>NC_088645.1:39709519-39957019 GCF_964019385.1 Sycon ciliatum | reverse complement strand
ATGGTTGAACAAGCGGTCACGTGCTCCTGCGTACACCAGTCACCTGGTCACCGTGCCTGCAGGGTACAACTTACTAGCCTGTTTGACCTTTTTTGGGTGCAGTCCTGTCACTCGAGTTGAACTCGAGTTGAACCTTGGTGTGAAAGTTGTCGCCTGCTGGCGCGGTGACCAGGTGATTTGGGCACCCAGGAGCACGTGACCACTTGTTCAACCACGTTCGATTGGGAATAAAGGAGGAACGCTGCATCGCAGCCTTTTCGGACCAAAACCAGTCGACTCAGCGTCCAAAAGACTACAACATATGGGCCAATCGCGGTCATCCGTGCTTTTATAAGAACGAAATGGCGCTTTTAGTGACATTTTGCATACAAATCCCCATCTAGTAGGGCGCAGTCACCCAGTTTCGGTGGAAGTGCGCGAGTTCGATTGGGATTCAAGTAGGAAGGGAGCGTCGCAGCTTCCTCGGACCAAGACCATTCGACTCAGCACCCAGAAGACTACAACTGGTGAAAATTTGATTTTAGGGTATACTTCCCCTTTAACCCATTTTCCATTTTCTAAATTTGTCTTGCCATGCAAAATATAAGGCACAAGGGGGGGGGGGGGGAGAGACGCCTGATTTCAATGAACAGACAAATGTGCCTTGATGAACCCTCTAGTAGTGACTATCGACTTCATTTCCTTTGAATGGAATGAGAAAAACACGACCATGGAAAGATGAGTGGCCACCTTTTTTCACAGGGGGCGCTCAAATCAGAATAGGAGAGCGGCGTGCCGCCTCCCCCCCCCCCCCTTACCCCCACTTAGTTAGAACACTGTTGAAACCTTATGCATACCTTGACAAGGCCGGGAATGGCAACCCAGAACGTGTAGTTTGGCAAGACTTCGCGTCCCCTCGCTTCACGCCGTACAAACATGAACGCCGAGCCCATGCTGAGGTACAGGAGAAGTGCAGCAACAGCACTGTGGGAGATTGAGGGAAACAGAAACGATGCACAATGCACACCATCAGGCAGCAATACAAGAAGATATCACACTGGCAGATATGCTTGTTGAAGATCATTAATGTTGTCAGAGCGTATGCGCAGTGTGGTGTGGGTGAGAACAAGGTGCAGAAAAGAGATTAGCGAAATCAAGGTATCCGTCCGCAGCAAAGGGTTAAAGGGCGCATCTAGTCAGAAGTTGGGGATCAGTCAAAATCACATACTCGAAGCATACACAAATACATGTACACATCCACACAAGTACCATACGTGCGCACGTGCGCGCACACACACACACATACACACATATGTACACACACACACACACACACACACACACACACACACACACACACACACACACACAGGTATTATTTACCAGATATCCAATATGGTCCCAAGACTGAGCACATTTCCCTCTGGTTTTCTTGGTCTCTGCGACGTAGGTGCTGGAGCAAGGCAGGCATACTTTGACGTCAAAGCCAGGTTCTGTATGGATGCAAGCAGAAACCAGACAATAAGAACTTAGTTTTCCCCTGAGGGAGAGTTATTTAAAACGGGTACTCCATCTGCGGACAGAACTGTTTCGTCCTTTGTGGACTCGTCAGCGCAGCACAGAGGAAATGAGGCCGAACCTGATAGCAATGGAAATACAAATTTCCAATCAGGCCCGAACGTACCTTGCCAGAGTGCTCAAACTGACAAGTCGGTGAGCTTTAAAACGGATATTATGCTGATAACACAATCTACTGAATTTCTTGATATACCCAGACTCCATAGTAGTCATCTGTTACATGTACCGTACGTCAACAAAATTTAATATTCGGTGCATGAATTTTATTTTCGCCTACTTTCGACCTGGTCATGTTTGGCCGAAATATTGTTGCGGCGGAAATTTCGTTTTGCAAGGTTCAGTGCGTCAGTGTATACCGGCGGCAAGAGTACAGCCCGAAGATTTGATGTGGCTGAAATGGGTTTTAGCCCAGGGAGGCGGACATCTGAATGGGCCTAATATCTGTACACTGACAGTCTATCTATTCATCCTTGCTTGGAGCTTCCTCTTCGATCTACATATTTCGATATTTGCAACAGGACTAAAAACAATGAAGTTACGACAGTTTTACGGTACGCACTACATATCGTTCGGATTCGAACGATGGACCCTCAAAGGGTTTAAACACTCTTCAAGCGGTCTCTGTGCTACCCAGAGACCCGGAGACCGCTTGGGGACTGAGGGAATATGGATACAATCCACTCAAGAGAGTACCATCAAGGGATATAAGCACACACACAACAGTGCGAGAGCGAGAGCTCCATGGTGGAGCGACTGAGCAGCACGCGCACCAAAAAGGCCGATCTCTGGTCTTGGCATTAGCGCTTTTATGTACCATGGAGCTATGACTCTCGCACCGTTGTGTCATCATAGGTTCTCGATTATGCATGGGCATGTGGTGGAGAGGGGGGGGGGGGAGGAGGAGGGGGAGGTATGCTGCTCAGGTATTCCAAGTACGAATGTGTCATGCTGCTAGAAGGATCAAGAGCTTCAGCACTAAGCCTTACAACATACCGAACATTGCTTAGTCACAGGGGGGCATTTTGCGGGACGAAGTTAACATCATTCCAATTCAAGCCCCACAACACTTTGGGTAAACATGCCAAAGGCAGTTCACTTGCAAACCATAGCCATACGTCAAAATAGCAACTTGTCCACTCACGTATGTTAATCCTGGCGCCTCGGATGTGAACGTGATATCATGGTCCTTTGTTGGGTCGCAGCTGATTGCTACATTTGCCACCCTGAAGAATGGACAAGGCAAGATGGTAGAAATTATGTAAAACAAAAAGGAAAGTGCTGTCTCTGTTCCCAAGGGAACACATGGCGGCTGTTAACGCCCTGAGAATACAGTGGCAGACGCAGTGCCTAACGGTAGGGGTGAGTCGATAGGCCTCACACCATTGGGACAAGTGCCGAAAAGCCCATCAGGCGAATCCACCTACCCCTTGTGCCTGGCCACAAGTTCCCAGTTGGCTGTGGGTAGCAGCACGGCTGGAAAAACACCCCCAACGGAGAATACTCTTGAACTATTAAATTTACTATAAAGCTTAAATGTCTTATTACATGTATATTCCTTTTGCCTATACTGCAGTTGTAAGCGTGTGTTCACTTCATCGGCCTGGCTCGTTCCTCATTCTTTTGTTCATTTGGCTTATGCGAAGACTAGCCAAGCTTGCTTGGTGATGTCAATGCGGACAAGCATATAATAATACAGCTTAAACCCCTTCTCTTCCTCTTTTCGAATAATATTAGCAACTTCCCTCGCACTGGCTGCCTCCTTAAATCACACCACCACTTCCCCTGTTGCGACCACCATCATCAGCAGGGCGACAAACACCGTCACCACCGCCACCACCAACGTATGAGACACTGAACCATAAATTCAGAATTCACCTTGGTTGGCCTTTTTGCTCATCACCATTGCCATAGGCTATAGTTGCTTGTAGTGGGGATGTACTCGTGATGGTGAACTTAGCTGTGGATTGCTGGCCACAGACAACCTCGCCATGCTGGCAAACCTAAGGAGATTCAGAAACAAGCAGACAGAGGGGGAAGGAGAGAAGGTGGGGAAAGTGAGACAGACACAGATAACATGTAACAGGGAGAGAAAGAGACATTGAAAGAGGCAAATCGACACACAGAGGTAGAGAAAGTGAGATAGAAGATAGAGATAGCGAGAGATAGAGCGGCAGAGAGATGGAGAGATAAAGAGACAGAGAGGGAGACAGAGAAAGAGAGGTGAATAGAGACAGAAAGAAAGGAAGAGAGGGAGAGAGAGAGAGACAACGAGAGGGAAAGACAACAGGCAGTAGTAGAAAATGAGACACAGCTTGAGAGACAGAAAAAGAAAGAGAACAAACAAAAAACTGGTTATCCACAAAAATATGCACCAGAAAAGTCCCAGCTTTGTCATCGATAAACAATTGGAGTACAACACAACATATCTCAGACCAGTCGTTGAAGATTGAACATTGCGCTGTAGGGAGTTCCAGCGCTGGCTTGTGGTCTGGATATCTGATTACGTATGAGGTAGCCAGCCAAACAGCCAGATAGATTAAGCCTGACTGACTTAATTTGTTGGATCTCTATAGAATTGCCTAAAACGCTAAGTTCTATTTCAACACAGTTGCCTCTCTGCCATGGAGATACACAGAAGGATAGACCAGAGAATTTCTGCAGAAAGAATACAGACAGACACATGGAACGTGGTCTGTCTTTTAGCTTGGTGGTGATAGGCCCGTATCCCTATACCGACCCCAGAATCACCGCCACCTCATCGCACAAGGGACTTGTAAAATCACAGCTGATTGGGTCTGCAAAACTCCCTGAAACTTCCTTTTTTGAATAGTTGAATTCCGGGTGCAGCATAGAACAAAGGGTGTCCTGCTCCAGCCGAAACTAAACTCTCATTCTCATATCCACGATGTTGTGCACGCTTGCAATTCCTGACTGGCTATGAGCCACTTCAGTTCACTAGGGGAGAGATACGTATGCACACAGACCTGCAGGTGACTTACGGCAACATTATTCTGGCACTTGTTGTCCTGAAACGAATAGCACGGATTGTAGCTAAATCCGCCATCGCCGGCAATGTTCGTAAAGCTGCACAGAAGAAAAATGATCAAGAGAGAGAGAGAGCAAGCTTACAACGTTTAGCGATGCTTGTTTTGCATGGTTATTTTCCTGAGCTAGGCGAGCTTGTGCTTAGTTGAACAACTGGCTCCTGGCGCACCCTGGCCTTACGTAAGGTATGGGCTATGTATGAATAGTACGCCAGGCCGGGAGAAACTACAGCAAAACCTGTCAAGGCGACTCCTCATAATTATAAGGCGACCACCTATCCCAGAAGGCCACTGCAGCCAGGACCACGGGATGTTATTTCGTCTTAAACAGGGTTCACTGTTGCCGTATGACATGGTTCGTGACCACCCACCTGTGTACGTACACACACACACTCACACGTACACACACACACACACAAACACACACACACACTTGTACTTGAGCTTGCTCACTGCCGAAATTGGTCATGCGAGTCTCCTCGGGACAGGGGAGACAGACTCAAACAGATTCTTAGAAAGAGGACTGAATTGGCGGTTAAAGAGTCCAAAGGGTGACACACACACACACACACACACACACACACACACACACACACACACACACACACACACACTCACACACACACACACACAGAAATATAGCGCAGTGGACCCTGGGTAGCGCCAAACATCACTAGATCGACGCTTTTTGGCATGTCTATGGGATAAGCTGTGGAATTGACGCGCAATATGTTTGTGTTCCCCTGAGAGCTGCACTCCAACTAGAATGGGTAACATTAGATTCTGTATCATTGATCGAAGTCTACACCAAGTCTTGCCATGGATGAAGAAAGGGAAGAACAAAATGTTTCGAGCCATGACTAACTGTCCGCCAAAGTAACAAGATGATATTTAGTCAGCGCGTACGACACGGCACAAAACAGATAGGGAGTGTTGAGACATTCAACGAACTCACACCTAGCTATAGTACGTCTAAGAAGTGCAAGCGAACAACCTTCCAACTTGGAAGGCTCTTGTTCAGATAGGTCCAATGAGGGGAGGCAATTTATTCCAGTTACAAGTGACAACAGAAATAATGGATGCTTGTATAGAATGGTGGTTGGCGTCATTGTCGGAAAGGTATGATGACTCAAAAAGCTGGAGACCAAGTAGTATTGTGTGCTGTCGGATATGCAGGCGAACCTACCCAGAACCCTGGCTGATATTGTGTTTCCCAGACATTCAAATAGTCACGGTTGGATGGTGGCTGGTGGTTGCGCCTATCAATTTCGCACTGGGCTCACCCTGCATGCATCCACTAGTACACTGCTGCTCAATGAAATCCAATCGCTGAGTCAAATTTTTGCGGTGCGCCATTTGGCAACCTAGTATTCGTGGGTCTAGGCTAGGTTTCGCAACGCGGGGCGCTTATGTGAGTGACTCGATCGAATTTCATCGAGCAGTGCCGTACAAAGTTAATAAAAAAATACTTCAGTAATAAATGTGCGTGTGAATGGATGGGAGTCGAAGATGCGGACTGCAGTTTGCAACACTCACAATGCTGTGCCGTCGTTATTGCTGATTGGCGTCAGGTCCAAATACCCTAACCCGTCGTCCATATCGCAAATACACGTAGATCCATCACGGGGGTTACAATTTACCGCCCGCACCACTGAGCCGTACTGCAATCCACCGACTAACGCTATCGTTGACAGCACCAAACGACTACAAAAGGTGATAATGTCCATCACCCTTGGCCAAGTGACGGTGGCCGCGGTGCTATCTTTCTCCTCCCTCACTGGTTTCAGCACCCAGCCCCACGCTGCTTTGCAGACGAAGAAATTATCGGATTGTGACTTCAGTCCGATTTCTATCCAAGCTACATTGGAACATCACACCCACAATAATTTGGAGTTCAATGAAAACAATTATGTGGATGGTGACAGAGCACGTATCGTTGACTGGTTTTTTCCAGTCAAATCAATCTTTGGCTCTGCGGCGCTAGCTCGTGCACAGCCGGATAAGAATCTGTAGTCTACAGACAGTGCAGATCTACAACTTACTTACAGTACAAGTACAGTAGATCTACTGGTTGACGGTCTAGAATCTACACACGCAGCAGAGGCGGTGCTGAGAATAATCACGTGACTTCTATTCATTGCTGGTTCGTGTCTGTTCTTCAGGATTTTGCTGTCTAAATAACAAACAAACAATAAGTGGCCGGAAAAGGTGTTTTTAACTCTGAGTTTCACATACTAAGCGATCATCAGCAAACAATAATGAGTACTTGACCAGTACCGGACCGGGTCCGGCTTGTATACCCACAAAGCAAAGTGTAAATGTTGCTGTCTATGTTATCATGCTCCTGAAAAGCAACCAGAACAGAACTGTACATGTACTTGTAGATGTATCAGCTTCACTATCAGTGTACGCAAACAATGGACAGGTCTGCAGTGAGAAAATGTGCTGCTGGACTTTGTTGGTTGAAGATTTAAAAAAATATTGTTGAGGTCGCAGTGACGTACCGATATGGGACAAAATTACCTGGCTGTGTATACATGTACATGACCTCCGACTCGTCCGAGGTTGGCGAAGCAAAACACTTCTACTACATATTGGCTCTGATTGAAACAAAAAAATAAAACTCCAGCAGGGGAAGTAACAGTTCCTAGGGCTCAACGTTCTTACGGTGTGAAAAATCTTTTGTTTGAAAATACACGTACATGTATCTACTAACGACAGCGCAAATAGACAGAAACAAACAGCCACGAAAATGAAAAAGAAGGCATATATGAGTTGGGTGAGGTTCCGGAGGTGTGTTCAGCTATGTTGGACACTGAAAAAGGGCACCTTCAAGATCTATACATGTACCGTACTGTATGCTACTGGGCATGTTTTGAATGGAATGGTGCAGAAAACATCTTGAAAATCACGGTTATAAATCACGGTTGTAATTTAAGACTGGTAAGAAAAGATTAGTAAAAATCTTCAAACACAACACCTCTTTGTTCCTATTCTTCTATAGAATTCCACCATTTTTAGTTCTACGTACAACCTATCTTTTCTAGCTAACAAAACCTATCACGTCAAGGAATTATGCCTATCTAATAATACTCATCGGTTGAGGGAATGGAAAAATGGAAATACTTTATTTGTTGTGCGTAAAGCTACGCAAAGCTGCAAGCACAATCAATAGATCAAACGTACGGGAGGTATCAACCTGTCGGCAAAAGACATAATTTTGTGAACTTGGCGATGAGATGCTTTAACGATTTAACCAGCTAAAATGACAGGCTAATTTGCGCAAACTTCCTGTAAACCACGGCATTCTAAAATGAAATCAGGTAAAGGCGATTGTTCAAAGCAACGGAATTGGCTTTGACGTCTGCCTCAATGTGGAAAGCTTGATAAAAATGAAAAATGGTGATCCATGTATTCTTTTGGCTTACGGAAACGTGCGGTGGCCTGGTCTTCAAGAAGGCATTTTCACGTCTTAGGAGTAAATGCCCTTGTCACATCTCGTCATATCCGGACCGATAGCCGCGAGATTTTACTCCGTGCAGGATGAAGAGGAACCCTTCCTACAACACAAGAGGTGCATAGAAAAGATCGAACCTTGGCAGATTTGCAGAATTCCGGCATGATCAGGCTATTCATTCAGATTGAGTAAAAAAAGAGTGAGGTAAATGGAGAAAATAAACTGCCAGTAAAGCCTGACAGTGGGTATCGGACGGTTCGGACAACTGCAGAAGCAAATTGGAAATACAAATGATTTGCGCCTCAATGCCACTTTCAGAGTAGGCTGCTAGGGTAAGGGTTTACCGGGTGTTAGCGGCCGTCGTTAGTTCCCTTCGGGAACGGACACGATAATTTACTCCTTTTTTTTGCTAGGGTAAGTGCACCGCAATAATTCTTCAGTGATATTCATATTCATGCGTACCCGAAACAGTCGTATCGCTGTCACTGTGTCAGTGAAGCCTGGATACGTACCTTGATAAGACCTGGCAGCGCTATCCAGAACTCGTAGTTCGGCAGCGCCGTTCTGCCTCGCTCTCCTTTGCGAACGTACATGTAGGCAACGCCACCAGTGAGATAGAGCGACACGATAAGTAGCGTGCTGTGAGGAACAAGAACCGAAGGGATGGTCGAATGGCAAGTACAAAAGAGAGAGAAAGGGAGGAAAGAGTGAAGAAGATGTCTTGGGCAATTTTATGCATAGACACACATTAGTCGGACTGAGATTAGCGCGAGCCTTCACATTTTCTAATCATTTACAGTACCAATGCACCACAATACTACCACTTTTAAAAGTTGTTCTAAATCTACACCATTCATTATGCTACTGTAATTTCACACATTTTCGGTGTACTTTTATTTTCGGTACTTTCGGTGTGTCTGTTTGTTACCTAAAATTTCAATACACCGAACAAACACTAACACACATAATCCAATAGGGAACTGCTTGTCTGTACCGAAAATTTCTGTTCACCTAACCTAGCCTGTTGCCCTCATACCGAAAATATTGACCACCGAAAATTTCTGAAATTAGAGTATTTACAATTCACACTTTAGTAAGGCCCAAAAGTAGGAGCTTCGGACATGGACAAGTGTGGAACAATGCATCATTGCCACCTACACGATATCAGTTGAGTATGGAAGTGAGCGACATGCCAGCCATATCAGTTTTTAGAGCGGGTCATGTTACCATATAGTAGGGTACCTCAACTCCAAAAAACGTTTTTTTTTGCTGCATACGTTACTACAAATATATGCATTCACCAAAGTTTCGGGTATGGCCGTGAAAACAGACAAGTTGACTGTTTTCAACCTGACGATAGGCCACACCCGAACATTTGGTGGATGCACCATTTATTTATGGTCACGTATGCAGCAAAGAGACCGTATATTTAGGAGTTGATTAATGCTTACCATATGTCGAGAATTGTTCCCAAGCTGACAGAGTTGTGTTCGGGGGTCCGGTGGTGGTGCGATCCTCCTCCCGTCGTCTGTGGATTCGGAGGAGGCTGTGTGGTTTCTGGTGGAGGCGGTGGTTGTGTCGTTGTTATTGCTTTGTTCAGACAGGCATGCTTCGATGTCACTGTGAGATGCTGAACACGAGAATACCCAGTGATAAAGGAGAAGATTTTGATTCACCATGGATACTTACGGATACTGAGCCAATAATAATAGTATTTGTAAATAGAAAAGAACACATAGGAACGAGAAAAAGAACACATAAGAACGAGTTATAAACGAGTTATGAAGCAACTCTCTACGACTGTTACAAGATAATATGCAGTCAGAAAGTGTGATAGCAGGGCACAAAACTGACAGGCTACTGAGCCATTCAGCGACCAGACACCTAGCTCTAGCACATCTCCAGTGCGCAAACCAACATAATGGATTTAGTCCTCTGTAATGACTAACACAGGACGTTTGCTCATGCTAAAGAATGTTGGTTACTAACAACTGGGTCTGAGGACATTGTCGCGACACCGATTCAATGAATAGATAGCCTCGTGTGTTTTTAGTGTATAGCATTTCGTGTATGTACCATCCATAGCTTCGATCTATAGGTAAGCACCCAAGGTATTTAGCATTCAAGAAACGCATGTTGGTCTCTGCTGACAGTATTTTAGCACTCTACGATCTATTGTGAATGAGATTGGAACAGAAAGCCAGAAAACCATCGCACTCTGTCTGCCTAGCTCCTGGTGAGGAGGTTTTACGGCAGAGCAACGTTTGGGAAACAATATTGGTGCGGAATGAAAATTGATCATCAAAGAGTGGAGTGGAGTGCATCAACCCGCAGATTTGTGTGCATATTTTTCGAGGAACACGAAATTTGACAGTGTAATGTCCTAGCTGTCTTACGTATGTTCCTCTGGGGTGTTCTGTGTCGAACTTCAGTTCACCATCCTTAGACGTATCGCACACCAGAGTGACGATAGATACTCTGCGTAAAGACACACACCCACCACAATTTCTCGTCATACGCAATACACCACGTATAATGTACTGGTGAAATCCATACCCAGTGCAAATTATACGGCAATATACGCCCTTAACTTGCACGGCCCTTGTCGCCCTGGAAGAGCAAATGTGAAAGTATAGTGATGCACATGTACTTGGAAAGGTCCTTGGCTGCATTGTTTGCACTCGGGGTTGGATTTCACGCTGCGCAACTGTAAGACACATGTCAGGTATATTATGTTAGCTTAAGCATCCCTGTTACAATGCTGCTCAATGAAATCCGATTAATGAGTCCAGACGCGCCTTGGCTCCGTGCAGCCCAAGAACACCAGGATATTGCCTATAACAGGACTGGTGATGGTCGTTAATGCCGAAGCGAAACTGACAATGTCACTGAGTGGAAGAGAAAACGGGCAACAGCTGCTCTACGTCATTCGTTTCCTTTCCCCTCGCAAGAATATCATTTACATTGAAGGCTTGTACCTTGGAACTTTGCTCAGGTCATCTCCGTCTCCATAGTCAATTGTCGCTTTGAGAGGGTTCGTTGAGGTGACCGTAAACGATGTCGCCTTCTGCTTGCCGCACACTACCCCCTCACTCTGGCAGACCTGCAATCGTACACAAGCATTAAATTTCAGTTTTCAGAATGCCACTAATGAGTTTCAGCACCGAAGAAATGTGTAAAGCAAGCCAGAATGGCTACGGAAGTATTCTTGGAAAGATCTCGATTTATTTCAACTGACAACTGTTGGTGAATGTGAGTGTTTGCCATCGGCGTATGAGCGTGTTCATCGGCCGCTAGGGTTTACCGGGTGTTAACGGCCGTCGTGAGTTCCCTTCAGGAACTAAAAAGATAATTTTCCTTTTATCTTTTTATGAGCGAGGAGGTAAATGGTTCCGATGAAAGACAATTTAATATCTTTTCGAATTGCATATTTCTCGCTTGGATACGACAAGCCGAATTTGACAAATCGCAAAACAATTGTATGCTCACGTTGCCAGAGTGACCAGCGCGGTGATGACGCACGTTCTGCTTAGCTCCGTGAAAGAGAAGGTGGATCACTGCAGAGCTTTATCATTTTCAATCGGTTTATAATATTCGCGATGTGAAAGAACGACTGTGTTCAATGCTGTTAGTGCCGTGAACTGTTTGTTAGTAGTCCTCTTGGTTGTCTACTGGGACGTGCCACCGATTGGAGAAAGCTGGAGTGCGGTAGCACCAGCATGCAAGCGAAAATAGTGGCGAACAAAGTGCTTAAATTTTGGTTGGGACAAATCAGGCGGTCAGCATTTACCTCATCCAAGGACGATGCCATTTGCTCTTTCCACTTATTTAAAATGGATGTGATGCTCCCTGGAGACTCTCCTATCTCTTGTAACATCTTCTGAAGCTAGGTGAGACCACTTGTGGTGGAGTTTGACAAACGAAGGAACGTTGTACTTCTTTGAAAGTTTCCCGAACATTTCTCAGGACAGACGGTGAAAATCACGCATCTCTCCTAGAGGAACCATTTCCTAGGCTGCAGTCATCGTAGAGAAATTCGGGAGAAAGCCGATAAACAGTTCACGCCACTAACAGCATTAAACACGGCAATTCTTTCACATCGTGAATACAATAAGACAATTGACAATGACCAAATTCTGAGATGATGAACCTTCTTTCTCACGTAGCTAAGCAGGATGTGCGTCATCACTGCGCTGGTCGCTCTGGTAACGTGAGTATACAATTGGCGATTTGGCAAATTTGGCTTATCGTATGCAAGCGAGAGATATGACATTCGAACCGATATCAAACTTGTATTGTCTTTCTTTTGGACCCTACTTCGAAGTACTTGGAAAATCGATGCGCTTCTATGGAAGAGAATTTCCAAGCGGGAGAGAGCAAAGGGGGAGAGAGAGATAGAAAGATAGATAGATAGATAGAGAGAGAGAGAGACAGAGAGAGAGAGAGAGAGAGAGAGAGAGAGAGAGAGAGAGAGAGAGAGAGAGAGAGAGAGAGAGAGAGACAGACAGAGAGAGAGAGACAGAGAGAGAGAGAGAGAGAGAGACAGGGTTCGAGTTCCAGAGACACAGAGAAAGAGAGAGAGAGAGAGAGAGAGAGAGAGAGAGAGAGAAAGATGCAATAGCCACGCTTACCGCCACGCTGTCCTTGCATCCTTTGTACACGAAGGGATAGCACGGATTGAATCTGTACTCAGATAGGGTGAAACTGAATGCCATGCGTGAGTGTCGCAACATGTGTGTTATTGAAAAGCACATACATGTACAGAACACCGACCTCAGTACAATATCATTGGCGGATAATGCTCGAAAAGCAGTGAAATTGGCAGAACCATATAAACCCTACGGCGGGCAATTCCTCGAATTCTGCTCCATTTCTTTATCCACATGCCAAACATGCATGCAACTTACCAGAAAAAGTACCGAATTCTGCCTATGTTTCTGCCGGAATTATCCGCATATGCCTGGTCCTAAAGCTGTGGTTAGCAGCAAGCAAGGTACGGGACATGAAAGGCAGCTAAGTGGACGAAAAGCGAATTCGAAGTGAGTCGATCAGGTAAGCGCATTATGGTACAACAACAACGCATACGGGGGCACTAATGGATACTATGATTCGATGTGGGTCGGGACATATTGCGTCTGATAGGATCATGAAAGCCTTGGCCGCTCTGATAATTATGCCTGCATTCGTTTCGGTTTTATCCCTGATAGAGAACAACACCAATTCCGGTTTGACAGAACAAAAGTGCTTGCACGATTCTCTGCTGCACTGCGCCAGAGTTCTAGAACACTTCACGAACTGCATGCGACCACACTGGGCCCCATTTCTACCATCAACGCCATGTAGCCAGCTTACTAAAGTTCACCAAATCGAAACGAGGGCGATGATCCAACGAGTGGTAGAAAGGGAGAGGTAAAGCGGGCCACGCTGGAAAATTACGCATATCAAAGGGACGGGCCGGTGCAGTAGTGACAGGACCACATTGTGAAGAATACATGTAATTGCTTCCACGGCATGGAGATGCGTAACCATCTCTATGCACGTCATACACCAACAAATGGAATCACATACATGTACACGTACATGTACAGTAAGACCTGTAACTAAAGACCACCGTGACTAGCGACCAGCCTGCTACTACAGACCACCGTGACTAGCGATCAGCCTGGTACTAAAGACCACCGTGACTAGCGATCAGCCTGGTACTAAAGACCACCGTGACTAGCGATCAGCCTGGTACTACACACCACTTCGCCAGGCAAGGACGGTCTCATATTATGGTTGTGCATTGCAAACCTCTAACTAAGGACCACCTGCCACTAAAGACCACTTTCTCCGGCCCCAAGGGGTGGTCGTTAGTCACAGGTTTTGCTGTATTATCATGTACCTCTGTTTGTATTCACCTAGCGAAACGAGCAGAATTACTAGTACTCGATCAATGCAGCAGGAACAACTTGCTAGAGCAAAAGGAGTAGAGGGGTGGTGGTGGGTTGGGGGGGGGGTGAATGAATGAAGAGGTGTGCGGGGAGTACTGCCACAGGAAAACTAAGGGAGAAGGAGCCTAGAGATGGCTCTACTGCAACGCAATCTGTAATTGTTGTTTCGTCAATCGCAACAACATCCGTGCAACTGTAGGACTTACAACGGCGTTCCATCGTTCTTGCTGATTGCGGTCAGATCCAGATAACCAGATCCATCGTCCATGTCGCAAATACACGTAGACGTTCGGCGAAGATTGCATTTCACAGCTACAGACGAATGAATGAATGCGAGAACGCTCGAACCGATCACCAGCAAGAGCTGAAAGGGTGGCGTTCCCACCATTTTGGACGACGAATTTTAACACAGAAAGGTTGATTCGATTTTTCACCTACACATTCAACAGCGTTTGAGACAAATGCATCCCAGCGGTGTTAGCAAGCAGAAGATACTTTTTACAATGTCTTCTCGTAGGTACTCAACCTCTACTCATTCTTTCTACTGTGCTGTGTTTCTTTGTTGCATGCTCTGTACTGGTAGTAGCCTGTCAGCTGAGCAGGTGAGCTTCTTGCTTCACGGAGCGCTTGAGTGCTGTCAATGCGATGACATTCAACTAACGTCACTAGAGCTCGGGAGTTCGTCAGCATGATCCTGATCATCCAGCATGGTATATTTACCTACCTTGTAAAACACAATCATTTTGGATCTAATCACTTTAACTGAATCAGTATCACACTTTGCGAACTGCATAATTTAACGAGAAAGCAATTACACTGTATTCGGCTCAGGTAAGACAATTTTCACGTGTATCGAGATTCGAAGTCTGAACAAAATGGTGAACGGTCTCTGCTGGGATGACAGCTACACCATAACTCAATGGTTAGAGAATTGAGGGCCTCAAGCGAATGTCCCTGGTTCGAGTCCTGCTGATGACAGTCAGTATTCATTTTCTTTACTTTTCCAGTTTACATCTTTACCTTGTACTGCACACCCATGAGTAGGCACTGGCGGATTATGCTCGAAAAGGTTGCAGATTCTGCTCGAAAAGCAGTGAAATTGCAGAACCATACAAACTTTATGGCGGGCAATTCCTCGAATTCTGCTCCATTTCTTTATCCACATACCAAACATGCATGAACCTTACCGGGACAAGTACCAAATTCTGCCCATTATTCTGCCGGCATAATCTCAATATCACGTTGTGAATGAATTTTTGTTCAGACCCGTATCACACGATAAGAAACCAGGACACCGCACCCTTTACCAGTTTAGCGATCATATTCCACTAGGTACAACAGGGAGGTTCCAGGCTGTCAAATAGAGTGCTCAATACCGAAAGGCACGTCTAGTTCAAACAATAATAATGAGGATCCGTGAAACTCGGAGTTAATTTAAAACACTTTTTCACCCTCTTATTATCGTTACTCCACTCTGTACGCGGATGGCGTGAACTATCTCCGTGCACTTGCGCATGCATCTACATGTATAACATCAGCACTGGCTTGCACAATGCTGTAGACGTTTACAGGTACAGCCACATGTAGCAACTTTCGTGGATTTTTTAATTTTTTTATTAATTTTTTTATGGCGGTTCATACACGCCGGACAGTGATTACCGGTATACAACAGGAATAAAGGAGATAAATGGCTGTAAAAAATACAGTCTAATGTAAATAATAACTTTCGTGGAGTGCAGTTCCAGTAATTATTATTCGCCTTAGCCTGAGTGCTAACACATTGACCTACTAGTACGCTGCATCACAACCAAATGAATGCGATACTCTTGTCGTAATGGTCACCCGGCCCGTTCTTCGTGGATTTAATTTCATTATCCGATGGATCCAAATCATCACCCAACAACACACTTGAACACAGACGCAGTCACCGCCCGTGCACAATTTTGCCTTGCTTTTCTAGCGCAAAGGTGCATCCCGATAGCGGTACGCGGTATCTGCATCATGATGCACGTGATGCCAGGAGGTGGGTCATGGGCAGTGCGTTGGGACATGTCGACAAGATCGTGCTACACGCCTACATGTATACAGCCTTAGCAGGTCTGGTGTGGACGACACTACAGACTAGTGTACTACAGTCATGACATGTCGACACTGGACACTGCCCTGTAGTCTTTGTAGATGGTAGACGCATCGACAGCGACTGGTCTCGTGAGCACGCGGACAAAAGTCGTAAACAAAAGCACAATGGTTTGGTCTAAGATCATTTTCTAAACTGAGCTTGCCACGCTCTTTCATTCTGGGTGAAATAGGACAACACACGTTTGACTGTTTGAGGAACCCTTTCTTATTGATGAACTAAACCGTGAGTGTGAGCTGAGGCTTCCACAGTTACGGACCGACAATGCACGCCCATTGCGGGAAAGGCGGATCGAAGTGGCAGGTCCGCTTTTCCGTTTGCCTGCACTACGCGATGGTCGTGTTGTCGGCGCTAGCGACGCGCGCAGCCGACGTGAAGTGCAACATGCGGTCGGGATCGACGTGCATCTGTGATTTGGAGGATAAATCTGGCTCTTTGGACTTTTCGCCACTCAGCAAGAAGGACGGTACTCCGTTGTAAGTACAATAACATATTGCTATTATATAGGACGACACTCAAAACTTGAAGTGCAGGAGGCTGATCGAATGACAAACCGGCAAAGATCATTCTATAAAAAAATGTCTTCGAAAATCTGCTCACTCGCTCCGATCACAAGGTCTATAATATCTGGTTAGCCAGAGGACTCCTGTACGGACACAATTCTGATCTGGAACTGTGGGTATTTAGCATGCATATGAATAGAATATAGGGACCGGCGGATTCTGCTCGAAAAGCAGTGAAATTGGCAGAACCATACAAACCTTATGGGGGGGGGGGGGCAGTTCCTCGAATTCTGCTCCATTGTTTTATCCACATACCAAACAAGCATGAACCTTACCAGAAAAAGTACCGAATTCTGCCAATTTTTCTGCTGGCAGAATCCGCCGGACACTAAGGCATCCGCTGTGCTAGACCCAAAGCACCGGGCAATCGTGTACCGTGGCTTTGTCCGCCCTGTGTTAAAGTATGGCATGCTGGTGTAGATGAGCGCAGCCCCCACCACCTTGGCCCGCCTCACTGCCATCCAGCGCCGTGCCCTGCACATAATTGGAGATGGATCATACCTCCCGAACCTCGACATTCGCCGTACGGTAGCAGGGCTCTGCTTTCTATACAAGCTGCACTTTGTGGAGGGTTCGGAAATGGTGAAAGTCACTCTGCCACCATCAGCAGCCGCACCGCAATGCCGCATGTCTACTCGTGAGACAACCAGATCTGCAACACATCATCCATCACAACTCACCAGGATTCTTCCTCCTCAGTCACGAAACAACACGCTCCGCTCATTTCCCCACTCCCTCATCGCAACGTGGAATCAGCTCCCACCTACCCTTCTGCAGTCTCCCCCTTCTCGCAGAGGTATGCACACGTTCAAGAAAAATGTCAACGACCACTTGCGGCGCAAGTGGAAGTGGGCCACAGACAGGCTATGATCTCTCCATCGCAGCCAACACACCAGCCTAATTATACCGACCGCACTTCAGCTCCCTTCTACCCCTCTTTGATCCCCTTCGCTCAGCCTTAAAATCCGATTTTCAGTTCTCTCCATCTTTCTACGGTGCACTGCTTTTACTATTGTTTTGTCCTATCTCAATCTCAAATTCTCCCGATTATCGTTTGCAAAGCCGGTGCTCCCCTCTTGGATGCACATGTTTCTTTTCTCCTATGAATCGGCGCACAGGAGTAACGATGATTCCGAGACCTTTGGTCGGAGGAGTTACTTTTGCCCCGCCCCCACTTCCATCCAATATGCCACCACCCCCGCTGTGCAGCATCTGATGGTACTGTGGTATCCAGTAAAAATAAAAATAAAAATAGAACACACCATGCGGAGCCACTTGCCAACATGTCAAGTCGTATTGGATAGCCTTGCTCTCACCAGCACCTCTGCTACCATTCTCAGTGTTACTACACAATGTCCCATAGCTTGGAGATTCTGCTTTAATAGTTCTTGGAGAGAATCAATCATGGAATAAACAGGCACTATTACATGACATACAGTCAACTTCACTGATAACGACTGTGGATATAACGACAATTCGCGAATAACGACAGAATTTCCATGCCCAGAGCAAAGTCCCATCTAACTGTAATACATAATGGGACTTCGGGGGTATCAGGACACTTCGCGAGATAGAACACTTTTCCAATGCTCCGTCGAGTGTCGTTATACACGAAGTAGACTGTATTCAGGAGGTATTGCATAACATGCTAGTGGTGTTCTCATTTGTGTAGGAGCACACAATGATATCAACCCAGGACAAACTATCTTTCTAACCCTGTTTTGCTTTCCCGAACTTCATCATAAAGAAATGCTCTGATATGCTGGCCTCAAACCCAGTTCAAGCCGAATTGTAGCACAACTCTGACTACATTAGGTTTGGAAAAGAAACGTTTGCCTGTGTTTTGAAAGGAGTTGAGGAGTGACAGGAGTACTTTGCTGCAGGCGCTTTCATGCTCGTATTCTGTGTTGATCTGCGTCCTGTCTAGTTTCAAGGACTACAAAAGCGGCTCCTGGACATACAGCTGGAACCCATGTGTGCCATTCACGGAAGGAAAGTGCAAAACAGATGTTGCGGTTAGTGACTGTTCTGCATAGTCGCAAATCATTTTTACATTTGCTCCAAAGCCACGTGACACAGATAGGTACTCTGCAGTATCTTTCTTGCTATACTGCCAATGCTAAATTGTTAGATAAAGTACATGCAGTGTCTTTTCTGTGTAATTGCACATGTTTCTCAACATGGGTGTCTTTGTAACCTTTTACGGCCGCACTAAATGTGTACAGAGAATTAGATGTACATCCTATAAAATGTAACCTTGAATTGGACTTAACCAGGCTTTGGAGTCCCTAGAACAATTACAATCATGTCGAGCACCCTGGAAGGCTCAGGACGAGAGGTACACTATGAATCCATAATGATGTCCTCGAGCAGCGCTGCAAGCCAGCGAAGGCGTTTCAGCGCGGGGCTTGCGCTCACGATCGAGCTCTATCCGCCATTTCATTCTCCTTGCCCGCATTAAGCTCAAGTACAATCAGCGAATCATGGGAATCTTAGTTTGACTTTGAATGAGAGTATCCCTGCCAACTTCTGATGCTGTCAGGGAACATCTCGGCCTCTGAGTCGCTCATCGCTCCCTGAGCGCCAATTGACCATGACGAAAGTTACAAGCGTCTAAACTCTCAAACTGCTTACCGCATCGCTTCGGTATTTATTCGAGACTTCAGCTGAGAGTCTTCCCTTCAACCCACGTATTTCCTTTTCTCCAAAACCAAGAATTGTCCCAAGTTACTATACTTTGAAAATGTCGAATGAATCGAACACCGGTGTTCGATAGATGTATAGTCGGACAGCAAAGGGTTAATATATCCCCACGCCGCCCTTCTTTGCATTCTATCATTTTTGCAGGTTCGATTTCTGTTTTCATCCTCTTATTCACATACAGTGGATTATAGAGGTAGGTGTTTGCGATAGCCTCTCGGTGGTGATTCACTGGCTACTTCAAAGCGCCATTCTTGAAATGATGTGATGATGAGAAGGCAAGGCCACACCTGGCAATGTAGATTCTGTAACAAAACGAAGTTCTATAATACATGTGCCTCCTCAGGCATGTATCTCCTCAGGCGCCTAGCCCGCAAGGGGCACAGGGGGCACCCCTCCCCCTTTCAAAATAACGACCTAGGTTTGGCATGCACCTAAAAACCATTTTAGACATGCACCTGCCATCCTTCACAGATGTGGCAGTGCACCCCCTGGGAAAAGGACCAGCTACGTCTCTGATCCTGAACCAATACACACTTTAGCTGATATTTGTTTCCAGGTTTTCGAAGTGTATGCTGTATATCGATATTCTGTTATCATGGATGAAGGGAGCAAATAGCACCCAGCACAAGAATCCCCCTTAAAAGTACTACAAAATCCTACAGAAAAAGTACATCACAGCTAGCCAATGAAGTGAAACTAATGTGTGTGTGTGTGTGTGTGTGTGTGTGTGTGTGTGTGTGTGTGTGTGTGTGGACGTATGTTTGTGTGTGTGTGTGTGTTTGTTTGTGTGTGTGTGTGTGTGTGTGTGTGTGCGTGGGCGTGTGTGTGTGTTTGTGTGTGTGCGCCCGTGGTTGTGTGTTACTGCTGCCTGGACCAGGTCTGTCAGAGTGGCGACTACGTGGGAGGAAGGCAGACTGGAGTACAGTGCACAGTAACTGGGACAAACCCAATAAAAGGGACACTAGCCTACGCTAATGGAGATGTGCTCGGCAAAACGCCAAGGTACTGTTGATCAACCTATCCGTTTCAGGGCTGAGTTCCCAGCCATGTATTACTTGGAACACAATACAAGGAAATAATAAAAGAATAAAGGGAAAGCGCTGAAGAAAGAAATGACTCTCAATCCGAAGATCGTAACTGGGGATGTTTGCTCTACGAGAGCAGGTTAGCAATGCTATACTACTCTTCTAAAGTATTTTTCGTCTTCCCTGTAGTACTTGGAAAATGGTTTGCCAGAAATCATGTTTGATTGATTTTGTGGACAACGCCTAGTGTCCTCAGGTCGTTCAGTACTACATACTGTATAGCAGGAAATTTTGGGACGGAAATGTTTTCGGACATAGCCGAATTTTGACCTTTCGAACGGATTTTATTTTCATACAGTGCTGCATGCTAAATGCATGACTGTGTTCACATGCAGTGCGCATGCATAGTGTACATAACTTCACAGGAACAAATTTTAGTACGGAATTAATTTTAGTACAAAAGAGGCCGTGTACGAAATCGTACGAAAATAAATTCCGTCCGAAAATTTCCTGCTGTACAGTAATCAAGAACATGTCCATCACTTCTCCACATTTTTTTAGTCTTCCTTTCATTTTTCATCAGAAAATGCACTTGTGCACAGATCGACCGAGCGGGAAGGGAAAATGGTTGTGATGGGGTGAAGGAGGGGACAGAAAATATGTTTTCCTGCTTTTCTAAAGAACTGCAAGCCAGTATAGGAAACTTTGGAGCAATAACAGCCTATGTTTGCTCTTGACATAAGCGTTTTTGTTTTCCTTTTCGAAAGCTACGCTCCGCCATCTTCAAGCCCCATCCATTGGGTGTGTGTGTGGGGTGGGGGGGGGGGGGGGTATCTAAGCAGCCAAATAATATTGGTGTTTCAAAATTACCACCTACCAGGATTCCCGCTTTTACTTGTTCGTTTTCCCGAGCTATCCCTTCTCCTCCCCTGTTGCTGAAATTCTTTTTTGGCAGAACTGGAGTGATCAATTTTCAGTGTGACCCTACAAAGGAGCACGACTTTACAGCACATGGAGAAAGTCCAAGAGGCCACTATGTAAGAACTCTCTTGCCTAATGACCACAGTGTGGCGTACGGTTATTCTGTGTACACATCGACTCTCTTGGAGACAATTGGTTGTTTGCTCTGTCTGTATCTACGCACGCCTGCATTCCTTGTGCACTGCATGTATGCTTGAACACCACTTTCATTTTGCACGAAGCCTTCAGAAATTATTTCCACCCAAAAACCATAATTTTTACGGTACTGCAATTATGGATTTGACAATATTGGTTTTCATTTGTTCTTTTTGGTGCTACACGAAATATTGTGCAAGTAGTAGAAAGTATATCACATGCAACAAACTCTAGTTTCCTTTTCCGCCACCTAATCAAACAACTATATTTTAATGTTCTCTGTCCAGATAATGACACTCAATTCCAAGTATGCCTGTCTGCATGTCCCACCGCCGCCTCAAACAAACCCGCCACAAACAACCCCGCCAAAAACACAGCCTCCGCCGCCACCTGGTCCGACGACCGCCTCGCACCACCGGCAGCCTGAGCACAATTCTATCAGCCTAGGAACGATAATGGACATCTGGTGAGCCAAATTGCTAGAGGTGAATGAATATCTATAATGTTTACGGACAAGTTGAGGCGATAGAACGAGAGCCTATTTTTTATACTGGCACAAACACATGCTACACAATATACAGGACAATTGCACACTCAACTATGCTGAGTCCTTGGATACACAACAAGGTTCTTCAATCCTCCCAAATATTTGCGCTAGAGGATATCCTCTGAGATATCGTCATTGGATTCTGTGTCCCCCCCTCCCCCCGACTAGGCCTTCATGGATAATGCCGGCAGAAAAATTGGCAGAATTCGGTACTTTTTCTGGTACGTTTCATGCATGTTTGGTGTGTGGATAAAGAAATGGAGCAGAATTCGAAGAATTTCCTGCCATAAGTTTTGTATGGTTCTGCCAATTTAACTGCTTTTCGAGCATTATCCGCCAAGGGCTACCCCCGACTCACACTCTCTCCCATTCATACTGGTTCACTCTCTCTCCCATGCAGTGTTCTAATGGCGGTCATCTCCTATGCTGCGGGTGGGATTGCATTCATGTACTTCCGGCGAGGTGCACGCGGAAAAGAGGCTTTGCCGAACTACCAGATCTGGACAGGGCTCCCTGTCCTTGTGAAGGTAAGAAGAACAATCTCGTGTAGGAAATACAGTATCTGTGAATGCAATGTATTGCCAGTCTATTTCCTTCCTTGTGAGCATGGCAACGATTTTTCGAAACCGGCAATGATAACAAGATGCAGACCCAAGTGTAGTTGCTGTGCAGTGAATAGGTCATGCTCCACTGACAAGGAAATTGTATGGATGAAGTCTGCTACGCAATGGCTTCTTGTCAAATTTTTTTTCCGATCGGAAATCTGAACATTGGAGGTCCTGCTTCCCACAGACTAACAAGACACCTGATTGACTTGGGGCTTCTGTCTGGAGCACCCGAAGATCATGTCAAAGGTTCCACCCAGAAACCATGCAGGAATTTACTTAGGTTGAGTAGAATCTTCACAGAAAGGGACACTTCAGTGGAACACAACCTCAAATCACCTAAAACTGATACCTTCTAGTCTAAGAACTTTTCATAGATGCTCATATCACAGGATGGAATGAGTTTGGCCTCGAAACGGAACTCTTCACTCGATGCAAGGGTTAAGCAGGCGATATGGATAGATGTTCTACTGTCCTCGTTTGTGTTTGATTTTCGGTTCTATGAAGAGCACTCGCAGCTGCAGTTTGATGCTTTGCCCAGCAATGTGCCCTGTCGTGAAGGATTTTCCTAATCTCTATTTCTCCCGTGCTGTTCGCATTGTTCCAGGAAGGTGCGCTGTTCATTGTCACCAAGGTGAAGGCATTGAAATCTGGCTCACGGGGTTCGTATGATAGCCTGTGACCGTACATCGAAATAGCATCGATTATACGAATCTGAAGGGAAACGTGTTTTCGCCGAAGTCGCACCAACCTCTTCTATACGGATATGAAGCTGTAGATAAGCGGATTCACCCCAGTATTATGTCACGTCCTTGTGGAAGTGGATTTTGATAGTTGGCAGATTTAGAACTAGTCCCAAAATGGACCTACATTGTACATAAACATAAGTGAGAAACTTGGGCATCTCCTTACTATGAGTCCCATGCCCACTCCGCAATGCATTCTCACTGCAATGGGTTATCCCTGCTACTCTGATGAAAATTAAGGGGAGTGGGCCGGCCGAGAGGGGGATGTGGATTTGTGGCTCGACTGATATTCCCAACACAGAACATCTGTAACTCTGAGAAATACCACTGTGAACATTTAGCCTCCGTTTCGAAGCAAACCTAGAGCAATGCACCTCTTGGAAAGAGAATGTTTTTTAATCCAACAACCATGCCTATATATTTTCAGTGTATATCCAGAAGATTCAGAATAGAGCATGATGATTTTCACTGAATTTAAAGTTTACCATTACATTTACTGTAATATTCTTTTTAAAACTTCATTTCTTTTTTCTTCTTCTTTTTTTACTGGTTGCCGGCCTCGTTTACGGGCAAAATAGCACAATGGATTAACATGATTTTCTACCCCAAACCAAAAAAAAACTTCAAATCATTTTTACCTTCATTTCCCTATTCTGATAAATTCACGAAGAATTGTTTTATCGAGTCAGTATTACCCGCACACATGTTCAATATTGCAATCGCTTCTGCATTTGGCAAAAGTAGTGGAATGAGCTGCTGTGGCGCCAATCCAGAATTATTACAGAGCACATCACCTGAAAGCCAGTACTGTCATTTGGCGTCTGTGCAGTTGCGTACAGATTCCAGTTGAATTGCAGGCTTACAAAAAGTGTGAAAAAATTGAATTGCAGGTACTGAAGTCCACTCATACTTGGGCTATCCAGACACCTAACTTTTAAAAGTGGCCTGTACTCGGTCCACTGGGCACCCTTTGGACTATTTTCAGTGGAAATATTACATGGCTTTTATCGCCTTTTGTGGAATACTGACGTCATGTGGCCGTTCCACATCTAAATGTGTGTGATTCGGAGATACGGACATTTCAAAGTTACGGGCAGTACCCAGTCCCCGACTGCCGGGACAAACGAGGTATCAGTGTAGATAAGCTGTACACTGAGTTCTAGTAAATATTAGGGCTCAAACGATTAGTCCGATTAACCGGTTGCAGACCGGTTACGAAGAATTAACGGTTAACCGATAAAGATAACGGTTACGCAGTAACTTTTCAGTCAATTTTTGAAGTATCAGGTCGTTGCAAAGTGTGCACTTTCGCGGGCTGTCGCACGCGTACGCAATCTCTGGGCTGTCAACTCGGTCATATCTGGTCTCTTGGTGTGAGAGTATGTATGAATGAGCATGCAAGAGAATGTACAAGTGTGCGTTGTACTGAATAGGGTACATTTTTTGAATGAGTATAGTCAAATACACGGTTAAAAAAGAGTCCGCAGGATTGCCGTGGCTGATAGGTTATAACCGGTTAACCGACCGTTAGCTTAGCAGTTAACCGTCAGGGGTAAAACCGTGACCGTTTGAGCCCTAGTAAATATGTTAGGCTCTTTAGGCGAGACCAAAAAGATTCAGATTCCCGGCCCTCCCGCACCAAAATCGAGCCAAAGCCCATTTTTTTGGACAGTTCATACATGTACAGTACTGATCGTGTGAGTATATCTCCGATCTACGGTGTGACATGGAGTCAAGCAAACCCGGGCTTGTAGGATTCCTTGATGTAGAGATCAGAGCCACCGTGGTCCGAAATACAGAACAATTGAACGGGTTTCTTGGCCATCATGCTGCAACTCTCAATAGCTACGAAAACAAAGAGTATCAACCAAATTTGGGGGAAAATATCGCAACTTCACTGGCAAAATCGGGCTTTGCCTAACCAGAAGTCAATAAATTATCACTTTTGTCACTGAGTTGGATGCCATATCAGGGCTTTTGGAATATCTCAGTACACATTTCTCCATGTTTGCCACTCAAATGACATAAAGGAGTACCATATTGTATGTTTGTCCTGGTCACGATATCACCACGTATGTAGACACTCCCTTTCACAACATCTGTCGGAATTTTCGGGAAACCTTCGTCTCAGTCCCTACGGTTCGGGCTGATTCGGGCTGATATTCTGATCGAATTTAACAACATCAAAGGGCTCTCTTCATAACGAAACACTTGAATCGTACACTATTAACCCCGTCCTCTTAGCTGAAGAGAATAGAAAGTCATCATGGTTTTGAAAACACACAACTACAATGTGAAGGAGGCGTTGGGATTTTCAATCCAACACGGCCTCAACCGTATTTGTGAACCTTGCAGGCTGCGTCTGGAAGCGCTACTCAAGTGGGTTTCGAATCCAGATTGCAGTGTCTGGAAAGTGCGAGGCGGAGTGATATTTAATCGGGAGAGAGGAGGGGGGGGGGGGGTGGGGAGGGAGTAGACCTTCCCCAAATCGGCCCATTTTTCTCCTATTCGGCTCTTCGCCCGGCTCAAAAATACATCTAATTCGGCTGCAAAATCAGCTGATTGTTCGAAAATCGGCAGCAAAATTCGAATAATTATATTGAAAAATCGGCTACAAGAATTGTGGGAATATTGGCTTCCAAATTTGTGAGACATTGGAAGATGTGAAAAGAATTCGGGAAGCCTCAGCCCTTCTTCAAACATTGGAAGATTAGGTAGAATTTCGGCGATTCTCAAAAGAAACCTCCAAAACCGGCTAAAAGCTCAGCGATTTTTCGATTAGTCTCATTTTCGGCGAATTTTTCGGCCGCCGATTTGGTTTTTACGATCTTCCTAATGGCTAATGTTTGGAAGTCAAAGGACCCAAGAGAGACACGACCTCAACGTGCTAGTACTACAAGTCATGAAACAGAGAGCCCGAGCGGTCATGCAGCTCATGCCTGCAGCAACATCATACGTTCGTAAACGCACTTTGCAACAGAGTTCGGTAGATTTTCAGCGATTCTCAAAGGCACACTCCAAAAATCGCCGAAAAGCTTAGCGATTTTTCGATAAGTCTCTTTTTCGGGGGAATTTTTCGGCCGGCCGATTTGGGGAAAGCCTCAGGGAGGGGGGGGGGGGTACCATCTCTTCAAGCAACTCATTGATGCACAATGGGACACATTAGTTTACAATGCATTTTTAAGCTGCACGTTATTTTTGACGTGCGGCGACTGCTCAGCTTGCGTTATTTGGCTCCCATGTTGGAAAACAACGCGAGTGACATGCTGGCAACCCCGTGGAAATTGAGAGTTTTACGCCAGGGTTTAACTGAAATTTTGGATAACGTTATAAATATCGTGCAGCTGAACATCTCTTTTTCTTCCAAATAACAAGGATATGTAGATCCATCACCGCCGAACAAGAATTTCAATGTTGACCCGAGAACGAGTAACTTTGTTCACAAGCATCAAGTTCCTTGCACGCGAGGGACCATCGATTAAAATCATATTGTTAGAAATATCAATCCATGAGGCACGCATGACAAAAAACAAATTCGGGTAAACAGTATGCGTATTGAAAGGTCAAGGACGATTGGTAATTTAAAATATCTTGAGCCTCAGGAACCACAGACAACAGGTGTACAGTATTACAATAAAATGTCCATCTCTTTGAGGCATTATGATGGCTTGAACTATCGTCAACGGCAACAGCTAAGCTACCCAAAAGAAATGCAATGTAGGTGATACAGATAAAGTGTCAATCTCTCAAATGCAGAGTCAAGGCACTAATTTAGTAAACAGATTACATAGACATTGCTGGCATCTACAGTCCTCTGCAAAGTCCGGATATTGCTAACACAGAAGTCCTAGTGTTCGAGCCAGACAGGCTTAAGATGACGACCAGAATTTGAAGTACTTCAACTTGAGTCCAGTCAAATCTTCAGTATCCTGGGCGATGCTTAGTCGTGCATTTCCACCGTCACATGGCACGCAGAGAAAGCACGGTGGATTGCCTCGGCAGCCGTACGGTCGGAACGTGTTGTAGAACTCTCCGTTGAAAGAGCTTTGATTATCCCAAAGCCACAGCAGATCGTCTTGGGTGGAGGCCACTTCAAGGGAGGATTTTGTCAGCACAACATCCGTGACCATTGCGATCCCCTCTTGGGTACGACGCTGCTGAACGAATAGCTGCTGGGGATTGTTATCACCAGGCTCTTTCGGAGTGACTTGTAGTAGGACCAGACCCAGGCCGTCGACAGTGTTCGGGATTTCACCATCCACGGCTTGTGGTAACATGTATATGGTGAAGAGACACTCGGGAAGCGGACTCGTGTTAGGGTCTGGATACAAGGCAATACATAGAAAGAAGAAGAATGAACTCTGGCATTAGTACTGCCCGTAAATCTTGAGAACGCAGATGGTGAGCGAAGGAAAAAAATGGTAACATGGAAATCGTCAATTTTGTGCTAGATTGTGCACGTCTGACTGTTCAAAATCTGGTTTAGTATGTGAACTCGATCGCATAACTTGTGCCCACAGTTAGCATGTTTCAAGAGGTAAGTCTTGAAGTAACTCTTTCGCAGTTGTTTCTGCAATTTTATCAATGATAGGGACACAATGATACGAGTTATGCCTAGCTGTCACCCACTGAACCTGTGGATATTGAAATCCGATAGGCCGTCGCCTTTACTTGCTTAGCGCAATCACACACACTGTAACCAGGGAGTCGTAAAATACGTATTTTACGACTCCCTGACTGTAACACTATACAAATGGACCAGGAGTGCCCAAGGTTGCACAGCCAGCGCCCCCATATGGCCGCAAGACTTCTAAACGGATCTCAATGTCGGCAACAGTAGACATTTTTTTGTGCAAGTATTTGACTCGGAGGGAAAGCCAAGGATGAATGTATAGGAAAGAAAAAGGACCATGGAACAAAAACTGCAATGTTATCTCATGAGCTGTTTGTTTAGTCATAGCATAATTTGTTATAGCTACAGCGTAACTTGTAGATGCTTGCTCCTTTTTCTTTCCTATAAACTATTTTGTTAAAAATGCGTAATAACTAGGCAGAAAGCCGTCATTATACTGATGCCTGCCCACACTAGCCCCCTTTTATTTATACATGTATTATATTATACCTAATTATGCAGGGTGTCTACTTTCTTAGCACTGCTTACCTTCAGGGACTATTAACCAGTACTCGGTCGGCCTTCCTTCTGACGTCACCTCTTGGTACCGAACATCTATCTCCATACTGTCCATTGGGTAAACCAATCTCATCGTCTTAGGCGTCACTTGCCCGTCCGGGCACTCGAAGCCTTCTGCCACATTCACCGGCTGACGTGCGGGATTAACTGGTTCAAACTGCTTCTCGTCCACGTCGCTTTCTGGGACGGCCGGCAATTGTCTTTGACCATATATCACTAAGCGATAAGCCTGCCGCATTTTGCCTCTGAAGTGTTCGGTTCGCTGCATAGTCCAGCGATGGAAGGGTTTCATGCCCAGTGGAAACCATTGGGTAGTGCAATCCTGATCCAACACATCTTCGATCTCACATTTCAACCTGGGGTTACACTCCATGTTTTCAGAGGAGAGCTGACTGCACGAATAACGAAGGAAAACTGATTTAACGACTGATGTTTGGAGAGGAAGCCCACTGACGAGAATGTTCAGAACTCTACGAACTCGCGTGAACGACAATAGTGATGTTTGTGTTCGGCTGCATTCGACTTTATAGTATACCATCACAGCCAGACTCTCTCGATCCTCGCATCGTCTCGGTGGGTTTGGACGGAATCGCGAAGATATCACGTTCTGTTTTGTGTACTCTCGCACTGATCGAATTTTGCTCAAAAGTACAAGCATGGATGTTTATGCATCTTCAGCAAGTCCTTAGTACAAGTACAAGTACAAGGATGCGACACGCTGATAGCATGCCTAACAGCTGTTGAGGTCATTGTCAACAGGGACTGCGTCCCCTCCACCGACTGACAGACGGGACGATTTCCTTCTGCAAAATACACCACGCACCAGCACGTAGACTCTACTAGCACGCTGTTCGTTGGATATCACGAGACAGCTCTGTAAGAGTTCTGTAGACCTGCTGTCTACGAGACGAACCTATTTCGCACAGGTCTGGTAGTTCCAGACAGCCACTACACTGCTAGACTGCGAGTAGTCTACATACCCCAAAAAAGTATGATGTCGCTTGCGCACTTGATGCGTGTGATCCATACAGTTGCCGCACTTGACCTAACACGAGCTGTTTGGGTTCCCGGGAACCAAGGACAGCTCTCGTCGCCTGTTTGGTAGATCTACGCGCGCGTTTTGGGTACTGTCAAGTCAAAGATCAGGGAACTGCCATACACCTCTACACTACAGTCCCATGACACGTAACTCATCGTTGGACGCAAGATATCGACCATCATGTGACAATCCTGAAAAATGAATGAGAGAAATCAGTTCCAGTAGTTTGTACATGCAATATTACTACACTGTATGTATGTGTGTGTGTGTTTGTGTGTATGTGTATGTGTGTATGTATGTGTGTATGTGTTTGTGTTTGTGTGTGTGTGTGTGTGTGTGTGTGTGTGTGTGTGTATGTGTTCGTGTGTGTGTGTGAGTTCGTGTGTGTGTGTGTGTATGTATGTGTTCGTGTGTGTGTGTTCGTGTGTGCGTGCGTGTGTGTGTGTGTGTATGTATGTGTTCGTGTGTGTGTGTTCGTGTGTGTGTGTGTGTGTGTGTGTGTGTGTGTGTGTGTGCGTGTGTGTGTGTGTGTGTGTGTTCGTATGTACATGTATCTAAAAGAACAAGTCCTTTTATGCCAGGGCATAATGTTTAGACAATACCCGAAAATTATGCCAGAAATGATGCCAGAAAACATGCCAACATACTCCGCCAAAGGCTAAACAAGAGGCGTGAGCTTTGAAGTTCTAAGATACTGAACGTAGCGAACTATCTGGGAAAAATGCTGCAAAACAATACCAGGGCAACCTTCACACCCACAATGCATGAACAACTAAAATTGGGAAATAAGTGAGCCCATGGGTAAGGAGCAATTCCGTATAAGATGTGATGAGAACCTATAAAGTAGAATGCTAGTCCATGAAATCCGACAATGAGAGTCAAGATTGCACCCTGCACCAGATCAACGTCCATGGAGCTTGGTGGTCGCCAAGGACCCTGGCTCGAATTATTGTGTGTTGTCTTCAGGCAGTCTTGTTGACCTCGATCAACCTAGTGTTAGGAACTGTACGGCTGGTGTTGTCCTGACTTGATGTACAGTGCTGTCCCTAGACCTGCGAGTATTGGGCTGCGAAAAGGTGCGAGGCGAACACTTGAGTGATGCGACGGGATTTCATTGATGATTGAGCCGAGGAGTAGATCTACGGTACGAAATCACTCTCAAAGGCAGCCAGTACATGTCACACGAGAATATGCATGAGCAAGCACATGCATCATCCTGGCGTCATGTGATGTTTAGCTTGTCCGATGATGCAACAACTGCCTTCCGAATACATGTAGAGTCGACAGTCATGTAGAATGTAGATTCAAGTGCGTAGACCTACTGTATAGATCTACAGTGACACTGTCGCCATAATTATGTGAAAGGAAAATCCCCATGGCTCAGGCCACCGGTCACCAGGTCAAGGTACGGGTCCTCTTCACTCGAATCGAGTAAAGCGAGCTAGAGCTGTACTCCAAGCGCCACACGCGCGCTTACACCTCTGTCTGACGGCTTCCCCATGTCTCACCCCCGAAATGGAGTGAACACAGTTGTAGCTGTGAGTAGAGGTAGCCACGTGAAAAGCGCTGCAAGTGGTAACCATCTGCTAGCATGTCTCACAGCCACGATACATGAATTAATTATTTCGGGATTGGGGGCTGCCTGTCAGTGACATATGGCTGGCACGGATATCAGCGTACGCTCGTGCCAGGTGGTCTCTGTTTGTCAGAAGCGCAAGCTGCCAGAACATTGTTTTCCTCGAAGAGGATAACAGGGGCGCCTCTCTCGCTAGCGTGATGACCTAAAGCGAGATCGGAAAGTACTGCATGTTCACCCTTTCCCAATCCATGACCATGTACCTGAAGATCATAGGCTGGAGTATATGTATAACCAGTATCACACTAGTCAGAACAACAGATGGCTTGATCAGTCACAACTTAGAGTTTCATGCCATCTCAGGCACTCATCTTGATCATTTATTCCCGTAGCTATGCAGAAGACTTTACGTCAGTAACGTCTGGCGCTAGCCAGGGTCCACACAGCTTTAATTTGGTGTTTGTTTGTGTGTTTGTGTGTTTGCGTCACGCCTGGCGCTATCCCGTATCTGTCCCGTACCGTACCGTACCATCAAACACAGCTGGCCACATACAGCTGGCCGCACTATTCAAATAGGGCTTTCAAACGCAAGATCATAACGTGAAGCAACCTGGAAGAATGAGTATGAATGCGAAGTGTATGGGGAATATATGTAGGGCGATAGTGCGAGTTCGAATCCCAGGTAATGCCTGAAAAAATAGGAGAATCGAAAAATTTATAACATCCCTATGCTTTTATTGCCATCATCAAGGCGGTAGATGGTGTCGTATTACCCTCGACCGTACCTGTCCCGTACCGTACAATCAAAGACGGCTGGCCACAATGCATATTCAAATAGGGCTTTCAAATACAAGATCATTAACGTGAAGCAACTTGGAAGAATTAGTATGTATGCGAAGTGTATCGGGGGATGCATGCAGGGCGATAGTGCGGGTTCGAATCCCAGGTTATGCCTAAAAACAAAAAATAGAAATTTATATGAATTTATAACACCCCTATGCTTTTTTTGTCTAGGTCATCAAGGCAAAAAAGCATAGCGTAGGGCCCTGAGTTTCCAAGCTCTCTCGTTTGATATTTGATTTGATTATTTATCTATTTATTTTTTTACAAATTTTGTTTTATTCCATTTCTCATTTTTCATTCGTGTTGGGTTTAACTATTCACTGATCTTGATCAGTCACAACTTAGAGTTTCATGCCATCTCAGGCACTCATCAGGTGATATATCACCTGATGAGTGCCTGAGATGGCATGAAACTTTAAGTTGTGACTGATCAAGCCATCTGTTGTTCTGACTAGCGTGTCACGGCTCTGCCTTCCCGGTATCGAGCTCTCTTAGATTTCTGCTGGAATTCACAACAATGTGTAAAACCAGTATCAATGTTCATCCCTTTGGATGCCTGAAATCATGTGATGGGACTGTCATCAGTAGCATCTAGATTGTGACATGCATGTACATGACCAGTCACCTAGGATCATAGTCATCAATTCTCTCTCACACACACGCACACACACGCACACACACACACACACACACACACACCCACACACACACACACACACACACACATACGCATACACAAACACACATACTGTAGATGTACTTGTACTGCACCCCCGCACCCCCATCAGTGCCAGCTAGAATGTGACACCTACATGACCTAGAATCCGAGTTATCTATTCTGTCTGACACACATGCACACAGAATTTGTTTCCCTGCTGCCGTGCTCATATTGGTTATCTAACTTTAATATATTCTTCTCTGTTCTGCTTGTCCGCTTATTTTCACATATTTTTCTTTTCTCGTATTATCAGTGGGACCGTTGTCATTAGGTTTAGGCTTGTTTTGGAACTCCACTCTAAATAAAGCCAAACAACAACAACAACACATGCACACACACACACACACACACACCCTTACACACACACATACACACGCACACATACACACGCACACACCTTGAACCATGAAACCTTGAAACTGCCACCTAAAGGTGATGCAGTGCCTCAAAGAGGCAAGGAGGGCAGAGTTACTTCTTGCATTTGTGTTGAGCCAGGTACTGGAGACGTGTGAACTTCCGAGAGCAGGTCGGGCATGGGATGGTGCGGCGCTCGGAGCCAGAGCTGCATGTTCTGCGGTTGGAGTTGCAGTTGTGCCGGCGGTGCCCATCTTTGCTCCGGAAACAGCGGTCACAGGTGTGGCAGTGGTAATGACATTGGCTGCAATCAGGTGGGCGAGGTGCAACAATCTCTGGAACTGGAGCGTCACCAAGACTGGGAGAGCAGCTGTGCACAGCAAATCCACCTCGGCTAGCAAACCAACGATGGCACGTTTCGCACAACACAGCACTGGCCTGTTCATGGATCGGCTTCAGTCGCTCTTCCCTGCATTTGTGCCGCCGAAGTCCGCTTTCACTGGCGAAGAGTCGCTCACAGATCGCACAACACACTGACTTGGCTGTCGTTTCAAGGCGTAAGCACCGTGCAACAATAGCATCCGAGATGGACTGGATCCACTCGCCACGTTCAGCTGCGAGGTCGTACCAACCGGTGTATAGACCGAACGCCTTGAGGTCATCGCGTACCACATCACGCCATCGACGCCTGGGGCCATGAGCAGGGCGTGGAGTATGGAGCCACGAGAACAACACTGCCTTTGGAAGCCGGTGGTCGTCCATCCTGGCAATGTGGCCAAGCCACTGCAGCCGTCGACGGGCAACCATGTCAGCAACTGGCTCTGTAGCGCACATTCTATGCAGCGAGGCAGATGACAGGTGGTCCTCCCACTGTTTGGAACGCGAGGTGCCGAGAATGACACGAACGCAGCGGTTGTGGAATTGTTCAAGGCGACGTATGTCGGCACGCAACAGTGTCCAGTTCTCAGCCCCATACAACAGCACCGACAACACACAGCATGTGTACGTGTGTTGTTTAGTCTTGGATGTTAGTGAAGTGTTCCGAAAAACTGACGAGTAGAGGCTGCCAAAGGCCTTAGATGCAGCAGCTATGCGGTTGGACACATCGGTGTGGCATCGTCCGTCTGGTGTTACCACTACGCACACACACACACACACACACACACACACACACACACACACACACACACACACACACACACACACACACACACACACACACACTGGTCCTGGTAAAAACTGCCATTACGGTCACGTGTCCCCTTGCGGGGCCCACAACAGGGAACGACGAGCGACAGCAGAATGTCGGCAGTCTGCCAAGAGGTCAGGAACCATGTTCAATTGGCACCACGAGAGAGCCATCTCCGGCAGCTATGGATTTGAAAGCCACGAGTAGAGCGGCAGAACCAACCACAACCTCCACAGTGGGCCTTGCAACATGAGAGATCGAGCCGGACACGCAGCGGCGGAGGAGTCGGCTGATCAGCAATGGTGGACACTTCGGCATGGAGCTTGAGATGATGCCGCGGGGAGCGCCTCGGAGATGGGGCACTTGTGGACCGCCAAAACGCCAGAACTAAGGAACCAGCGCTGGCAGGCAAAACATTGTCGGCTACCTTTCTGTTCCGATACAGGTTTGCGGCGCTCACCTAGGCATTTGTGAGGAGGCAAACCAATCCTGGAGAAGAGACGACCACACACGGCACAAGGTACCCGCAGAGGCCTACAATCGGGTTCGGGCGGGGGCAGAACAGTGTAAGCGGCCCGCCATCCCAGTCTATCCTCGGCCAAGTCGTACCATTTGTCGATGCCCAACACTGCCTCATACACACACACACACACCTTCTTTCCTTCCTTCCTTCCTTCCTCCACTACCATGACTGGCTATGTGGCCCCATACGGGGCAGACCAGGAGACGTGTAGTCCACCAGGCGGGAAACGCCATACTCAGCGCGCGCGTGGGCCGCGCGAACAGCGTTACACTAGTGCCTCGCAATATCCTGTGGCCGACGAAAACTGCGCGCACAAGTGCCACAGATGAGGGGCTTCGCCACAGACTCCATGCGGGACTGGACAATAGCGTCGACAGCGTCACGGCAGGTGACCCGCCATCCCTGTCGATCTTGGCCGTTGTCACCAAGCTGCTCCAGAGGAACGCCAACAGCCATCAAGTCTCACGTTGCGGAGTCCTTCCAGCGCTTACGGGGTCCATGCGGTGGACATTTGGAGGGTAAGGCCGCGGTCACACATGAACAGCGTTACACTAGTGCCTCGCAATATCCTGTGGCCGACAAAAACTGCGCGCACAAGTGCCACAGATGAGGGGCTTCGCCACAGACTCCATGCGGGACTGGACAATAGCGTCGACAGCGTCACGGCAGGTGACCCGCCATCCCTGTCGATCTTGGCCGTTGTCACCAAGCTGCTCCAGAGGAACGCCAACAGCCATCAAGTCTCACGTTGCGGAGTCCTTCCAGCGCTTACGGGGTCCATGCGGTGGACATTTGGAGGGTAAGGCCGCGGTCACACATGAAAAGCTTGCACCGCTTTTGCGAAGGCGGAAAGCGGAACTACCGCAGCCGCTTTGGCGGACCACACGATGCAGCGGTCACACAACACACATGTAGACTACTCTGCTCCTCAACGCTCCGCTTTGGCGGAGAGAATGCAAATGCAGCACGTCCTATGAAATTTTAGATGTTCTTGCCAACGGTCCGAGTTGAAGCGACCTTCACTTGTACAAGTAGAGCTATCGTGGATCGCTGACAGGCTGCTGAATGTCTCCTGTCAAGTACACTCGTGGATTTGGGGCGCATTCACTGCGGCCCAGTACAGGTGTATTAGAATATTACTAGTTTGGTTTACATCAATATCAAATTCAAATAGTTGTATAGCAGGGTGCCGTTGCCTCCTTCTTGTCCGAGTTGAAGCGACCTTCGCTTGTACAAGTAGAGCTATCGTGATCGCTGACAGGCTGCTGAATGTCTCCTGTCAAGTACACTCGTGGATTTGGGGCACATTCACTGCGGCACAGCACGGGTGTATTTGAATATTAGTTTAGTTTACAGCAATATCAAATTCAAATAGTTTTATAGCAGGGTGTCGTTGCCTCCTCCATGATCCATCATCGACCCAGCAACTGCGTGGATGCCTGCAGTTGCAGTGAGGGTGTGGCAGAGTACTCTACTACTCCCTGGTTGCAGTCCTAGTGTTGCATACTCTGGTGGACGTATTGGTTGGAGAGAGTTGGAGATCGTCCGCGATCGGGGCCAATGAGTTGGGAGACGGATTCCCTCACCAATTATCCACTCATAACGATGCAGTATTGTTTGCGAGATCTCCAGAACGTGCAGTTCATTGGCAAAGAAGAACAATATGAAAAATGAATACCAAACGGCAACCAAACAACACCAGAACTCAGTGCAGAAGTAGCACACCAAACTCCAAAGCTGATCACCATGCAGGTTCCGCCAAAGCGGATCCGCGAAAGCGGAGGCTCCGCTCGCATTTTTTTGGCGTAGCGAAATCCAAACCAAGTGTTACTTTCCGCCAAAGCGTAACTTACGCCTCCGCCGTTGCCGAGGCAACGGCGGAAGCGTAAGTTACGCTTTGGCGGAACCGCCAAAAAAAGGGCATGTGTGACCGGGGCCTAACGCGCCGTGCAGCAGCTGACGAGGGATCCGATCTTGCATGCGGGACACGTGGCCAAACCATCGAAGTCGGCGGACTCTGACTTTGTCCGCGATCTCCTCCATATCGCCCCACATCCTGCGAACCTGGAGAGAGGAGATGTGCTCCTCGATCTGCCGGCCACGATTTATCGTAAGGATGGAGCACACGCACTGCAGGCGAAAGGACTCCAGGCGACGGACGGACAAGTCGTCGACTTGGTAGGAATTAGTTCCAAACCAGAGGGTCTCCTGAAATCCAACGACGTTCATGCTGTAGCGCTGCAGTTGCCGGCAAACAAGATCGATTTTTCTCTCCTCGCGGAGTTGTCTTTTTGAATTTTTGAGGCAGTGTTCAAATCGCCGTCCACGTTCACCAAAGTTCTGACGTTCCACGTCCCCATGGACAACACAAATCTCCTTGCTGCTGGTGCACGTTGCGAGCCGCACTCTAAGCGGGGGTTTGCAGAGCCTCCGCGCTCAGGCGGACGAGGTTCAGTACGAGTGGTCAAATCGGAAGTGACCATGGTGTCGACACTGATTTATTTCCTCGCCCGCGACGACAACATGTACGTCGTCTTGTTCAGCGCAACCTATCTAATGCTCCTGTCACCAGGGCTGGCTCTGGCCTTGGCCAGAAGCCAGCCCGTGGCTGAAAACTACTTGCAGAAGACGGAGGAAAAATATCCCCAACCTTCACTCAACTCAACAACTCAGGAACACACACACGCACACGCACACACACAAACACACACAGACTACTACTACTATCAATCACCTACCCCATGGGGTCACGCCGCCCTCCACTCAGAGAACTGAGCGCAAGGTGACGAGCAGTGGCGCAAAACAAAACAGGAAGTACAGCAAAATGAATTGAAAAGAAGGAAATCAAAACAAGCTGCCATATTGATGGAAAATGACTCCCAAACAGAGGAAAAAATATCAAAAAACGAGATGAACAGTCTGCTGTAGGTCCGCTATCTCAGGTCCAAACAACACGACAAATTTACAATTCCAGCGACACACCGCGCAGGAATGAGTTGCTGCGAGTGTGAACTGCTTCCTTTCTCATCCAGGAATCCACTTGCTTTGCCGAGCGCCACTGCATTGTTTCAGGCTGGGGATTGATCCGAGGGCTCGCCACGCCACTGCGGAGGATGCGGAAACGACGCAAGAAGACGGTGACGGCAAAAAAATTACCCGCCCTGGTCGTCAGCTCACAGAATGTCCTTCCGCGCGAGCGAAACCGGCTGCAACGCATGAAAAGCCTACGGCCCAGTCAATACCCAGGACGGCCCTGACAAGAAGGCCAAGGTCGTCCCGTGGAGGATGCCAACAAAGAAAAACCAAGGAGCTAACAAATCGGCTTCCTCTCCGCGAAAATTTACACACACGCACACACACACAACCCCCATCCACACACACAGATGCACAGACACACACAGACACACACACACACACACACGCACACACACACACACACACACACACACACATACACACACACACACACACACACACACACACACACACACACACAAATGCACACTCGCGTCCATAAAATCGGGTTTGCAGCCCGTGCCTTTGCATTTGTGAATTTCAGTAAACGAATACGAATGATAGGGATAATAGGGACATAGTACGGAGGATTAGCAAGACGAAATTCGCGTTCGCGTTCGCTCTCCAAGGAAAGTCGAACTCAGTGACGGAATTCGCGTTATGAGAAGGATTAGCAAACAGAATTCGCACATGCATGATGTTGACACGACGTACATTGTCTACAGACAGTACAGCGTGGTAAATTTATGACTGCCCTGACACGAATCCGCGATTCGTGTTCCGACTACTTTTCCGAACGAAAAATGCGAAAGTTCGCAATGCAGTTCGCGAACCAAAAAATGTTTGCGAACGCGAACGCGAATTTCGTCTTGCTAATCCTCCGTAGTGATGAGATTCGAGTTTCGTGTTGATAAACACTCATCAGAGGATATAAATATTACAGTAATACTATTCGAAACTCGGATGTTGAGCCATAAATAAAATGTAAAAAGGAAAACCCCCTACTCTCCCTGCTGTTTTGTTATTGTATACTCTGTTGTCCTCTTCCCTTCTGACGAGTAGGTTGTGTACTTAGTAAAAAAAAAAAAAGGACATATGGATACGAGTTAAGAGCAACTCTCCATCACTGTAACTGGATACTATATACAGTCAGAAAGTGCAATAACTAGGCACAAAAACTGACAGAGTACTGAGACATACGCCGTCCTGACATCTAGCTTCAACACATCTCCGTAGCGCTAATCGACAGCCTTCCAACTTGGAAGGTTCAAGGTTATGGAAAGACCAAAGAGGGGAAGGCAAGCGCGACGAAAACGAAAAAAAAAGCAACAGTCCAAACGGAAAAAGAATGTCGATTGTTCCTGGACGATGACGAGACCAGTACGATATTTGACAAAGTGGTCGCACTACAATTCCAAGCAGCAAAGCAGCACACCACCCAGTTTGGGTGGGTCATAAATATCAAAGATAAGTAAAGAAAGGGGAAGCTTTGCGAAAATTAATACTATTCGCTAGTTATATAGGGTAATTGTAATGTAGGCTAAGGCAGTGCCGCAACCACGAAGCTTTAGTAGGATCTCGTGTAGTCTTTAGCCGTTCGAATAGGTACGTTCTTGAGCGAATAGTCGATGTCCTATCCGTTTTGGTCGTTCCATTGTATGCAGGTGAGGGGAATGTGCTCAACTGCTAGCAGGAGCCATATAGACAAAGTGCTTTGAGGCCTTGCTGCAAATAGTGCTCAATACCTCAAAATGGGCAGAGCGTACTACATAATTCAGAACAAGACACGTTGTCTATATCGCTCCTGCTAGCAGTTGAGCACTTTCCCCTGAGCTTCATACAATGGACCGACCAAAACGGACGGACATGGCCTATTCGCTCACGAACGTACCCATTCCAACGGCTAAAGACTACACGAGTAGCCTCCTAAAGCATCGTGGTTTGTTTGTTTCTTTTATTTGAATTCGTTTAGTGGTTGCGGCACTGCCTTAGTCTACATTACAATTACCCTATATAACTAGCGAATAGCATTCTTATGTTATGTTTTATCGACTGATGAGTTTAAACTCGCGTACAGAGCCAGTACTAAAATGTAAAAATAGAAGAAACACATGAGAACGAGTTATGCAGCAACTATCCACGACTGTAACAAGATGATAAACGGTCAGAAAGTGCGATAATAGGGCACATACAATGTAACAAGTGGGAAGGCTGTTGGTTTGCGCACTGGAGTTAGAGCTAGGTCTCGGGTCGCTGAATGTCTCAGTAGCCTGTCAGTTTTGTGCCCTATTATCGCACTTTCTGACCGTTTATCATCTTGTTACAGTCGTGGATAGTTGCTGCATAACTCGTTCTCATGTGTTTCTTCTCTTTATTTTATGTCTGATGAGTGTTATCAATACGAAACTCGGAGTTACAAGACATATTTTTGGTCTCTGTTGTTCTGCCTAATATACGTTTGGGATTCTCAATGTTTGTCAATTCGTACATGCAAAACGTACATGTAAGCGGAACATTTGCGGACTACCAGTCAATCTCAGATTCTTTTCCGCCTCCGGATACCTGGTAAAGGCTGATTCACTCGCATCGTCTGCTACATGTACCGTATCAGTGTGAGAAAGAATTAATTTAGCAGGAGACGAGTTCGAGCATACAATAATGTATTGCCATGAAGTTTCTACCTGGTTTTCATTGAAAAACTATCTGCATGACCTTCGAACCCTTTACCATGCAGACCACCACAGGCACCAGCACTGATCAGGTGCATTGTATACAATTGTGTAGCCTACATACTAGAACTGTGGTACAATCATGGAGTCATGCTCCTACATCCGGAAAGGATGGCAAATTATGCTCCAAATTTTCAACCACCAAAATATGCCAATTATTATGCCGGCATAATCGGGCGGTGCCTAGTCTTGAGTCCGTTCTCCTTCCAGACAAGATAATGCTAACGTTTTTGTGGGCCATACGAAACTGAGTCCGACTTCAATTCCGCCTCGTTACAACGATACGAAAATTATTCAAAGACTGTCACAGCCCTTAAGAATGAAGGCGTTTGACATCGCATTTTTTTTTTTTTTTTTTTTTTTACAATGATCACAGCTCACAGGCAAAGACAAAAATTGCATAGTGGGAGCATAGTGATGGTGAGGCTTTTTGCCCTCAGCCGACCTGAGGTCTCGACGTCATAGGGACATAAAACGCACCAAAAAAAGAAGAAAAATGAAAGGAGTGACAGGTACATGATACGAAATGTTAGGAGGAGAGACAGTACATTAGAAGGAGGGGAATGATAAGACAGACAGTGCTAGGAGGAGAAGGAGAGAAAAGAAGAACAGACGTTATTGGGAATAGTATGTGGAGCGGAATTTAGAAGTCATGGGGTGAGGCAGATATGATGCTGATGATCAGAGATGGTCATGTGCCCACGACCAGTCGTTGGTCTTCAAATAGCGGTTGGCTGCAACAATCGCATGCGGGGATGGAGGTGAGTAGTTCAGACGACCGACATGGAGTGACAAAAGTTAGGTGTTCTAAGAGATGTTGAGTTGCATATGCCTTTTAAGGCAAGCTACCAACGAAAGAACATGGGTACATTGTGAAGTTGAGAGCTTGAATGGATCCTGCTGCTACAACTGCATGTTGGAACGCATTAAAACGAGTTGAACATAATTATGTATAAAACTAAATTATTGGAATGTAACATTTGATATGGGTCTAGCACACCAACCATGTAGATGATGTCATGATGCAAAAGTAGAAAAAATGATTTTGCAGCTAAACAAGTCAAAGCTCAAGGTATCAAGATTCTGTATAAAGTCGGCCAACACACGTTGTCCCTTCACGTCAAGCTGATGGTGTGATTACAAAACTAGCATTTCAATGGTACCCATGAGAACTCCGTCATCGCCTCTCCTTGTTTGTCAGTGGGCAGAAGGCACAGTCGATTCGTATCGTGACTGACACACAGAACTACGTCCGTCGAGAATCGCGGATGCAGCGTAAACGTGGCGTTTGAGCCCAGTTTCACCTCGTGGTCATTCTCGCGCTTGATCCACATCAACTCGGGCTTCGCAAGGGCGGCTCGATACGTCGTCGCGCCCGGCGGGCCTTCGAGGGGTCGCATGAAGGTCTGCGCTATCAGACCAGACTCGTCGACCACGAACTCGATCCCGAGGTAGTACTGGCGTTCGGTGATAAGTGAATACGTCTGAATACAGACCAGCTGCTCTTGCTCGGTGGTCACTTGGTCCGTGACATCTTTCCCGTACATACTGAAGGAGGCTTTGCCACTGTCGAAAGCTGGACATTCAGAAAAGGAAATAGAAGAAACGCCGAAGAGCCGTCATGGAAACATGGACACAGGGTGCAACCTTCCGCCTAATGGTCTGGACTAGTTTCTAGGAAGATGATCCGTGATAAAGCCGTATACTGTTCACAGATATACTTCGAAGAAAAACCGGAGGCCTCTATTATGTTAGGTTTTACGATACATTGTAAGTAGAACGGAGTGTGCCTCGACTACAGATTCTAAGTATTCTCCTGCAATTAGTAATTCGTTCTTATATATCGTGAGTGAACCAGTTCTTATCGCAGTATGCTACACACTTCTTGTTGTTCAAATAGGAGAACCCAAGGTTTATAGAAATATCTAGAGATGGCAATATCGACTGAAACGTTCGGCTACTACCACATGTTTTCATTGGCTGTGTGGATTTGCAGTGTAAATACGAGCTGTCCAGCGTTCCTCTTTACCTTTCTTGCCTATAGTCGTAGTACTTGAAGTATGATCAACACATATTCAATAGCGTCCCTATGGACATGTAAGCACTGTCTTTGCTAATACTTGAAAATTGATCTTTGATTGGTGGTTGCACCGGAGATTTTCCTTGAGCATTTTACCAATTTATCATACAATGTAAAGGCCCATAAAGTCTGTTGGCTTCCAAAATGATGTGATTACAACAGCAGGTGGCCATACCGCAAGGCTTCTTTCAAGGATAACACTGCAAAACAAATACCCCCGTGCCGAAAGGCGTGCGAACGCACCTATTAGGCTACTTCCCCATGTCAATCACCAAGACGAAAAAGAAGTCTAGTAACCGAAAAACTAAACACAATTAAATAAACTACCTACCCATTCCTGCATGTAGCGTCTTGCCTCCCTGGCCGTTGTCTAATGCCATGAGACACATCTTGTTGTTAATGGCTGGGTTGAAGATCTGCAGGAAGTGAGGCGAAGAGCCGAACGGGTCCCGGCTGCTCCATCTATAACACGCACCGTCGGGAAATGCTCTGGCCACGGCCGGTGAGTGAGCGGGACTTGCTTGCCCTGATCCAGGCATGTCGGTTCTGCAGTCTTGCTAACGAGGAGTATTCGGAGTAGAACCACCCGCCTCAAGGCAGACACAACAACTCTGTTCAAAAGGATAAAATGATATCAGGATGAGCGTCAACAAGTCGCTGTTTTTTTAATTCAAGTTGTTGCCCTGAACCTCTCTTAGAAGACTACAGGAAAGACTTGTTAGTCGCCAAATTTATACAAGCTGAGTGTGGTCTCGAGGTTCGTTTTTCGGGGAACATCTGCCCTGCATTTCATTGCAGTGGCGTAACATGAAGCAAGTGCCGGCAGTATAATATACCCACACAGCACCTGCATTCGCTGGCCTAATATTGCCCGTTGCGCGCGATGTGTGCCCATTTAGCACCACTGTTCGATGTTCCGGCGAACTGATTCAATCCGGGACACATTGGTATTGCTCGATTGAAGCCACCAGCGCACGTCACCAAGCAAGCTATTCTAGGGTTTCCGCTAGAGGTGATGTGATGCGGAACGTGCCAGAGGGGAGTCCTGGAACACCACACTATGCATGCACGCTAATGACACCCTTGGAAGTGCGTGTACCGTATTTTCCCGCTATCCCGATGCACAAGTATCCTTATGCGTGGTCCAGTCCCCGATATTTACCAACACGTCGATACCGTGGCAGAAGACCACCGAAACGCAAGGGAACAGAGAGAGGAGTGTTGGTGGTAGGTGGTGAACAAAGGTATCGCTTGTTTCAGCTGAAATCGCAATTCGGAAGTCGATTGAGCATAACCAAAACGAGCTTAGACCCTTCTTAGAGTTTCTAACTAAAGGTACGCATATCAATTGTTTGGGTGAAGGTTGTCGCACAGGCGGATTCGCACAGTATATGAACCGATTACGGGGCATAGGAATTGTAGAAACTGAGTGAAAATGTTGAGAAGTAATAATGTTAGGGAAGGACGAAGGCAAGAAGCAGAGACAGATAAAAAAAAAAAAACGAAATAAAAAAATAGAGGGAAAGAGAGGGAAAAGGAGATAATTAGAGAAGAATAGAGAGAGCGAGGAGAGAGAGAGTGTGTTCGTATGAGTGTGTGTGTCTGCGTCTGTGTCTGTGTGTGACACACACAGATACATATAGATGGATAGAGATAGATAGAAAGAGAAGGAGTGAGAGAGACATAGAGAGATAGTGAGATAGATAGACAGATAGCCTGATGAATAGATAGACTGATAGATAGATAAAATGATAGATAGAGAGAGAGAGAAAGAGAAAGATATAAGTGTGCGACTTCCTGTGTGTAATGTTCTCGCCCACGCCGACAGATTTCTGTAGCAACCGGAACTATTGTTTACCAATCTATCCCGCCTAACAATATGGGCAAATATTGATGCTGTTTTTCATTATTCCTCGCGGTTTGGGTTTCACACCATTCCAACAGCACCTTGATAATACCCATGCTCCCCTCTTCTTACTAGGAAAATGTACAGGAAGCTGGAAATTAAAGAATGTAAACAAATTATTTTAAGATGCCTTACATGCCATGCAAATCCCACAACTAAAATGTAATGAATACGATACAAGTCCGCAGGAAATGTTGAGTTATAGCGGCTGGGATGAAGACTGCACCATAGCTTAGTGGTAGTCCGTCGCTGCCCAAAAGCCAAGGACCCTGGTTTGGACATTAGTGTTAACAGTACAGCAAAACCTGTCAAAGCGACCACTCGGAAAAGGCGACCACTCGGAAAAGGCGACCACCTGTCCTAGAAAACCACAGAAACCAGGAGCAAGGGATTTCCAGTCAAAAGACCCTGGTTAAGGAGACCACCTGTTATGAGAGACCACCTTGCGAATATCCCTTGAGGTATCGTCTTAGACAGGTTTCACTGCAATTTGTTTCTTCAGACTTTTCTCGTTGAAACCTATGAAAGCTATAATTGTTGTACAGTGCTAGGGTGTACGCAGCGCTACAGTCTTCAATTGCGGCTGGCTTACTCCGTTGCGTATTCGGAAGTTAAATCCGCCCACCAAGTGTCGAAAGCTAAATGCACATAGTGGTATAGTTGTATGTGCGGGAATTCATAGAGTCAAGTTAGCAAGAGTTGAGTATTATTCCATTTGGAGCAACTTATGGTGAATCAGAAAACCACAGCTGCGTGGTCGTCTTTCAGCGGATCCGAGGTGCATGCGCGCAGAGGATCGTGTTGCTGTGAATGTACATTGCAGTCACACTCGTTTTCACCACAGAAAAAAAGAACACAATAATGCTGTTACACAAGAAGTGCGGAGGCCGTGCGGGAGAGAAATACAAGGTGTAGGACCAGCGAAGTCTATTGACGTCTAAACCGACCACTTCCACCCAGGAAAGTTCAAAAAGAACCATCACACCTGCGTTCGCAATGTACCGGTAGTAGTGATCCAAACAATAGACCACGTCCACTCAGGAAATGCTAACACATGTATACCCATCACACCTGTTTTCACCGATCCAGTGAAGTTTGCCTCGTACTATACACTTTAGGATTGGGAAAAAATCTGATCGATGCGTCAGAGTCATGGAAGGGCGAATCTAATATCAAACAGTTTGAAAGGTGTCCAGCAATGAGAACAGTTTTGTTTTGTTTTCTTTATCCGCGATGTCGAATAGATGCGTGCTGTGTGTTTGCTTGATCTGAATACAATGATGTTATTCTCAATATCCTAGAGGGTGGTGGCGTTCCCACGGCGGATGCGGAAAACTCGGCTTGCAGCCGAGTCTCACGCGAACCGTGAAATTTTTTTTTATATTTTTTTTATTCTCAATATAGTGCAATATCTACGGAAAATATAACTCGGATGCTGAGCCAAAAAACGGAAAATATAACTAACAACTAACCACGACTGCAACAAGATAATAATCAGTCAGAAAGTGCAATTATTAGGGCACAAAACTGACATTTTACTGAGACATTCAACGACCTGAGACCAAGCGCTCACACCTCCAGTGCGCAAACCAACAGCCTTCCAGCTCGGGGGGTTCAAGGTTATGGTAGGGCCAATGAGGGGAAGGTGAGCACAGCGCAAATATGCCCATGCAAAAATTCTTTAAAATACTGACCAAAAACAAAACTATAACACTGAATAGCAACATAAACTTCAGGCTCTTCAACATCATGATTTTCACCAGGACATTTTCATGCCTTCTCTTCAGGTGATATCCTGGAAAGAAAAATGAAAGTCTACTCGTAAAAATCATTTTGTTGAAGAGCCTGAAGCTTGTACCACTATTGTGTGATATTGTATTATCTGAGGTGTTTATTCGAGAGGTTGACTTTCATGTTTCCATGCTGAAAGTGCAGTTCAGACGGACAAAATGACACAAAATGGTGTACCAGGGAGTCAGAATTGTTTTCTTTTCTGTAAATTGGCGATATCCATTGCGGTAATATCAGGAACGTCTATCCGGAACACACTAAAAAGATGCCTTCAACACGATGACTTACACAATGCGATGATGTCCATGTCAGAACAGGAGCACACGCTTCAGGCACTTCAGCATTGAGACATTTTTACAGCAGTACATTTCGTGCCCAAAATGTTGCCGGTATTGAGAAGGTCTTTTTGCTTGATTTTAAATAGAAAGAGCATTGATAGATCGGGTCCGGTTTTTGGCCAGTTAATTTGCTGTACTTGTTCCTTTTTCCTCTTGCCCGCATATCACCTAGAAAGAAAGCACGAAAGCTTACTTGTGAACAACTTGATAATGTCACTGGAGAAACTGAAGTGGCTGCTCCTACTAAGTTTTATAACATTACTTTTCTCCTAGTAAAACTTGTTGCTTTTGCGTTGTATATTCTAACGATGCATATTGGCTATTATGAAGAAAGGAAAAGGACAAAATGTTAAGAGTCATGACAAACTGTCCACCAACGTAACCAGACCTTATACAGTCAGCTAAATTGGCTCACCATCCGACTTAACCTTTGCACACCTGATGAGCCGTCATGACCTGTACGGCCAAACGTATGTCGTGTGGAAATACTTGTTATTTTTACATAACTAGTCCATCATACATGATAGTGGAGTTCAGTAGGATGTTGGCGTTTCGGTTTGTCACAATTCGTCTTCGCTTAGCTTCCCCTTCTATGTTTATTACGTAAACTTGAGCCTCCCAAGTTGGGTGGTCTGTTGCTTTGCGTCGTCGAGTTGTAGTAAGGCCGGTCTGTCCAACAGTTGTACCAGTTTCGTCATCATCCAGTAACTTTCGGCATTCTTTGGTGCCCTGATGCGTAGCTCGTGCACTTCTTCGTTGCGCTTTCCTTCCCCTCTTGGACGTTTCCGAACCTGAGCCTTCCAAGTTGGAAGGTTGTTAGTTTGCGCCTTGGAGAAGTGTCGGAGCTAGGTGTCAGGTCGCCGAATGTCTCAGAACTCCTTGTCAGTTTTGTGCCATTTTGTCGCACTCGCTGACTGTATAAGATCTGGTTACGTTGGTGGACAGTTTGTCATAACTCCTAACATTTTGTCCTTTTCCTTTCTTCAGAATAACTATATTGGCTTACCATTCGAGTTAAACTATGCACATTAATTTTTGTCTACACTAATTTTGGTTTTAGCACAAACTCATGTGTCGCACACAGAGAATATAAAAAGGGTTTTTGCTACTTTTCAGCACCGTACGCATATCTTAGATGACTGTGGTTTTCGTAGTATTCCACGATTGCGACATGAATTTCATCTCTACACAAGCCGAAATACATCCGTTTTATGAATCACTAAGTCTCTCTAGTTGTTCAGGATCCAGCCACAGGGAAAGACAGGGCGAGGAGTTGACAGCAATGAATGTGTAAAAACAGGACAATTCCTTTCATCGGGAATGCGTGAGCCTTGCGTAAGGAGATGATTAGAGTGTGTGCTGGGAGGGGTGGGGGGTGGGGGGGGGGGGGGGTGGCGTTGCAATGGGCTGCTACTCATCCAATACGCCTGTATCAAGGAAATATGCAAGAAATGACGTAAACAGTATTCTTCAATGAGAGCAATTCGTGCACAAACAGGAGTCAAATTGCGGGGCCAAGACCCAGAGATGCTGGGGGGCACTCCGTCGCAAACGTCATTTCCATAATCGGAAGGAAAATCGTGGTCCTGTGCCTGAAAGGAAGAAGAGGACGTAGCTCTGTGAACTGCAGTTGCACACTCAACCTGTATTCAATTTAATACTTCAGATGTGCGCCTGTGTATGTGCATCCTTGTGTCACTGTGTTTGTGCACGTGTGCGTTTGTCCGAGCACGTGTGAATGCGGGCACATGCATTTACTATCCTAACACTAGTAAGCACTCCCTGGCCTCTTGTCCCTCGCCAAGACGTGCACGCCTCGGATCTTTGGTACAACTGGGAACCAGGTGAGCATGTGGCTGCCAACTCGGGTCCACTTTCACACACATGATTGTGTCCGCATACGCACGTGATCGGACACACGCACACGTGCACAAACACAGTCACACAAGGATGCACATACACAGGCGTACATCTGAAGTATTAAAATATTGAATACAGATTGAGTGTGCAACTGCAGTTCACAGAGCTACATGCACGTCCTCTTCTTCCGTTCAGGCAACGGACCACGATATAAGCACAGGTCTCCATTACTAGCACAGTCTCTAATACTAGCACACTCTGAGCACCTTTCGAAACATTATACGCACAGTCTCTATTATTAGCATGGTCTTGGTGGAAATCAATGCTGCATGTATAACATCTAGCATTTATTTCTTCTTGCTCTGTATGGATGGATATATTGATTGAAAAAAAAATCACGGTCTCCAATATAAGCACAGTAGACAATATCAGGTAAACACATTTATGGTTTGAAACTCGGATGTTGAGCCAATAATAAATGTAGAAAGTTCAAGGTTATGGAAAGACCAAAGAGGGGAAGGCAAGCGCAACGAAAATGAGCCTAAGCTACAGTCCCAACGGAACAAAGAATGTCGATTGTTACTGGACTATGACGAGACCAGTAGGATGTTTTACAGAGCTCGTATCTATATTTCCTTTTCCTTTCTACACTTATGGTTCTTGATCCTTTATCTTTACAGGTGTACATCAAGTTATCACGGTCCTATACTTAAACACGAATTGGATTATTACGGGAGCATATTTCTGTTCCGCGCATTCGGGCAATAAATTATCGTCTGCATCGTGCACCAAAAAACATGCGGGCCTGACAAAACATTGGGCCAGCATGTTGTTCTTTTTCGGCTCAAGCTTTAAAAAGCTGCAGAGGCATGTGCATGTTATTGGGATGGCCTATTCTCGTGACAAAGAGCGTTTCGTATCTGTCTAGTAACATAGTTTGGCATAGCTAAGAATAGGGTCATCAGAAAGCTCACGTTGCAATACTCGTCTCCAGTCAGACCACTTAGAGGGGACGAAGCACACGTTAAGTCATGGATACTGACGTGGAGGAAAGACAGTGGGACTAGGACGCGTTAACCAACGATATCGCCAAGATTTCCAATTTATTTCTCGACTGGAAAATCACTGCAGCCCCTGCTCCTTTCACAATTTTCCTATTCTCAGTACCATTGTCTTCCATTATTCTTTTGGTTTCCAGGCGGGCATGTGAACATAGTAAAAAAGAATTGTTGTGCAAGGAAATACAGGCTGAAGAATTGACATGCGAGTTGAAGAGGTGAGTAAAGCTCAATAGTGTGTGTGTGCCAACGGGAGGAGAGAGACAAAGAGATCGTTAAAGAGAAAGAGAGACAGATTTCATATTGAGGTTAAAGCCACGTTCGAATCTGACATGCCCTAATGTGGACAGCGTTCCAAAGTGAAAATGGTCAGAAGGTCACTCGCCTGGGCTAGCGGAATAGCGATTATCCTTCCAGCATCGCTACTGACGGCAAGTACGATTGCGTCGTCAAACGCTGAGTGGAAACGGTACTGTGTACCGTTCTCATCGGCAGACCCATTGGCGCATTTCCGGATGAAGTGCATTTTAGGTTCGCATAAAGCGTCCGAAATGGAACTGGTGAATTCTAACATTTCTATTTCCCACTTCCATGACAAGTCGGTGATGGGTGAAATCGTTGTAAGCTGCGATCCAGCAAGCGATGGCCAAGTTTTGAAACCGTCCGAACCCGGCGTCACCTTCTGGAAAATGATCTTTGCTTCTTTGGAACTTTTGGATGCAGTAGACACCGCGAACATGCCGTCGGCAATTGGTCCACCTGAAATCAGAATAAATCCAAAGAAAGTATAAAAATTGACATCCCTATTGTCCTGTGCTGCACGAAATTACCTGGTAAACCCGGGCGATACGAAGCAGTGGCAATGAAAGAACAATGCATACTAAATGAACTACTGAACGTACAAGTGAGCCCAATAAAATAGAATTGAAAGAATCACGGCCACAGACTAGTACTTGTAAATTCATCTCTATCCCAGTTAACTACGTAAGCCCCTGCTTTCTTATCCTTATTCCCGGCACAGTCTGTATTTCCCGTAACCAATACAAGTACAATATCTAGAAACTATTATCAGCAAGCAGTTGATAGCAATTCTCAAGTATATCCATAGATGAAAAGTATTACAGTCAATTCATTGGAAACTGGCACCCTAACTTTTTGGTGTCTCCAGCACATAGTTGTAGATATAGTGAAAACAACAGTACATCCCGCATTGTGTGACCCGTGCAATTACTCCTTGCCACATTTGAGGCCAGAAAAGTCCAAGAACAGGGAAATAGAAGTTCAGCCAGGTTTTACAAAATTGAGACAGGTATGCCATGGCAATATGTATGGAGAAGCATATCCCAAACCCAGATTTTTGAGATTTAAAGTGGGTTTTTGATCCTCAATTCGGCCCAAATCGGACTTTCAAAAGCCAGCGAGACAGTTTCCGATGAATGGACTGTAGTGCACAGGTTATTTACGGTATTCGTTCGATCAGTGCCCCTGAGCCGGGGTACTGTTTTTACTAACGTCCATCGCATACCGGAAACTGTTCAAAAGGGGGCACTAAAATGAAACTGGAAAAGAAGAACAAAGCCTTATGTTTACCATTACCTATCATGAATCTACATTGTAAGTGATCTCTACCGAGCGAAACAACAACAAAAGAGGTCGATAAAGCCAGATGGTCTTTAGAACAAGGTCCCAAAGTAGCGCTTTCCCAAAGATGCTCGCCACTTTTCGCAACTTTCGCAACTTTCTTCATTTTCCGGAACTATTTCGCAACTTTTCCGAAAGCTAGGCGCAATTAGCCCCTTGGCATGGGGTCAAAAAGTCAAGTCACCGACTACATGTTGTACAAATGCATACAATGTCATGTACTCGTGCTCGCTCATTTCTCCCCTGCCTTCAGACTCATTTCTGAGAAACAGTAGATCAACGGTGGTCACGATAATGATGTGCATTCCCTTTTCCGTGCACTGTAATGATGTACATGTAAGATACATCCAACAGGCTACTGGCAATGTGTAAAGTGGTGGTTCACAGCAGGAAGGGGTGTACGAGTTTGCTGTCGCTGCACTTCTGCTATTTCTGCTCCCTGTTTTGTAGGATTTGCACAAGAACTCTCCAATTAAGTTTGAGTTGCGATATTCGCAAGTTTTGAACTTTTCTGAAAATATGGATGCGATTTCAGCAACTAGCACTTGTTTTGGCACGGTTGCGAAAAGCATAAGTTGCGAAAAATGATGGCAACTTTGGGAGAGGGCTATCCCACAGTGGCTGTGTAGAACTTTCCATGCATACAAGAATGGTCGTAATGAGCAGGTGGTCGCTAAATCCAGAGGTCGCTCACACCAGGTTTAGTATTAGCGTCCAGGAAAGACGTAGAGAGGCCACATCTAGTTTATGCTGCGGGTACGGTAAACACTTAAGCACTACTTACTTGTATATGTGCCCACACAAAGGCTGTGGCCCTTGGCTCCTGAGAATATAACACAAAGACAAAGCAAATCAACGGAAGAAATGAGATGGCGACGCAAATATGCTGGGAGGGGAAAGGGCGGTTGACGTGAAACAAAAGCTAAGTTATTGGTGCCACCAAAGGTGTGATTATGACTGTCTACGCTTCGCATTGTTGAAAACCCCTAACCATTGCGGCTATGGATCATCTCTCGCCACAATACACACGGAATGACTACCTGGGATATATCCCTGAGGCTGTTGTGGAGATCTGAAAAAATCTCGCGCAGTGCGTTTTGTCGAACAAGCCAACAAGGAAAGGACTAGTACAGTAGCAGTTGAAAGAGAAGTCAACACATCCAAGCGCCTTACCCCTGAGATTGGAATACCGTGAAAACGGACAGGCCATGAACCAAAGCAAAAAGACGAAGGAAAGCCCTAACTTTGTTACCGCCCCTGTTCACTTAGTGACTCTCAGATATTGCGCATGCTTTGCCCCGTAATCTAACCCCCCCCCCCCTCACCTCCAGCATGTTTTCTGTAATATTGTGTTTCTCTGCTCGCGGATCCAAGCGCAGATGCAGCTCCTAAAACGGTGGGAGGTGAGCAGATCAGGTCCACCTGCAAAGTGATCAAAGACCGAAAATCCCATTCGCGGCATCCATTTTTACCTCCTGCTAGGCCACGAGTACCCAAAATAACAGTGAGCCGAGGAACGCCCTATTGTTTGTATTATTCCGCTCCCAAGGAAGACTTGAACCTGGTACTCTCAATCATGGTGTTAGACCATCCAACTATGCTCGCGTGATGAGTTGATCAACAATGTATACTGAATTGGAATGAAGACGAAAATTCCAGCGCAGCTGTACTTATCTTTGATTCATAATTATGGTGGTTAATACACACCGGCCAATAGGCATTGGCGGATAATGCTCGAAAAGGTGGCAGATTCTGCTCGAAAAGCAGTAAAATTGGCAGAACCATACAAACCTTATGGCGGGCAATTCCTCGAATTCAGCTCCATTTCTTTATCCACATACCAAATATGCATGAAACTTACCAGAAAAAGTACCGAATTCTGCCAATTTTTCTGCTGGCATTATTCGCAAAGGCCTAACGGCCAATATTGCGGAAAATAAACGCCCGCCCATACCCGCTCTGCAAAGGGCATAATTATTCTGTGCAACTCTAGCCCGGGCTGGAGCCAGCAGGCCAGCCCGACGAGGGTGTTTACATGTGCAAGGCCGAGCTGACTGCCAGCCCGTTGTGAGTACATGTACATGTATATGCGAAGAGCACACGCCAGCCCGTTGTGAGTATGCGACGAACGCACTACTACTGTACTGTAATGGCAACTATGACCGGTATACCCTATCCTTGGTCAAGTACATACAAATATCCCTTCACTGTGCGTAGTTCGAAACTCCCCCCCCCCCCCACACACACACACGCATAATGGTTGCCTCTTTGCTTTGTCATACCACAACCATTCAATGCGATGCACCCCTCGATAGGCGATTTGCCTTTGGGTTATCCTAATAAAGTTATTGTTATTATTATTAGTGTTCTTCCCCGGGCTGAAACGCAGGGCTGCAAATCAACTCATGTCTTAACTATAGCTGAAAACATTTTTCACTTGCAAATTTTTTTTCTGCTGATATATTTTCGCCCTATGGCATATGCTTGGTGTGTTGTACTGGTACTAGTATTATCTCGCTTCTTCTTCCTTTTTCACATCTTACTTTTCCTTATAAAATAATGATTTTTTCAAGTAGTTCGCTTTCCATTGTTATTGCAAGTCAACAACTACAGAACGCCCACGTCATGTCCTTATTGTTCCTATACAAAAAATCATGCATCCAACATCATGGATACCAGAGAAATATTGGGCATCCTCTTCAAAAAGTAAAAACGATAATTATTATATAGAATATATACAGTGTGCACACCATGATCATACAACTCCTCTGTAAACAGGCAAGGGCTAGTCTGCTTCTATGTGCTGTCTCTGGCCCGCCTAGCAGGGATCCCGGGTGCCTCAGTCACGCCTCGCCAGGCCAGCCCGCTTGACATGTAAACACAAAACAGGTTTGGTGTTGATTTTGTACAAGCCCGAGATTTCAGTTGCAGGTGGGCTGTCCCGCAGGGGCTGGAGCTGCAAATACAATCTCTTCCTAAGCATCAAAGTTACTGTGGCATTTAGGAGATGACACAGCAACTGCATAAGTAACTTAGTTCCAGCAGGCCAGTCAGTGACCCCCGCCCAAAGCAAAACAATCTATGCAGGAGTCAGGTATGGCTGGAAAGCACTACCGATCATTTCACTCCTGCGATGGGGGTGAAAACACGCCCTGTGGTAACAAGTGACTAATTCGCACTGCACGGGACGCCACCTAATAATCCCTATGAGCATTACTACACTCCGTTGATGCAACGTGAAATCAGTAGTTTCCATCACAGAGGTGCGAATGGTCGAGACATCCATAGTGAGATGGTGCTCAGCATCCAATGAAGCACTTTCTAACCTTAATTTTGGCCATCACAAGAATTCAAGCGAGCTCAGTCTCTGCTCATTGATAGAGCTTGTATGTATACGTTCGAATCTGCAACCTTCATAGCTCAATTGCAGATCGGTAAGTGGAGACAGGAGTACCAAGCATCAGCTCGCACAGCCCAAGTAATTTTTCCAGCTACGTAAGCTGTTAGCTTGTTCCAGTAGAAGATATGGTGAAGATGAATATCCTACAATCAGCTCTACACGTACATTTAACATGTAGCTGCTGAGGTATACTTAGACAGGTACCTGAAATCATACTCACGGACAATGTATTGGTTTGGATCCCCCCCATGGGGCTTCACAAACATGTTCACTGGGTCTCCTTCAGGCGTACATGAAATCATCGGTGCCTCAGATGACATTGAAGGCGTGCAGCCCATTTTCGCAACGTGCTGTTGTGATCAGACGGAGTTCCTTCAACAAATGCGTGCAAACTGGATAACAACAATCTACAGTGAATGCTATCTGCTATACTAGACACGAGTTACCCGTATCTACCAAATATAGCAAGTAGCACAAAATGCGAAAAAATACCACAGTATGTGGTGCGGAATGGGATTATCTGAATACCCTCTAGACCTGTGATTCAAATCTGTGGCAGTTAGTAAGAAATATAGCACAAACCTGGGAAAAATTTGCACAGGAAATAAACTATAGGTGAGGTGAGAACTGATAGGAAATTCAGCACGTGCAGTGTGACAATGGACATGCATGTGCAAGTGTGTGTGAGTGCGAATTTACTGGAAGAGCGTAAGTGCGGTGACATTTTCTTCTTGTTTACAAAGATTCAGTTCTCACCTCACCTATAGTTTATTACCTGTGCAAATTGTTCCTAAAGTTTGTGCTATTTTTCTTACTATGCTTGTATCCTCGCTGTTTTACTCCAAGTGTATAAATGCTATTGTAGTGTCATCATTATCTTTAGTCACGAATTCCATTGATAATTCTGACAAGAAAACGTTCTGGAATACATTATATCGGCCCCATGGTTGTGATATGAGTGCACATTTAGTTATATTCATTGCATTATTAAAATTGACTCAGCTAAGAATTGACGCAGCAGCAAGCTCACGCTGCAAGATTTGCCCCCCAGTTCCCCTTACAAAGAAAAAGCACCGTCATGGATATTATGATTGATGGCGAATTCATAGTTCTCCTGAGACTCTGTATGAAGGAGTTTTACCGTACGTTTGAACTTCACCAACCTCAAGGAACAAGCCGCCGACGCAGCTCAAAAAGCGGTGGGAAGTGAACACATCAGCCCACCATCAAAGTCGTCAAAAATCCCACCCACTGCCTCCATGTTTCATTCGTGCCAGGCCACGAATTCTCAATTTCAATCCGTGTAAGTTGGGGAAAGACAATGGGAAATACTTGCTTGCAACTGCGCACCATATCGCCAAGATTCCAATTTGTTGATGGATGAAAAAGGGAAGGCGCAGCAAGACAAAATTGGGGCCATTTGTGGGATATCAACATGCCGTAGAGAAAAGGTTTACTAAAAGAAATGCGCAGGCAAGCATGCAGACTGCATGCTATTTTCACAATATTCATAGTAAAAAGGGACAGAGGCTGAAGAATAGCTATGAGATGAGGAAAGGGGCGTAAAAATGAGATGAAGAGTGAGTATGGTTATACATATGTGGAGACATCGGGATCAAGAGAGAGCGTGAGACAGACAGACAGACAGACAGACAGACAGACAGACAGACAGACAGACAGAGAAACAGGCAGACAGATAGAGAAACAGGCAGACAGACAGACATACAGAGAGACGACAGACAGACAGAGAGCTGAGCTTAGACAGGCTTCATTTTTTTCACACAGTTTCCAATATGAAAGTGGTCGCAAGGTCACCCGCTTGGTCTAGCGGAAGAGGGATAATCATTCCATTAACGCTACTGACGGCAAGAACGATTGAGTCGTCAAACGCTGAATGGAAGCGGCTTTGTTGCGCGTTCTCATCGCCCGAGCCTGAAATGGATTTCTGGATGAAGTACCATTTGGTTTCGCCTAAGGCGTCCTCAGGAGAACCGGGGAAACCCATCATTTCCACTTTCCACTCCCATGAAGGGTCGCTGATAGGGGAATTCTTGTTGAGCTGCGATCCAACAAAATCCGGCCAACGTTGGAAATCACTGGTTTTTGAATCTCTCGTCGCCTTCTGGAAAACGGTCCTTACTTCTTCGGGACCAGACGCAGTCGACACGGCGAAAACACCGGAGTCGGGAGGAGCTGAAATCAGAAAAAACACGGCAAGGACAAACATTTATATCCTGTGCAGTACGAAAATGCTGGATGAAACACGGCTAAAGAACATTGCCTACAAATACATGTGTACGTACTAGGGAATGTACTTATACGCGTAAGCGAAATACGAAAAGGATTGGAAGAATCATGGCTACAGACTAGCACAGCAGATATCTATCTCATCAGCAGCCACTCAAGTGGCTTTGAAGTAAAGTTGGCCTTGTCCGTGTCGCGGGTATGGTGCGGTACTTACTCGTCCATTATTATTTAGAGAAGAACAGGGTGCGTATACCCCGCAATTGGTCAATAGGGGTGATGCTCTAGTGCTCTCGTGCTTATCGTCGAGGGATTAGTTCTGTTCCATTTCCGGACGTTTATCACCAACACCAGTCTATTTCAGCCAACGCGTAGCCCGCGGTTTGCGATTTTTTGTCTTACTCACTATCAAGAGGACGCACACCAACATTATCATCATCTCCATTCTTCACTTGGTAGTTGTCTGGGTCGGTGGACAGGAGACTGCGCTCTTGAACATTTATCCTTTCGAATTGGCACATGTTGTCACATGTTGCACGTTGATACTATTAGTGTATTGTAGTTACGAATTGTGTACAGAACTGTCACATGCTGCAAGGGCAGTATTGTCAAGACATGCTAGGTCGCTTGCAATATTGGTGCGGTGTGTATTACTGCTATGCATTTCGCGAGTGTAATAATTATTTGTTAGTCTGTTAGAATTACATCACGAGTGCATATCTGTTACGTCTACGTCGAAGCACATTTTATGATACAGTAATTGCTATGCGTGTTCGTACCACGACATGTTCACGAGCGGAATATCTTGTGAATTGTTCTAATTTATTATATAAGTAGAATTGTTGACACACTAATTGGTTGCAATGTACATGTACTTACTAGTACTTGATCAGTTGCATTATCGCCATCCGCGGCAACTCCGCTACGATCTACTTGGCGAAACTTACTCTCGCTGACAGGGTGTGCTGTCATCCTGTCGCTGGATGCAAGCACCCCTTGACAGACACTGTTTTCACCTCCGTAATCAACAATTCTTTATTCTTTCATTTCAGCACATTGCAAGTACATGTAACTAGTTTCTGCTTGTTCTGTATTCAAATTATTGCTTTTCTTTTCGTTGCATGCACCTGCAATCCGCGCTGCATGCACGCGGACTTTGGCAGTCGCCAAATTTAGTATCTCTATGGCTACGATGATTCATGCATTTTCTGTACCGTGCATTTCCTCTCTATGCCACGTCGGTGTGTGCATGCATGCAGCGCAAGCCAAATGCACGCACGCTGCACGTTTTGCTCAGGACAGCGATTTGGCGATCGTTGTTCGGTGTGTTCTTTGGTGTTCTTGTTGAGAACGAGTGGTAATGTCGATTAAAAGAGTTTCTGGGTTTTTTTGGTCCGCCTGACGATGGTTAGTTGCGGGACCAAGTCGCACCGCAACATTCGGTATCTCTTGCATGTTCGATGAGAACTTTATCATCCCTTGAATCGTCTGCTTACTTCTTTATTTCACTTTTCACATTCAGATCAACCAGAAGTGGTGAGCACAGTTGATCTGTCCCTGGGCAAAGCAAATTCACTGCATCAGAATTACTGAATCAACGAACTGTGTTGTGAATTTGCAGTGCTCAGGGAAGGAGCATTTGTGCTCACCACTTCTTTTCGAGTGAGGAGGCTGCAGGATGCCCAACCCATACAATCCTTACGTTTACACTTTGCTTTGTGAGTATATAAACCAATACTGATCCAGATTTCCCATAACTGTTTTCTGATAATCGCTTAGTGCGTGAAACTCTGAGTAAAAACACTTCCTCTGTCCTCCGATTGTTTCAATCCTTACGTTTAGATTGCCAGGAATAGGTGGCGCTATGACAAGGTCCTGAAGGGTGTTTGAGTTCTCAACAACGTCCTCAGCTTCTACTGGAATCACTATTCTTGACTTCAGATGGGACTCTGCTACTATAGACATTTCCCTCTGCCATACAGCTTTACAGCTAAAGCGATATTTCCAGAACGTTTTTTCGTGACTATCATCGAGATTCAAGAGCGTCGTCCGGAGATCAATACATGGATCTCCTTCGGATGGCCATTGAAAATGCTAGCACCCTCTCAGTGGAGCTACTGAATCTTGCTGTGTCTTTACTGGGTTGTACAAACAATAGACACCCTTAGCAAACAACGTTATGTTGTAACTGTATTACCGTAAGGGGGAAAATACCGTGATTTGGGCTCGACCTTTAGCAAGATGCACGCTATGTTTAGTACGCTGTTGCCACGAGAATAGCTTTTAGTTCGGTCGGTACAACCATTAATGTCACCATATACGCGATACAAGGTGAACTGCGCACGGATTATGCAATATTTGGCCAAAAAACGTACCGTTGGTCACAACGATAAATCAGAAACCGGAACTTTTTTACGCTGCAGCTTCAACGCTATTTGGGTGATCAAGATACGAGTACCGTAAAAAAAATAGCGTTGCCGTTGTTTGCTAAGGGTGTCTAGCGAGTGCGGTGTAGACTTTTGTTCACAAATTTCCTGCACTTTATCTCACGCTTGCATTCCCAATCTTTCAGCGCGCTTCTTCTTTTCCGTTGTACATCATACACTCAATTTCACACCTCTATTCCGTGTTTGGTTTGTTCTGTACATGGAAATTCACACCTTCTCGCTTGCCTTCGTTAAGACCAGGTTCGCTGATTGTAAATTGTTCTGAACATGGGTGACTGCTTTGAACTGGCTCTAGACAAGAAAAATGGCTGATGCTTGTGGTAAAATGTGCTGCGCTTGCGTAGTTGTTCTTACTGCGAAACGCTCTAACAATAACGAGATGCCTTTTGCTGGCTCTTCTGCCTAGATTTCATTGACAGATGCGTTAAGCCCATGGATCCTTCCATGAGTGACATGCGAACTGTAACTATTATTACGGAGGATTAGCAAGACCAACTTCGCGTTCGCCTTCGCTCTCCAAGGAAAGTTGAACTCCGACGGGATTCGCGTTATGAGAAGGATTAGCAAACAGAATTCGCACATGCATGACGTTGACGCGACGTACATTGTGTACAGACAGTACAGCGTGGTAAATTTATGACGGCCCTGACACGAATCCGCGATTTGTGTTCCGACTACTTTTCCGAACGAAAAATGCGAAAGTTCGCAATCCAGTTCGTGAACTGAAAAATGTTTGCGAACGCGAACGCGAATTTCGTCTTGCTAATCCTTAGTAGGGTGACTATGATTATGGGTGACTGTTCCGAAACGTCATCATTTTTCGACATCACTAACAACATAATTTTTCATCCAACGCATGCGCCAAGTGTGAACAGCAAATGAAGAGAGCGGTTTTCAGTTCACAGCCCCCCCCCCCTTTCATTTGCAATGCATTTTCCTGAATTCCAACTCTTTTTGAGCAAAATAGCTCCGAAAGGGGATATGGCAAAGGAATCGTAATAGATAGGATATTGACCTCGACTTCGGGCTCTAAGGGAATTATGAATATCGGTGAACCTCGATCTTTTACTCAGCTTATGTTTCCTATGTAAACCATATTTTGGTCAATATCCTATACTTATCCAACTAATATCGAATATTTGTAAGAAAGGGTTTGCTCCCCACACCGGAGCTCGCGCTATTCTGCCGACTTTACTTGACACTTGACCCTTTCTTACAAATCATCGCCGAAGTCGCAACCACTACTTCGTAATATCGAATGTTGTTTAGAAAAAATAGTTTTGTGCAGCTGCAACTTCATGTGCCCATCTATGTGCATACAATCACACACTACAAGGCCACAACACCGGTACTGATACGACTACCGCAGATCGACACGTTTAAAGCGGCCAGGCATTTACATATCACTAGATCGGTTCCAGAATCAAGAAGGTTAATATTTGAACAGAGTGTCGGCATGTGTCGCAGAATAAGCGCAACCATCTATCGACGTATTAACGTACTTTTAAACCGCTCTATTCCTGGAAACGAGTACTCGAAAGCGGAAATACTCGTGCTATCCCGTTTCTAAACGAATGTGGATCGAAAATTAGAATATTTCTTTCAAACAAACTTCAAGCCCAGCCGGTTTTCCGCGTTACGCCGTTCAAGCTATCGATAATGCCCGTTACTGAATTTTGCTCCATGCTAGTGGTGTGTACTGGCAAATACCGCTGTGTGATGACTCGAAGTCGCTCACAGCATTTACCGTGCCCTGAGGTTGGTATCGCACATGTAGCCACTAACCGCCTCGCTAAAATCGTCAAAAGTCGTTGAGAATGGCCTAGTAAATAGCGTCGACATCCCAGTTTACTATTCTGCAATGTATTTCTGCAGCGAACAGAAGAAAGCACTTGATGATATGACTTACCTGGACCTTCCTCCGCATACAATTGACCGTCCTCTGTCCCTGAAAGCAAGAGAGGAGAGAGGACGCACAAATGATATTAAACCTTTGGAACCAGATCATTATACTCAAGTATAAAGATGAATGTAAAAAAGAGATACAAAGAATCTACGTGGAGATAAAAGTTTAATAATAGCTATGAAAAGTATGAATGCCGCAGACATCACCACGCAACATGACAATTTGTTCAAGGTTTGGTTTTGTGTGTTTCCAAAATTTCCCGACACTGTTTAAGAAAAGAAATATTCAATGAACCTTTATCTCCACGTAGATTATTTGTATATTTTAAGCGGAGATACTCTAGAGAACAGATAGATACTCTGAATAACGCCCTGCGGAAACGCCATGTTTGTCGTTGCATTTCATTGAATATTTCTTTTCTTTAACAGTGTCGGGAAATTTTGGAAACACACAAAACCAAACCTTGAACAAATTGTCATGTTGCGTGGCGATGTCTGCGGCATTCATACTTTTCATAGCTATTAGTGAAAAAGAGAAGAAAAAATTGAGAACTAGTTATGCAGCAACCATCCACGACTGTAACAAGATGATAAACGGTCAAAAAGTGCGATAATATGCCCCAAAACGGACAGGCTGCTGAGACATTCAGTATCCGAGTTTAAATAAAAAGGAATAGCCACTTTAATCAAATATGTTGTCTATGAACGAAGCGTTTTAACCCTAGAACTACCGGAGGCATTATACTGGTATGATGCAGTTGCGAATTTTAAACTAGGATTTCTCGGATATGGAGGGTTAGAGAAAACTATATACACAGCTCGCATCTTCCCTGAACCTGTTAGACATGAGCAGGGTCGACACATAATTGTGTCAACAGTGTTAGGCCTAGTCAGCCTATTGTTTGCAGCTAGGAGAGCGCTTTCCCCATAGAGATCCGCTGCCTTCAAGTCAGGCTGAATCGTATTTATCCACCGGAATAGTGGTCGACCAAGTTTTTTTAGATCGTTTGTATCGATGGATAGTCCCAGTGTTGAAACCAGGCAGATTTCGGACCCTCGGGGCCAGTCGTCACTCTGCACCTGTTTCCTATCACCCTGTCTCCCTGCTTCCCACCTGACTCATAATCACAGTCGACTAGTCATAGCTTGCTACTGCCCAGCGCCCTGCCATCCGTGCAGATGGCGAATTTCCGCCTAGCGCCTGATCTGTAATATGCCGCCTCCCTGCCTTGTGCTTGGCTCGTACTGTGCTCCGTTCCAACGCAACATCATCATTGACATCAATGCAAGCCAGCTTTACACCTGGCTTTTTTGGGTTTTTTCTGCCTCCCCGTTAGCAGAATAGATCGCGCGCTTCGGGCAGAGCAGGCACATATTTAAACCGCCCGTTTGCAGCCTTAGGGACATCATTGACTACCTGAAGAAGGCCATTGGCCGAAACGTTGTATATAATGGAATGGTTCGGAAATTTGCAGAGTATTCTGGAATGGGTGAGTTCACCCAATTGTATCTTTTATTTATAATCGTTCAACCAAACAGGCAATGGTGCCTTCTCACCAGGAGGCGACTTAGACGAGGAGGGGGCAGACAGTGAATGGGAAGGGGAGAAAAAACAGGCACAGAAGGGAGATAGAATGGAGTGGATAATGTAGTATAGATTAGGAAACAGGAGTAAGATCCAGATCTTTTCACAGACCAAAACTGTTTTTCAACTGGGAGAATAAGGAGGTCTTGCGAGCGCAATGTATCACGCCACTGGTTCTTCTCTCCCTTGGTTCGAAGTTCGGCCAAGAGACTGTTCCACAATCCGGTTCACACACTGGATTGACGATCGGGTATGGGCCTCTTAGGAAGGGTATTTGCAGGAGATTGAAACCACGAGTTATGCGACGTTTAGGCGTGAATGCAGCTTGTATGGAAGGTCAGCATAATTACGGGTAACCCAAAGGCTGGAGTGTTTTTTTTGTTGACATGAACTTTATAAATTGTGTTTGAATGGCCGACGCCGGTCGCAAAAAAAGGCGCTGTGCGCCTGACTTCATCTCGACTTTGTGGGTTATCGCTTTGGAAGTGTATTTGTTCATATTATCCTTATAAAGTCGACGTACTATGACCTTTCGATCGCATGATATTCCACCGGACTTACGTTTCACGTACAGTATAGTTCTCTTCGTCTCAGTCACCTTCTCTGTTTTCCAGTACATAAACTCTGTTTCATTGCGAACGGGAGTGGCGCAGGGTCGACACGAGCGTTGGTCGGCCATTCTAATCAAGCTTCACACACTTGAGATGTCCGCCTGAGTCGGAACAAAGCTTACTAGTCTAAACTAAACACACGTGGCTCTGATTTGGTAATGGCAAGCACACGCCACTTCTACAGAGCAGGTCTCCTTGCGATACAGAGGTGAGCCAGGCAAATAAAACGCGGGGTCGTGTTGGATTCACTGAAAAGAAATCAGCGCACTGAAGCCTGGCTGGGGTGGGAACATGCCAAGCTATGACAGCTAGTTTTGAAGATTGTCGCAATGGCAGGGGACAGATGCAATTTCGACAACTGACAGAATGTTCGTGCATCATCATAATCACGTGATGACGTAGTCTTGGATTATTACCAGAACTCGATGTCACGTGCATCACCGCTGTCAAGGGAATCAAAACGCGCCATTTGACCTGTGTTGACCTGACCTGTCCATGAGTGTAAACCTGCATCCAGCTGAAATTGGCTGATTCAAGAATCTGACTATTTGAAAACTTGACTGAGATACATTGATTGGCTAAATCTCAAACTCACTGGCCCAAGTGTTGAAAACCCCTTTATTCGAATTTACTCCTTTTATTATTATTGTTCACACATATCCGCCGGATGAGTACGCGTGGCCCATGCACCATGGGGACCCACGAATACAAACCAGCATATGTTCCCTCAGCAATACAAGCAAGCAAGCAAAGATAAAGAGAGCCCAGGCAGCGAAAACAAAACGAAGAGAGATGAGGACATAGGCAACGAAAACAGTTCCAAAGCGTAGCCAGGGATTGAATGTGTGCATCTGTACAGAGCGCAGCAGCAGCACGAAAATACAAAAGTGCCACAGCAGCAGGCAAGAGTATCAGTTGTGCTATTCTGCGTAGACAAGCGCTGACTCGTGTTAGCTGGAAGCGCTTGAAAATTCACAACTTCAAACAGCGATCGATCGCGCTTGGTTGAAATATCTATTTGTTGCGTGGGCAGATAGAGCAGCTCATGGTCGCAGTAGTGAATTTCCTGGAGTTCATGAGGCCAAGCAAGAACTACTCGAGGTAGAGGACCAGTTATTTAGGCCTCGACATGGCGAGTGGCGTCGACGCCAACTCAGAAATGGCTGTGATTACCTGTCAAAATTTTAGCCAAAGAAGTAGACAAGGAGCAGAGGCATTTACATGGACAACGTACGATGGTGGTTTGCAACATGCTACTACTGCTGGAGCGACGTTGAGTGCAGGGACGATCGTTGATCATCTACGCTTGTGGCCTTTGATGTGGATATGAAGATTTTATGCCAACTGTGAGTTCGTTATGCACCACATCTGCTGTGCACGTGGCATTACCCTATCTCAGGGAGAAATCATCAACCCAGAGTCATTCTGGGTAAAACTATTCCTGATAGCTGTGCAGGCCAGCACAAGAACCAGTACGCTGCACTAAACAAGGTGCTTATGTTCATGTGCTTGATGGTCAATGGAATGAGTTCAACTGAAAGCAACGGTTCCGCAGGTCTTAGACAACCTCAGCAAGGTGGTCGGCCCAGCAACAGTGGTGACAGTACTTGGCATAGAAGTCGACAGCGTGAACCAGGTGACGCGGCTACCTGACCAGAAGTTATTTGCCTTTCTAGCGGCTTTGAGTGAGTAGTCCACTTGCTCTAGCTACACAACACGGGAACTGCTGTTGCAGATCGGAACCTTGTCCTTGCCGCAAAGGTTGTTCCTCCTGGCAGGACCTTCATCCGTCAACTCTTGTATCTTAGCTGGACAACTCTGTCTCTTCAGTCAGTAGTGAACATCGACACAGAAGCTCACTTGGACATGGAATTGTCGCGCTCTTTGCCGCAAACTGGAATGGCCAATCCTTCTTCTACGATGTCGAGTGTTCAAAGTCCCCTGACCTTGAGCTATTCACGGATGCCTCTGATGTTGGCTTCTGCGGTTTCTATCAGGGACAATCGTTTTTGGGGCAATGGGCCGCTGAGATGCAGCATGAACCTATTGTGATTACTCGATTCCGAGAACTGGCTTCCACAGCCAACCAATACCTGGTGCCAACTCCTCCGCTGAACTCGCCGCTCTGATTGCTGCCAGCAATGATCTCATGAGCGACTCAGACCATTAAGCCCAGTATTTGCGCACACATAATCTGATGTACCCAGTTTCGGCTATGGCCGAGTTACGGTCCCTGACCGCTACTGCCGGCAGCTCACGGCCAGTGTTTGTGTTCGTCGACGGCAGCTACGTCTCCCGTATTTGCTCGACCAAGATCCTCAACTGCAACCGGGCGAGCTCTCATTCTGTGCGCATTGGCGGGGCCACACTCATGGCTCACCGGAGTACAAGTGTCTGTGAAGCAGCCATATGCCGTGCAGGCTGCTGGTGAAGTGCAGCATCCGATCACTATGTCAGGCGTGCAGCCGGTTTGCACTCTGTGCAATGGCTAGCAGCAAAGACTGGAACAGCCCACGCCCATGTGGTGATGAGAACAGAAGTGAGGTACATTTGTAGTGTTGTACAGTGTCGTGCCGTCCGCGTGTTGTGCAGTCCTTGTGCCGGTGTGGCTCTGTGGGTATCACCTAGGGGTTTGCCATGGTTACTTGTAGGAAGTTATGCTAGTGAGCGATGCCGTGAGAAATGCTTGGTCGTAAACACTGGTGTTTGGGAGGGTCAAATGCATTTGCCTCTCAGTGTTGTGCTGTACTGTCTCAGTGTTGTGACACCTGTATGTTGTTGTGTGGTTGACCCGCCAGTTTGAGGCATGGGTGGTCAACTGTGTATGTTGTATCGGTGTGTTCCCGTTTGAAGTTGCCGGGCCACCATGTGGTTGACATGCCGGTTTGAGGCATGGGTGGTCAACTGTGTCTGTTGTATCGGTGTGTTCCCATTTGAAGTTGCCGGGCCACCATGTGGTTGACCCGCCGGTTTGAGGCATGGGTGGTCAACTGGGTCTGTTGTATCGGTGTGTTCCCTTTTGAAGTTGCCGGGCCACCAGGTGGTTGACCCGCCGGTTTGAGGCATGGGTGGTCAACTGTGTCTGTTGTAACGGTGTGTTCCCTTTTGAAGTTGCCGGGCCACCAGGTGGTTGACCCGCCGGTTTGAGGCATGGGTGATCAACCGTGTATGTGTATCATTGAAGTTGCAATACGTACATTGCTGTGACTCGCCCGATTGCTGTTGCCGGGCACCTACGCATTTATTTGCCTACTTGTGAAGAGATATCTCTTCTGGTTTATTGCATAATTCTTGGCTCAATGTTATCCACGGTGTCTCTCGATGCAAAGTCTCGTAAATATTTATCAGACGAAATTGAAAGAAAAAACTATGGCAAACCCGACTTCCTTGTATTCTATCTGCTTGATGTCCATCTGTCCACGTTTTGTACGTTTGGCTCGCACATGCGTGTGTGTGTGTGTGTGTGTGTGTATGTGTGAGCGTGTCTGGATACATGTGCATATTGATGTTTTGTTTGTTTTAAGTTTTATTGTGTGTATGCGTGCATGCATGTGGGTTAATTCTAATTTCCATTCGAAGGAGGTTCTGTAAAGTCGAGGGTGCCACCTTTCAATGAATTCATTAAAAATCAAAATTACTGTTGTGGACATATTTGCATCCTTTAATCGCTGCACATAAGCATGCGACTTAAAAAAACATGACTGACAATGACGTCTTTTCAGTATGTATGCGAGTGGTGCGGAAAGCCTCACTGGATGTACAATTATTATGTGTATGAGCTCCAATCTCTGCTGAGTTACCCCAACGTCCCTGGCCCATATTAGGCATTTCCCAAACCGGCCGGCCAAAATATTCGCCGGAAACTGTGGTTTGGAAGAACTCACCAATTTTGTCGCTGATTATTCAAGTTTCGCACTGAATAGACCCAATCCCGAAAATATTGTCTGCGTTCGTGAAAGGGGGCACGCGTGCAAGCCAGCTCGTGTGAAGTGCATCGTTTTGTATTTAGTTTGTATGTGTAAGCTCATGGCGGAGGAGAGAGAGACTTTTGCTCGCCAAGCTGGAGTTAAAGGATTTGATGAGGTGCTGGCAGCAGCTATTCAAAGGATCGTCGAAACCTTAGGCAAACCTTGACGGAGTTTGGAGGCCAGCTAGCTCTCGGCGTGGAGAGGAACATTCGCGAGGCGATCGACTCTCCGTAAAAGATAAAAGCTACATAGCGATGATATACCGCAACAGATACGATTTCAACTTACTTCTCGATCTGCTGCTTCACAAACTTCAATTATTTACAAGTCCTGACTGTTGTAGCGTGAAGCTGGAGTCGCATCACCCACCTACAGGTAGCTTTTGGAGCTGATGGATTTTCCGACGTGGACTTCTTCCGAAAACGCTCGCAAAATTACTACAGTGTATGCTGTGTTTCCGTACGCTCGTGTCGACATGTCACCTACTGTACATGTACCGGATCGCGGAGGCGAAGGAGCTTGAAGACCTCTGCTTACTCTAGGTAGCCGAAATACCGCCGTCGTCTTTGTTCTTATACCTGGAGACATTTGCCCCTTCCAGAGCCTGCGCTTAGTTGTCGTCCCGGGGGTAGAGACTATGTTGTCTTTCGAAAAAGTTCTTGATCATGCTCGCGCGAATGATGATTCTCATCATTAACTCGTTCCGACGGTGTGACATGTCGATGGTCTTTGGCGGGGCACTGGCTCAGCGAAAACGCAATATTGTTCTTCAGTAAAACATTGATCGGCTACAGATGAGTACAGTCACTTCGTGGTTGGTCCTATAGGATGAAACCTGGCAGGAAAGAGGTAGGACCCATCGAAGATGAAGCGCTCGCAACAAACAATAGCACTCGAAATATCTCGGAAGATTTAGGGCTTATCGCTTAGAGCCACAGCGCTCTCGGCATTCCCAACTTCATCAAAGTGAGCTCTACAGGTTCGTTTACCTCTTTATACCACACAGGGTGAGCGAAACAAGGATTATGGCTTAGCATTTCGACTCCAACAGCAGAACATTACCATTGCGAGAGAGAAAACCCACAAAGGGCTTTGATTTCTGTCGCATGGTATTCCGATGGTTCACCGAAACCGCGCTCACAGAACGACCATTCACATAACGACGTTTCACTGAAGGACATTTCACTGATTGTCAGATTTAGCGACTGTTCCCTTCTTCGAAAATCAGGTTCATCGAGAACATGTTAGTAGTAAGTGCGGGGCGGGTTCTGGCTCACTTTTTGACCTTTGACCTTTGGGCCAAATAAGGCACACTGTGTCGGTCGTGCTTGGTCTTGCCCCGGGACCCCCCAGAGTTTGACCTTTGACCCCTGGCATGCCATAAATGTGCCATAAAGGTTCTTTTCCGTGGCGAACGTGCACTTGTGCACGTTCGGTGCATTCGCACCGGGGAGTAGTAAAATACGTACTATTCCCTGATTTGCACATCGTAGATGTGCATTGCATGCAGTGACATATTGCGCATGCGTGCATACGCACGCGGAGCGTGTGACCTTCAGAGACCCTGCTTGCGGGAAAGACGCAGTGCAACACAAGGTGTACTAGTACACGTGTCATTATACTACTCCCTGATTCGCACTTCGTAGATGTGCAGCAAACAAGTAAGTTAGTTCAAGTGCCATGCACTCGTTTTATTCGCACATCGTAGATGTGCACTGACAAGTTGCCCATACAGAGCATGCCTAATCGGCTTTTCGATCGGATGATGTTCAAATTCGGCCATATTATGAGCTCCAAGATCAGAATTCGGCTCAACATAGTACTTGAAGTCACCGTTCCCATTACGTCATGTACATTTACATACACCCTGTTGAAGCACTGAAGCATCGGTTTTCGGCGAATTCAACATGCGAAATTTTGAAAATTCGGCGAAAAGATGGGTAATTTCTTCAAAACCACTGTTTTCGGCGAATTTTTCGCCCGGCCGATTAGGGAAATGCCTACTGTCCATGCAGGTCCATTAGATGCAAATTTCTATTTTGATCAGGATACAGTTAGAATCAACCGGCTCCGCCCGCAGTATCATGCATCAAAACAATTATTGAAGGGGTGTCACAGTGAAGCAGTGTTGCTACGCACCGCAAATCCCCTCTGCACTGCACCGAATCTATACTGGAGAATCCAGAGTGGCCAGCAAAGAGTTACAACCCGCACGTATCCAGTCACACTAAGGCATATCCACCATTCCCCACATATTCACTGTAACTAAACACAATACTGTTTACTATAATACACTTTTATTTAAATGGACTTGGATGAGTCTGTAGAAGAGAACACAATGCACGCACATGCACGCATGCGCGGGCACACACACGCACACACACACACGCACACGCACACACACATCTAGGTTATAGTGCTATACACATATCTAGGGTTTAGGAAGCACGAGAATGTGTCGAAGCACCCACACATACCCCTTCATGCAGTGTACTTCAGTAGCCCAACACATTACGACTGCTCAGGACCATCACAAAATACATTACGACTGCTATAGCACAGGACCATCACAAAACACTACACACTGTTACTACACTACACACACAGTTACTACACTACGCCTGTTACAAGTACTTACAAATAATTTTGAAACAAATGGCACATCCTGCCGACGGCAGCTCCAGATGGTCATACATCATCTGTAAAACCAAACATGAGCGCACACAAACACTATTAGTGTCACGAATACGAAAGCAGGGTAAGACAAGAGGATACGAAACAAGTAAGTATCGCTATAACGAGGGGGGTAAGTATACATGTAGACAGAGCAGTGCTTACTTACAGGGTCCTAATACGGTTCACGGCGTCCCGGTAGTCGGACTGCAACAGCAGCCCGACCTGGCGACCCTCCCAGTAACGGGTTAGATGGGCCGCATCCGCCAGGTGGGCGACCACGGCTGGGCCTCCCACCAGCCTTTCTCCACTGTAAACACGAAAGAAACCGCAGAAAGCACAGTGTCATAGAGCTCTATTGTTGGGGGAGAGAGCTAGGAGCACTGCACACTTACCAAGTATCACAATATATGATAAGAAAGAGGCGGCGCTTGACGCACCGCCTCAGGTGCTGAAACAGGGGTATTACCAGTGTCTGCTCCAGCGCCGGGTGAGCCGGGTAATCCACCCGGTTGGGCGGCGCTTGGACCCGGTTGAAAATATAGTACCGGGTCACCTGTGACCCGGTTGGTACTTTACACTTCGAACTTTGAAAGGACTGACTACATGGCTTGTATCGTTGTATGTGTCAGATACTTCTTCTTCTTTCGTAATTTTTCTAACTCCTGTCCTCTCTTTTCTAAATGCGGCTTACCCATTCGCCTTTAGATCATTGGGCGTACATGTGTACCGGGCTCCCACCCGGTTGAAATGGTTGCGCCAGGTACACGTGTACCCGGCTGTCCTACAATCCTGGAGCAGACACTGATTACCCCTGACATTCGAACGCTACAGTGACAAGTGAAAGCCATTTGGACTGTAATGATACTGAAGTGAAGGTGTGAACCGCAAAGCAAGACCTTTACCTTCTTCCTGTCGAATTCGCTCCCCAGCTGCATACCGACATCATCCGCTAAAACCCAATCATACCAAGTAACGCAAAGGTCATCAGTTGACCTTTTGGACTTTTCAACTCTTATCCAAAACCACCAAGAGGAAAAAACCAGGATGAAGAAGACGTCAGTTGTAGAAGTGTTTGTGGAGGAGTTGTTACATTATTCTCAGTAAATAGATATGGCTGATACATTCGGTGTAGACGTGGACGACCGGTCGTGGTCTCTCACCACGGGTCCTTTACTAATAGAAAGACGGACGCCAATAAGAACTGTTGTGGAGTTGGCAGATCAAAACGCGCAGCAAGAAATTTGGCACGTCGATGGTAGACTCCATCGGGAGGACGGACCAGCTCTTGTTGATAGTAGGGGAGTGTCCGCCTGGTGCTATGGAGGTCGCCTTCATCGCGTTAATAAACCTGCTTGGATAGGACGGGGTAGCATCGAGTACTACCTCAACGGTGTCCGTCATAGAGCCGGCGGTCCTGCAGTCAGTTATTGTGACGCCACATGCTGTATTCTACGGTGGTATCACCACGGAAGGCTCCACAGGGAGAATGCGCCAGCGGTGATACGCAGGGAAGGTAACAATCGTGTACGGGAGTGGTACCGATACAACCTTCGGCATAGGGAAGATGGACCTGCTTTCATCTCTCAGGAGGAGGAGGGTATCTATCAGTGGTACCTCAACGGGGTGTATTACGGTAGCCACCATCAAGACCTGGCAATACACCCCATGGAGCTGCAGTACATCAATATAGTGCCTACTAAGGTAGACTCGTCAGCAATAAGTCATGAGCCCATTTGTGTGATTTGTCAGGATACCCTGGACCGTCCTCTATCCAAGTTGGAGTGCGGTCATGAATTTCACTTCCACTGTATGAAGGAGTGAATCAGTTCTGCCCCCAGCCCAACTTGCCCGACCTGCCGCTACTCCATGACTGCTGAGGACTTGGTTGAGTTCTTGTAGTAATACATGACACAGTTGCATGTAGGCGACTACGAATGACCAGTCATGTGTTACAGATGGACACGGACACGCCACCCTAAGTAGCCATGAGCGGCTATTTGGACAAGGACAACAAAGCACCTCGTGGGCGGCCAAGGTTGACACTAGCCACAAGTCTGGTCGCTCAGTTGAATAAGCTGGGTGTGCCCATGAAGACCATGGAAGACCTTTCCAGGTGCCGGCAACATGCAGAGGACAAGACAGACTGGAAGAAACTGTGCAGCTCGACACTCGAGGACAAATCAGTATCAGCAGCTACTACACCTTGCTGATGATGCTCACAAGACAGAAGTGGGAAAAAACACTGAATTTCTTTATTTAGTGCTCAACTACGCGAAATGTGTTTTATTATTATTATACATGTTCAACTGTACACAGACTGGCTGACTGCCATTCTCTACCACACATTACCGGCCACTGTTGTGGTTGTCGTCGTTATCGTCGTCGTCATTGTTGATGTTGTTGTCGGTTGTTGTCGTCGTTATCGTCGTCGTTGTTGATGTTGTTATTGGTTGTTGCTGTTGGTTGTTGTTGGTTGTTGTTGGTTGTTGTTGATGTTGTTGTCGGTTGTTGTCGTCGTTATCGTCGTCGTTGTTGATGTTGTTATTAGTTGTTGCTGTCGGTTGTTGGTTGTTATTGGTTGTTGCTGTCGGTTGTTGGTTGTTATTGTTGATTGTTGTCGGTTGTTGTTGGCTGTTGGATGTTGTTGTCGGTTGTTGTCGGTTGTTGTTGGTTATTGTTGGTTGTTGTTGGTTGTTGTTGGGCGTTGTTGGTTGTTGTCGGTTGTTGTCAGGTGTTGTTGGTTGTTGTTGGTTGTTGTTGTCGGTTGTTGTCGGTTGTTGGGTGTTGTTGTCGGTTGTTGGGTGTTGTTGTCGGTTGTTGGGTGTTGTTGTTGGTTGGTGTTGGTTGGTGTTGGCTGTTGTTGGTTGTTGTCGGTTGTTGTCCGTTGTTGTTTGTTGTTGTTGGTTGTTGTTGGCTGTTGTTGGTTGTTGTTGTTTGTTGTTGTCGGTTGTTGGTTGTTGTTGTGTGTTGTTGTTGGTTGTAGTTGGTTGTTGTCAGTTGTTGTTGGTTGTTGGATGTTGTTGTCGGTTGTTGTCGGTTGTTGTCGGTTGTTGTTGGTTGTTGTTGGTTGTTGTTGGCTGTTGTTGGTTGTTGTTGGTTGTTGTTGTTTGTTGTTGTCGGTTGTTGGTTGTTGTTGTTTGTTGTTGTTGTTGGCTGTAGTTGGTTGTTGTCAGTTGTTGTTAGTTGTTGTCGGTTGTTGTCGGTTGTTGTCGGTTGTTGTCGGTTGTTGTCGGTTGTTGTCGGTTGTTGTTGGCTGTTGTTGGTTGTTTTTGGTTGTTGTTGGTTGTTGTCGGTTGTTGTCGGTTGTTGTGTTTTAATCGTTATTTTGTTCATTATCCAGGAGGATGTTGCTATGATCCAGTACCATTTTTTCGCATATATGAGACAAGTTTGTGTAACGTTAGTGTGACGTGGGGTATGCTGATTGGATGTGAGGTGGTGAGAGTATGCTGATTGGCCGATAACAATTAGTGGAAGGGATAAAGTAATGCGCTGCTTGTGCAGCGTAACCAAACACATGGTCTGTGGGAAACACCCTAGTAAAATAAATAAAATAATAATAACATGAATCGCCACCGGCACTTGAGAGACTCGAGCCCCGCCACCTTGTTCAAATCGGACTTGGTAGCTTCATACTGGAACTTAATCTTCTTCTTTTTGAGGTATGACCGTACAAAACGCGCTTGGATTTTTTCATTTATTTTTTATTTTTTATTTTTTTATTTTTTTCATTGCAACTTTTTTAGCAGATAGCAACTTTTTTAGCAGACTCGTGAAACAACGGTGAATCTGGAACGAATAAATGGTCCATGTCAAAGGCATGACGAGTCTCGAAGTCTTCACATTCATGATGGAACCTTGTCATGATTGACGCATTCCTTGATGGTGCGCACATGAAATCACCCTGGCTCATCTTTTCCAACTCCATTCTTTTCACATCCTGCAACCCATACCCTACTAGTATCAGTGGGGATGCTAGAATCAGAAGAGGCAAGGCAGCACTCTTCCGTGGATGTATTACTCGACACAACACCACCCATACTTGTTTTCTAGAAGTTTTGACTATAATGATATATTGCAGCAGGAAGTAGTATACAGTCAAATAGGATAGGATAGAAATGAATGATCAACTGTCTGATAAAGAATGCAGTTCATTAAAGACTTATTGGAAGGTCTCTACCAGCTGATCGTCATGTTGGACGGCGACACTGCATAATGATATGAAGCTCTCAGTTAGCTGTTTCAGTTCCGTGGTAGAAAGTGTCATGTGTGCGTCCAGAGAACGATGAAAACATCTTGGGTCCACGTTGATGCAGACGATTGGAGCAACAGCAAGACGTACCTTCAACGCTTGCTCGTCAATGTCGAGGGAGACTGCCCCGGGGTAGATGAAAACATCTTGTTCCACATCCAGTTCGAACCAGCTGGTCGGGACTAGCTTGCTTTCACCGTTGATGTACACCCGACATTGACCGTAGGACGAACGTGATGGGTAGAAGTTGGTCTTGATCTTCTCCACACGTCCTCTTCGGAGAGTGTCACGGAGCGATGGACAAGTCTTGATCAAGTTCGTAATGATGAACTCAGTGGACTCATTCAGTTCGATGTAAACCTGTCCTTGAGCATCTTTGCGAGCTGTTGCCGTACTACCACAGGCTGGTAGAGCTCCTGAAGGGAAGTACATCTTATAACCAGGCTTGTAGAAGGATCTACCTGATGACTTGTAGGACAGTTGCATGTCCTCCTGAAACCCATCTACCACAATCTCTTTGTGGAGCTTGGTAGGAGCAGGTGACACATAGCGACGCTTAGCCGGTACTGCCTTCGAAGAGAGCACAACTTGAGGAGGGTCAGCAGGAAGAGCGGAATTCTTCCTCACCCGCCGCTCGTATAGGTTATCCATCTTCCAGGAAGCGAAGGGAGAACAACTCATCAGCACTGTATTCGATGAACGAATGACTCGACTACAGGACAACCACCCGTATTTATACAAGGCAGAGACGGAGGCGGGTTGAAGTGATAAAATATGTGTCAGCTAGGTCAACCAATCACCATCAAGCCCGCCAAAAACATTGGACCACTCAGCATTGAGCCCACCAAAAACATTTGACCAACCAGAATCAAACCCGCCAAAAGCATTTTGTCCAATCAGCGGCATGCCCACCAAAATCATATCTCATCTTAAAGATTCCTTACATGATACCGCCACTTTAGTGAACTGATACAGTATGGAAATAAGATCAGAGTCAAACGTGTGCAAGTTCTGAATCACGTGATCAAGTGAATAGGTTTCCCAACAATAGGCATCAATCAATGATGCCATAAGAGATGTATCAGATGGAGATAAAATCAGCAAATTCGTACGCAACGTGGACAGTTGAGAAGAAGACACCATCCTCGTCGACTCCATGAGATGCAGTACATATAGGAGTGGAAAATGCTGAGGAAGAGGTTTCATGATTCGACTGAACCTCAACCATGATACATTGCTACGAGGTAAGTAGGAACGCAGTTTACGTAGAACATCCACATTCGTATCGTATACTATGCAGGATAATGCTATAGCATAGTTTATACTCTTGTACAAACAGGATTTTTTCATCGCAAGTATCTGCTCCCGAAGAGTGTGTACGCAAAGCTGATCGGATAAGAGTTCAGTTTTCGAAAGAAAATGCAAAAGATGACGATCCACACCGCTTAACCGCTCATGTACCGCGTAAGGCTTCTTCATCAAACTACATCTCCTATGCACATCATCTTCAGGGAAGTAAATCACCGCCATGACAAGTCCACACAAAGAACACACGTATCTTCCTTCATGTAAAACATGATCAAGATGTTGACACTGTTTTTCCTCCCCGTATTGCTCTTTTTCTTCTTCTTCATCATCCTTCTCATGAAGTCTCCTTTCACGTACATAAGCAGGTAAGATCTTAAATTCAGAATCCATCTTCACTCCTCACCAACATCCTCATTATGACACTATATCCAGCATGATATCTACTTTATATAACCAATCCTATCCAGGGCAATTATCAGGTACAACCATTGGGGTAGAGGACCTCATACCCTCTCCAACACGTCGGAGAGGGTATGAGGTCCTCTACCCCAATGGTTGTACCTGATAATTGCCCTGGATAGGATTGGTTATATAAAGTAGATATCATGCTGGATATAGTGTCATAATGAGGATGTTGGTGAGGAGTGAAGATGGATTCTGAATTTAAGATCTTACCTGCTTATGTACGTGAAAGGAGACTTCATGAGAAGGATGAAGAAGAAGAAGAAAAAGAGCAATACGGGGAGGAAAAACAGTGTCAACATCTTGATCATGTTTTACATGAAGGAAGATACGTGTGTTCTTCGTGTGGACTTGTCATGGCGGTGATTTACTTCCCTGAAGATGATGTGCATAGGAGATGTAGTTTGATGAAGAAGCCTTACGCGGTACATGAGCGGTTAAGCGGTGTGGATCGTCACCTTTTGCATTTTCTTTCGAAAACTGAACTCTTATCCGATCAGCTTTGCGTACACACTCTTCGGGAGCAGATACTTGTGATGAAAAAATCCTGTTTGTACAAGAGTATAAACTATGCTATAGCATTATCCTGCATAGTATACGATACGAATGTGGATGTACTACGTAAACTGCGTTCCTACTTACCTCGTAGCAATGTATCATGGTTGAGGTTCAGTCGAATCATGAAACCTCTTCCTCAGCATTTTCCACTCCTATATGTACTGCATCTCATGGAGTCGACGAGGATGGTGTCTTCTTCTCAACTGTCCACGTTGCGTACGAATTTGCTGATTTTATCTCCATCTGATACATCTCTTATGGCATCATTGATTGATGCCTATTGTTGGGAAACCTATTCACTTGATCACGTGATTCAGAACTTGCACACGTTTGACTCTGATCTTATTTCCATACTGTATCAGTTCACTAAAGTGGCGGTATCATGTAAGGAATCTTTAAGATGAGATATGATTTTGGTGGGCATGCCGCTGATTGGACAAAATGCTTTTGGCGGGTTTGATTCTGGTTGGTCAAATGTTTTTGGTGGGCTCAATGCTGAGTGGTCCAATGTTTTTGGCGGGCTTGATGGTGATTGGTTGACCTAGCTGACACATATTTTATCACTTCAACCCGCCTCCGTCTCTGCCTTGTATAAATACGGGTGGTTGTCCTGTAGTCGAGTCATTCGTTCATCGAATACAGTGCTGATGAGTTGTTCTCCCTTCGCTTCCTGGAAGATGGATAACCTATACGAGCGGCGGGTGAGGAAGAATTCCGCTCTTCCTGCTGACCCTCCTCAAGTTGTGCTCTCTTCGAAGGCAGTACCGGCTAAGCGTCGCTATGTGTCACCTGCTCCTACCAAGCTCCACAAAGAGATTGTGGTAGATGGGTTTCAGGAGGACATGCAACTGTCCTACAAGTCATCAGGTAGATCCTTCTACAAGCCTGGTTATAAGATGTACTTCCCTTCAGGAGCTCTACCAGCCTGTGGTAGTACGGCAACAGCTCGCAAAGATGCTCAAGGACAGGTTTACATCGAACTGAATGAGTCCACTGAGTTCATCATTACGAACTTGATCAAGACTTGTCCATCGCTCCGTGACACTCTCCGAAGAGGACGTGTGGAGAAGATCAAGACCAACTTCTACCCATCACGTTCGTCCTACGGTCAATGTCGGGTGTACATCAACGGTGAAAGCAAGCTAGTCCCGACCAGCTGGTTCGAACTGGATGTGGAACAAGATGTTTTCATCTACCCCGGGGCAGTCTCCCTCGACATTGACGAGCAAGCGTTGAAGGTACGTCTTGCTGTTGCTCCAATCGTCTGCATCAACGTGGACCCAAGATGTTTTCATCGTTCTCTGGACGCACACATGACACTTTCTACCACGGAACTGAAACAGCTAACTGAGAGCTTCATATCATTATGCAGTGTCGCCGTCCAACATGACGATCAGCTGGTAGAGACCTTCCAATAAGTCTTTAATGAACTGCATTCTTTATCAGACAGTTGATCATTCATTTCTATCCTATCCTATTTGACTGTATACTACTTCCTGCTGCAATATATCATTATAGTCAAAACTTCTAGAAAACAAGTATGGGTGGTGTTGTGTCGAGTAATACATCCACGGAAGAGTGCTGCCTTGCCTCTTCTGATTCTAGCATCCCCACTGATACTAGTAGGGTATGGGTTGCAGGATGTGAAAAGAATGGAGTTGGAAAAGATGAGCCAGGGTGATTTCATGTGCGCACCATCAAGGAATGCGTCAATCATGACAAGGTTCCATCATGAATGTGAAGACTTCGAGACTCGTCATGCCTTTGACATGGACCATTTATTCGTTCCAGATTCACCGTTGTTTCACGAGTCTGCTAAAAAAGTTGCTATCTGCTAAAAAAGTTGCAATGAAAAAAATAAAAAATAAAAAAATAAAAAAAAATGAAAAAATCCAAGCGCGTTTTGTACGGTCATACCTCAAAAAGAAGAAGATTAAGTTCCAGTATGAAGCTACCAAGTCCGATTTGAACAAGGTGGCGGGGCTCGAGTCTCTCAAGTGCCGGTGGCGATTCATGTTATTATTATTTTATTTATTTTACTAGGGTGTTTCCCACAGACCATGTGTTTGGTTACGCTGCACAAGCAGCGCATTACTTTATCCCTTCCACTAATTGTTATCGGCCAATCAGCATACTCTCACCACCTCACATCCAATCAGCATACCCCACGTCACACTAACGTTACACAAACTTGTCTCATATATGCGAAAAAATGGTACTGGATCATAGCAACATCCTCCTGGATAATGAACAAAATAACGATTAAAACACAACAACCGACAACAACCGACAACAACCAACAACAACCAAAAACAACCAACAACAGCCAACAACAACCGACAACAACCGACAACAACCGACAACAACCGACAACAACCGACAACAACTAACAACAACTGACAACAACCAACTACAGCCAACAACAACAACAAACAACAACAACCAACAACCGACAACAACAAACAACAACAACCAACAACAACCAACAACAGCCAACAACAACCAACAACAACCAACAACAACCGACAACAACCGACAACAACCGACAACAACATCCAACAACCAACAACAACTGACAACAACCAACTACAACCAACAACAACACACAACAACAACCAACAACCGACAACAACAAACAACAACAACCAACAACAGCCAACAACAACCAACAACAACCAACAACAACGGACAACAACCGACAACAACCAACAACAGCCAACACCAACCAACACCAACCAACAACAACACCCAACAACCGACAACAACACCCAACAACCGACAACAACACCCAACAACCGACAACAACACCCAACAACCGACAACAACCGACAACAACAACCAACAACAACCAACAACACCTGACAACAACCGACAACAACCAACAACGCCCAACAACAACCAACAACAACCAACAATAACCAACAACAACCGACAACAACCGACAACAACATCCAACAGCCAACAACAACCGACAACAATCAACAATAACAACCAACAACCGACAGCAACAACCAATAACAACCAACAACCGACAGCAACAACTAATAACAACATCAACAACGACGACGATAACGACGACAACAACCGACAACAACATCAACAACAACCAACAACAACCAACAACAACCAACAGCAACAACCAATAACAACATCAACAACGACGACGATAACGACGACAACAACCGACAACAACATCAACAATGACGACGACGATAACGACGACAACCACAACAGTGTCCGGTAATGTGTGGTAGAGAATGGCAGTCAGCCAGTCTGTGTACAGTTGAACATGTATAATAATAATAAAACACATTTCGCGTAGTTGAGCACTAAATAAAGAAATTCAGTGTTTTTTCCCACTTTTGTCTTGTGAGCATCATCAGCAAGGTGTAGTAGCTGCTGATACTGATTTGTCCTCGAGTGTCGAGCTGCACAGTTTCTTCCACTCTGTCTTGTCCTCTGCATGTTGCCGGCACCTGGAAAGGTCTTCCATGGTCTTCATGGGCACACCCAGCTTATTCAACTGAGCGACCAGACTTGTGGCTAGTGTCAACCTTGGCCGCCCACGAGGTGCTTTGTTGTCCTTGTCCAAATAGCCGCTCATGGCTACTTAGGGTGGCGTGTCCGTGTCCATCTGTAACACATGACTGGTCATTCGTAGTCGCCTACATGCAACTGTGTCATGTATTACTACAAGAACTCAACCAAGTCCTCAGCAGTCATGGAGTAGCGGCAGGTCGGGCAAGTTGGGCTGGGGGCAGAACTGATTCACTCCTTCATACAGTGGAAGTGAAATTCATGACCGCACTCCAACTTGGATAGAGGACGGTCCAGGGTATCCTGACAAATCACACAAATGGGCTCATGACTTATTGCTGACGAGTCTACCTTAGTAGGCACTATATTGATGTACTGCAGCTCCATGGGGTGTATTGCCAGGTCTTGATGGTGGCTACCGTAATACACCCCGTTGAGGTACCACTGATAGATACCCTCCTCCTCCTGAGAGATGAAAGCAGGTCCATCTTCCCTATGCCGAAGGTTGTATCGGTACCACTCCCGTACACGATTGTTACCTTCCCTGCGTATCACCGCTGGCGCATTCTCCCTGTGGAGCCTTCCGTGGTGATACCACCGTAGAATACAGCATGTGGCGTCACAATAACTGACTGCAGGACCGCCGGCTCTATGACGGACACCGTTGAGGTAGTACTCGATGCTACCCCGTCCTATCCAAGCAGGTTTATTAACGCGATGAAGGCGACCTCCATAGCACCAGGCGGACACTCCCCTACTATCAACAAGAGCTGGTCCGTCCTCCCGATGGAGTCTACCATCGACGTGCCAAATTTCTTGCTGCGCGTTTTGATCTGCCAACTCCACAACAGTTCTTATTGGCGTCCGTCTTTCTATTAGTAAAGGACCCGTGGTGAGAGACCACGACCGGTCGTCCACGTCTACACCGAATGTATCAGCCATATCTATTTACTGAGAATAATGTAACAACTCCTCCACAAACACTTCTACAACTGACGTCTTCTTCATCCTGGTTTTTTCCTCTTGGTGGTTTTGGATAAGAGTTGAAAAGTCCAAAAGGTCAACTGATGACCTTTGCGTTACTTGGTATGATTGGGTTTTAGCGGATGATGTCGGTATGCAGCTGGGGAGCGAATTCGACAGGAAGAAGGTAAAGGTCTTGCTTTGCGGTTCACACCTTCACTTCAGTATCATTACAGTCCAAATGGCTTTCACTTGTCACTGTAGCGTTCGAATGTCAGGGGTAATCAGTGTCTGCTCCAGGATTGTAGGACAGCCGGGTACACGTGTACCTGGCGCAACCATTTCAACCGGGTGGGAGCCCGGTACACATGTACGCCCAATGATCTAAAGGCGAATGGATAAGCCGCATTTAGAAAAGAGAGGACAGTAGTTAGAAAAATTACGAAAGAAGAAGAAGTATCTGACACATACAACGATACAAGCCATGTAGTCAGTCCTTTCAAAGTTCGAAGTGTAAAGTACCAACCGGGTCACAGGTGACCCGGTACTATATTTTCAACCGGGTCCAAGCGCCGCCCAACCGGGTGGATTACCCGGCTCACCCGGCGCTGGAGCAGACACTGGTAATACCCCTGTTTCAGCACCTGAGGCGGTGCGTCAAGCGCCGCCTCTTTCTTATCATATATTGTGATACTTGGTAAGTGTGCAGTGCTCCTAGCTCTCTCCCCCAACAATAGAGCTCTATGACACTGTGCTTTCTGCGGTTTCTTTCGTGTTTACAGTGGAGAAAGGCTGGTGGGAGGCCCAGCCGTGGTCGCCCACCTGGCGGATGCGGCCCATCTAACCCGTTACTGGGAGGGTCGCCAGGTCGGGCTGCTGTTGCAGTCCGACTACCGGGACGCCGTGAACCGTATTAGGACCCTGTAAGTAAGCACTGCTCTGTCTACATGTATACTTACCCCCCTCGTTATAGCGATACTTACTTGTTTCGTATCCTCTTGTCTTACCCTGCTTTCGTATTCGTGACACTAATAGTGTTTGTGTGCGCTCATGTTTGGTTTTACAGATGATGTATGACCATCTGGAGCTGCCGTCGGCAGGATGTGCCATTTGTTTCAAAATTATTTGTAAGTACTTGTAACAGGCGTAGTGTAGTAACTGTGTGTGTAGTGTAGTAACAGTGTGTAGTGTTTTGTGATGGTCCTGTGCTATAGCAGTCGTAATGTATTTTGTGATGGTCCTGAGCAGTCGTAATGTGTTGGGCTACTGAAGTACACTGCATGAAGGGGTATGTGTGGGTGCTTCGACACATTCTCGTGCTTCCTAAACCCTAGATATGTGTATAGCACTATAACCTAGATGTGTGTGTGCGTGTGCGTGTGTGTGTGTGCGTGTGTGTGCCCGCGCATGCGTGCATGTGCGTGCATTGTGTTCTCTTCTACAGACTCATCCAAGTCCATTTAAATAAAAGTGTATTATAGTAAACAGTATTGTGTTTAGTTACAGTGAATATGTGGGGAATGGTGGATATGCCTTAGTGTGACTGGATACGTGCGGGTTGTAACTCTTTGCTGGCCACTCTGGATTCTCCAGTATAGATTCGGTGCAGTGCAGAGGGGATTTGCGGTGCGTAGCAACACTGCTTCACTGTGACACCCCTTCAATAATTGTTTTGATGCATGATACTGCGGGCGGAGCCGGTTGATTCTAACTGTATCCTGATCAAAATAGAAATTTGCATCTAATGGACCTGCATGGACAGTAGGCATTTCCCTAATCGGCCGGGCGAAAAATTCGCCGAAAACAGTGGTTTTGAAGAAATTACCCATCTTTTCGCCGAATTTTCAAAATTTCGCATGTTGAATTCGCCGAAAACCGATGCTTCAGTGCTTCAACAGGGTGTATGTAAATGTACATGACGTAATGGGAACGGTGACTTCAAGTACTATGTTTTGACGGTTGTCATTGGACAGTGCTTGTCCAGGACCTCAGATACGTTGTGATGCCAACGAATTCAACTATTCCAACACAACGTATCTGAGGTCCTGGACAAGCACTGTCCAATGACAACCGTCAAACTACGTGGCAAATACAAACCTGCCCCTTGGGTAGATGACGAGCTCCGGAAATTGTTGTTCAGGAGGAAGCGTTCGCACAGGAAAATGAGAAAGAACCCAGCTGACCCGCAACTAGTCCAGAACTTCCGGACACTGCGGCGGCAATGCAAACTTCTCACGCGTCGCAAGCAAGCCACATTCTTTCAGAATGAATTTATTTACAATAGGAAGAACCCCAGAGGCCAATGGAATGTTCTAAACACTCTGCTTGGTCGAATCAAGATCCACCGTGAACCAGGTGCAGAGGTCAAAGCCATCACAGCTACATTCTCCGAAATAGTATCACCGGGTTCGCCAACTACACCAACCGCTACAACGCATCCTACACTGCCACTAGGTCCGATGCCTGAACATAACTTTTGCACTTTCGACCGCATCCCGACAAGCCTCGTAGAATTCTACCTAAAGCGGTTGGACTGCCGTAAAGCGTGCGGCCCCGACAACGTACCCGCAGCAATCTACAAGTCTGCAGCTGACGGGATTGCCCCTGTTCTCGCTCCGCTATTTTCAGACTCACTACAATCTGGAACTTTCCCAACTCCGTACAAACAGGCTAACGTTCGGCCAATACATAAGCGAGGTGATCACAGCGATCCTACTAATTACAGGCCAATATCGCTCCTTCCGCAAATGTCAAAGCTGTTAGAACGCTGCGCCCTTGACCAGCTAATGGAATTCGTGCGTGACGCTCCACAAGCAAACCAAGCACTGCCGCCTGAACAGTTCGCCTACAGAAGACAACACTCCTGCGATGACTTGCTAGCCTTGGTGGCGAATGACTGGCAGCAAAGTCTGGATGCCGGTAAATTTGTGGTGGCAGCGTTTCTTGATATGTCGAAAGCATTTGACACGGTCAATCACAACATGCTCCTGCAGGAGCTTTTTGAGATCGGCGTCGGAGATAGCGCCCTGCAATGGTTTGCGAGCTACCTACGAGGCAGGCGGCAGCGAGTGGTAACACGTACGTCCAGAGGTGAACTGTACGAAGCTCACAGGGGAGTTCCTCAGGGATCCACCCTCGGACCTGTGCTCTTTAACCTATCTGTACGCAAATTGCCCTCGGCAGCATCTTCCAGCATGGTGCGCCAGTACGCTGACGATGTCGCCCTGTACCTAGCAGGCCGCAACCTACAACAAACTACCGAAGAACTGGCCCGAGATGTGTGTCGTATCAGGGACTTCCTCAGTGAACGAGGACTAATCCTGAATGCCAGCAAGACCCAGTTCATTGTGTTCCACTCCAGATCGAAAAAAGTATGCTCCTCCCTCCGACTAACCATTGACAATGTCTCAATTCCACCAGCGACCACCGTCAAGTACCTTGGTATGACCTTTGACCAGCACCTGACATTCGCTGACCACATCAGTGCCCTTGAGCGAAAGGTAGGCGACAAGCTAGCTGTGTTTCGTAGAATCCGTGACCGTCTAACAATTGATGCAAAGAGAACCTTCTACTGCGCGTTCATACAGGCTCAATTGGAGTACGGTTCCAATGCTTTTTATCACAGTCTGCAGGCTGGGCAACAAGATCGCTTGACTTGCCTCAGCAACCGTGCAGTTAGAACTGTTTTTGGTTATCCAAGGTTCTGTGACATTTCTACTATTCTAGCCAGATACCACCTAGCTTCTATCTCCTTACGTTTGAGATTCAAATTGTTCGTACTTATTTACAGATCATTACATAAGGTGTGCAGCCCGCTCTTAACAGACTGTTTTGTGACTAGAGTCAATGCCACACACACAGCGTCAATCACCCGCTCGCAGGTTACTCTGTCTCTTGCTCTTCCCCCGGCTAACAACCGCTATGGCTTGTACGCATTAAGCTTCTTAGGTGCAGATCGCTGGAATTCGCTCCCTGCTTCTGTTCGTATTTCCTCCACGCTATCAGACTTCCGCTCATCTATACAAAAACATATAGGGTACCCCGTAAGAAGGCCTTAGGCCTGTGGGAATGCCCTATTAAAAATTTAATAAATAATAATAATAATGTTGAGCCGAATTCTGATCTTGGAGCTCATAATATGGCCGAATTTGAACATCATCCGATCGAAAAGCCGATTAGGCATGCTCTGTATGGGCAACTTGTCAGTGCACATCTACGATGTGCGAATAAAACGAGTGCATGGCACGTGAACTAACTTACTTGTTTGCTGCACATCTACGAAGTGCGAATCAGGGAGTAGTATAATGACACGTGTACTAGTACACCTTGTGTTGCACTGCGTCTTTCCCGCAAGCAGGGTCTCTGAAGGTCACACGCTCCGCGTGCGTATGCACGCATGCGCAATATGTCACTGCATGCAATGCACATCTACGATGTGCAAATCAGGGAATAGTACGTATTTTACTACTCCCCGGTGCGAATGCACCGAACGTGCACAAGTGCACGTTCGCCACGGAAAAGAACCTTTATGGCACATTTATGGCATGCCAGGGGTCAAAGGTCAAACTCTGGGGGGTCCCGGGGCAAGACCAAGCACGATCGACACAGTGTGCCTTATTTGGCCCAAAGGTCAAAGGTCAAAAAGTGAGCCAGAACCCGCCCCGCACTTACTACTCATGTTCACGGAATTTCGATTCACAGAATAGCATTTCCGCTGAATGGCAGTTTCATCGAAAATATGTCGCTTATGAGATCGATATTACACATGTAATTATCGTATTCGAATCCTTCAAAGATTAGCACTTTCACTGCATAACAGTTTCATCGAAAACATGTTCCTGATGCCAGAGCTATACGTCATATTTGCATTTGTTCCGCGGGGAGACGTTGGAGAGTGGTTTGGTGCACTGGAAGCTGACTTTTCACCTGAATCGGAGGAAATAGCGACCTACTTTGAAACTTACTACATCGGTTGGTTAAGAGCTAATGGGATCAGAACAACGCCTTTGTTTCACCATCAGTCGTGGAACGTCCACACAAGAACGGCGAGTTGAGATCATAGAACCAACATTATCCAGGAAGGTTTTCATCGCCAATTTGGAGCCGTAGTTTTCTGCCATCACTCGACATTATGGAAGGCTTTGGACGCTTATCGAGACCTTAAAACTGGAAAGAATGCGTGGATGGCCAGATGGGCCAATAAGGGAGGATCGGTACCGGAAGTTTGGTCAACGCCTGCGCACCGTAGTAATCACAGTTGTGCAACACGTACCACTGGAATTTTCCGTGCTATTGTCCATGATCGCCAGGTTATGAAAAAAGCAATAGATTATGGCCAATAGCAATAGATTATGGACAATACAATAGATTATGGACAATAGCAATATATTATGGACAATAGCAATGGCTTTGTGGAGCCGTGATGTGAATATATCCGGCAAATGGCACAACAAACCGCGAGTCGATCGGAGCAAAGGCGCCGCCGAACGGCGCGTCGCAGTGCGGCGCGTCGAACCGTAACGTGCGTTACGGTTAGAGATGGGGCTGGTACACAAAGGGTTAGTATTGTAAAATGTGTTAAAACTCCTACCTTTCACTATACACTTTATATTACGTTGTCATACAAAAACTGAACCAGCTAGATGTATCTACCTGTTCCAGGGACTTCATCACAGAACACTTTTAAAAGAATTGTAACCTTTGTCCAATATGGACATTTTGATGTTTGGGCAATGTAAGTGAAACGTCATTCTGTGAACGTGTTTCCACGGTGAACGGTCGTAGATCCTGCAAGTCAGCTTGGGTGAATTGAATGGTTTTATTTTTATTTATTTATTTCTGCACCTCGTGGCATGTCAAGACAGCCAATTGAATTGAGGAGAGGGTGAGACCAACCACGGAAGAAGAAAAAAAAGAAAATGAAGAGCACGTACACAAAGTGGGAAGGGATTAGCAACTTACAAAGCAATGGGATGCTCAGCGAGCTACCCAGCGGAAGTGGGGACTGTGACTTTGTTTACTGGGAGATACTGAAGTGCTGTCTGACGAGGATACGAAATTTGGGCATATCAGGAGCTTGTCTAACACTGGAAGGCAGTTGGAGCTACGTGGAGTAGGAGGAAAAGAAAGGGGAATTTACGAATAGGGTAGACCTAACTAGGTGGAGACGAACGCAGCTTCGGGTGGTGCCACCTGAATTGAACCAATTAAGGGACTGTAAATGAGCAGGGTGCTGGTCAAGAAAAATTGAATGTGCCAGGGTGCACTTGGAAGCATCAAGGTAGTGTTGCAGAGTGGTAGTGGATGCAGCAGCATACAAGTCTAGATTTGAGATAATTATAACGGTCAGTACGAAATATGATGCGCAGTATACGGCGATGGAGAACTTCTAATTTACTTATGTGGGTTTTGTTAATGGTGGACCAGGCAGGGAAGCCGCACATGAAGAGGGGAAGAATGTATGATTAATAAAAATTAATCCGGCAATTTTGAGGCAAATGGGACAAGTGACTTGTGATTTTGTAATTATATGTACATGAAGTTGGTATGTGGTAGCTTATGGAACAGAGAGACTTTGCTCCCAGATCTTGTGTATGTAAATGGTGTTTTAGGTCGACCATGACGGCTACAACGCCCAACCATGCCATAACGAACTGATCTGCTACATAATTGTACTGCAAAAAGTTTCCATCTGCTCGAATTACGTGCAAAAAAGTAATGTTTTGAATCTCAGGGGGTGGTTGACGTTTTGGTGCTCCTCGAAACAGCTTTCCGGGAGCCCTCCGCAGCAGTTTCACCCTTCTATCTTTGGCCTTGCTGAAACTAAGAATGTCCCTGGACCAGAAACTTGATCTTGCCCTGATCGGGTACCAGGAACTAATCGCCATCGCTGAACGCAAGTCCCTGGACTCCCCTTCGAGCTTAGCCCGGCCAAAGCTGGTGCAGGCATTGCGGAAGTACGGCGTTGGAGTGAAGCCCGTCACTGACACCGGTACGTCGTGGATTAATGACTCTCAAGGCCGATTCACAATACAACTTTCTGCGACGCGACACGCGATTTGCGACAGTTGCGACAAGAAACTGCCCGTCTAGACTGTGAGCCAGGCACCAAAAATCCTGTTAGAATTTTTTTTCGTTCCGACCTTGAGCGTACCGCAATTTTTTTCCCCAGTTCGTTTCATCTACTCGACTAGATACGAATTCAGCTTGTTGTCACTTCCAAATCAGGCACGAACATGCCCAAATAGAAGGGAGAAACTACTTTGGCCAAATCAATAGCCGCCATCGACAAGAACCAAGGTCACAAGAGCTGGAGCGGACTTCTGTTGCACCACTGACCTCGCAAAAATGTACGGTGGTGCAAACCCAGCCGCATCATGACGATGTTTTTTCGTGGTTTAGTATTGTGTGCAGTGCTAGTGCAGCGCAGTGGCAGTACGAACATCATCATGTCAATCATATCAGTGTGCTAGCATGCTTGCTGCTGATCAGTCAAGCTAAACTAAAGGTTTTTGTAATCTGTTGGAGCAGAAATACATGTAGAACGTACAATGTACCTTATCTCCGGAGAGCTAATAACTGTTTCGATCTTTTATACTGAAGTGCTTCAGACTATGATTAATCGTATCTTTCCGCTTGTGTTCTGTACATACAATGGGTAATTTAACTAACGTTTCAAAATAATTATTATTATAGTTCAAATGAACTACAGATCTGTATCTACCGGTATACCCCTGCGGTCCTCTAACGTTACTGGTTACGGTCATTGCTCTACCCTTTGCACTTATAAGTTAGGAAGCAATACAGCAGTACTTACGAAGTAACGTTACATTGATCAGTTATATGAGTGCAAATATACAAATCCTGTATCCAGCAACTTCTTTACCATTATTCTGCCATACTGTACATGTATATATTATAGAGATGGAGAGGGTGAAATGAGCATTGCACCGGATTAAACCAGATTCTCCTGGCTGTTGTTGATGGTCTTTTCCAACCGTTGTCTGGAGAATTCGCTGCTGCTGGGCTTTGTATATTGAATGCCACCTGTTTGTTCTGTACATTATCATTCCTGAAGTGCATTTCGTGGTTGTCGGCACCATTTCATGTGCACTTACCTACCAGTGCATCGTCACTTCGAGTAATATTTAAAATGTGCACGTACTTTATACAATGCACTTATGCGCAATTCTATAATTTTTGGCCTCGTATAGTTATTTTAACCCAGCTGCAATGACGCTTGATATACATTTCTTCGTCCAGTGCCGTTGCCTGCTGAAAAAAGTAAGAAACACCTTCAAAATAGCATGTTGCTATGTCAGTTGCTATGTAGTTGCTATGGAAACGGGGTATGTTAAGATAATTGCTTATTTTGACTTCCCTGCAAGCTTCCCAAACTGACAACAATCAAAAATGATCTTCTATTACGTCTCTCCACATGCTAAAAGAACAAAATCGCGGTACACCCAAAGTGGGAACGAAAATCATGAATTCATGCACTTGGCTCACAGTCTAGTCGCGAGCTGTCGCAAGCTGTCGCAAGCTGTCGCAATGCACCTGTCGCAGAAGTTGAAGAAAGTTCAACTTTTGCGACATGCGACACGCGACATACACAAATGGAGTACAGTTTCGACCCTGGGTGCACGTGCAGTGTACGTGCAGTGCACGTGCATAGTACTTCTTGTGCATGAGGATGTCGCAAACATGAAGAATATTGTGAACCGTGTGTCGCTGTCGCAGCTCGTCGCATGCGTCGCAAGTCGCATGTCGCATCGCAGAAAGTTGTATTGTGAATCGGCCTTAAGCTCGATAGCCTTGCTAACACTATCCAGGCCTTGGCGGGGGAGATTGCCTCCATGAGTGAGGAAAGGGATAGCATAATTTTTTCCTTGAAGCTGGAAATGTCGGAGCTGAAGGGGGAAGTGCAACAGCTTTACCAGAAGCAGTACAATGGTTCATCCAAACCCGTACACTGCGACACTCCAGACGTAGACATGCAATCCCGTTGTACTCGTACGGTGAGTACGAATAGCACACAGCCAGAAGAGGATGCACGCACTCGGCACAGCAGTTCAAATAGCACTAGTAGGGCCACCGTACCTAACACCAACCACATGGAACGCAGGAACATACCCGTACACACTGGTAGAAATGCAACAACTGGGGGCGCAACAAGATGATAAAGGGTCTTATCCCATGGTACGGTACTATAGGCCTGTTTCAGCCAATCAGGAGCCTTGCTGACCGGGAAATAATAGCCAATACAATCCCGCGCGGGATGATATTCATTATTAACTGGGTTCACTTTTTCCTACTACGGTGCACTCTGCATTGGCATGCCCCCACCCCCTCTCGATTCGATGCAATGCATCTTGCCACTGGAGTCCTTTCGATCAGAACCCAGCGACAAAATGCACTACACAGAACCGTGAGAGGGTGGGAGCATGCCAATGCAGAGTGCACCGTCGGTACAGTAAAAGTGAACGGAGAGAACTTACCTCCGCGACTACGTCCAAAACCAGATTCCACACAAACAAACAACGAACTCCAATCACTATTCAACTCACCACTACGACACAAAGGAGACTTCGAAGTGCATCTGTTCTCATTCACTCTTTGTAAACTCGAAAACCACACAAAGTATCACAATCCGAGTGAAAATTACTAATAATTGCAAGGAGAGATACCGTAACATCTCGAAAAGTACAAGACATGAAAGTGAGAGGAAAAAATCTTGTACAGAATATTCAACAGTGTGAAAGAAAAAGAGCTCAGCAATCAATGTGTGACGTAGATAAGATATGAATGCAAGATGCGACCCGCAGTGATTATCATGACATTGTATCCAGTACGATTACCATGATTACCACAAGAACAATCTAAAACGTTACGTAGATGCTGCTACAAATCCAGTATGCCTATAATATAACAAGATCAACATTCTTCTGATTGCATAGTGGCCGATAGTGATACAACCAAGAGTCTTGATACAACGAAATGCACTTTACTCACTGGTGCCAATGTCCGACGGTATGTACAATGTGGTTACTGCCTGCACGGACAGTGTTCAGCAAGGATCCCAAACCGTAGAAAGTTCCACGCCGATCCAATGACAAGGAAGTCAGCACCAGCATCCATAATGACGTTGTATCTCGTCGTGACTTGAAGTATGGCCCTTACTTTGAACCAAATGACTATGTATCATAACAGTGCAATCTTCGTCAATTCTCTAGCCCAACTACTAAAATGCAACTTGTCTCCCGAGCTCCATCGCTCTCAAACCTTGACTGGATTGAAAAGAAAGGCAGCATTTTGTTTTTGGTATAGCTGTACCTTGGTAATTGTATTCAGAACGCAGTTGCGTCGATCCCCAAAATGCGTAGATGTACCTGGGATAAGTAGGATATTGACCCGCGTACTCGGGTATTACCGTACCCTCAAATCATCCCTCCTGCTACGCAGTCGGGATGATATTCGGGAGGTAACACCCTCGTACTTGGGTAATATCCTATACAGAAAGTGCAATAATGGGGCGCATACAATGTGTTAGGGCGCGCTCACACTGCGACCAAAACCAGCGTCCATGCGGCCATGCGGCCAAGTTGCATGGCAACGGCATGAACTTGACCAAAACGTCGCGGCCACGTTTCAAATCGTGACCGCGACCTCCGGAGAGGGGTGCCACGACTTGGCGGCAACATGATCGTAGACGTGAAGCGTATTTGTGTACAACCTGGACTGAAGTATGTTCAATTTCTCAAATTCCGGTGTGTTGATTCATGAAAATCCGAGGTGGTCGATGTCACCTCGAAATTTGCACATTTTTTAAAATTTTGTAGTTGTGGTCCTGCACGCACGCACCGCCATAATTATATGCATTCTTTGCCCTTTTCGGACGATGTCGATTTTGTTTTTGTTTTTGTAGTTGCTTCGTTGTGATCGGGTCAGTGACCAATTTCTACAGTGTACTCGTTCAATCAAGATTCCATAACCCCCCAGAGTGTGCAACTCCAGGTTGGGGTCTGGCGCAACGAAATCCAAACATTGCGTCATCCGGTCCCCGGGCAAGCATGGGCGGATGGGGCCATGTGCATATCTGGTACATCCGGCGGGGGTTCCAAGTTGAAGGCTACTTTGAAGCAAGCCACGGAAGTGTCACGTAAAACGTTTGCTCCACGGGCTATGCAGTGTCAGCAGAACGGCTTTGATTTCACAGTCACAGAATTTGTTTATTTGAAGATAGTTTCTCTGCTCGTTGTCTGAAAAGCTTGTATTTGGAGAGTTCGTGACTCCGGGATAGCCAGAATAGGCATGGATATAGATTTACAAGATTTGATGGAAATAGCTCTTGGCACACGGCATGAAGACCCGATCGATTTCTAAGTAGATGTCCAACACTCGACAATCGAGAGAAGAAAATGAGGAGCCCAGATCGAGCAAAAACTGACGAATATCGTCCACAGAGACACTGCACTCTCCGGCGACAATGGGGAGCGCTTTGCTTTAGCTTCAACAGTGGCCATTGTTCTTCTCTTATCGGAGAGATACTCAAAAGAGAAAACTGTTCGACAACTCTAAAATAATTCTTTGTGTACTGGAGCCTTTCCAGACATGTTACGTACAATACCTGGCCGTGGATTCGTAAAGAAAGACCCCAAATTGGGCAAACGGGCGAAGTATGTCCGGGCCAAACTTCCCATTTCGTCATAGCTACTCACTACATGACGTATGAAGTTTGGATTTCGTTGCGGCACTGATTTGTGCTGAGAAGGATCACGAGTTGCACACTCTGGGAGGTTATGGACTCTTGGTTCAATACGATGGCAGCTTGGTCTGGCTTTTCGGTTTCGGAAATCATCTTTCTCTACTTTTCTGCGATGATGGAATGCCATACCTCAAGACATTTCAGTTACATATCATCGGAAAGTACAGATCTCATCTTGGCAACAGACAAAAGAAACCACTACCGGAATTTCCACTGCACTGGCACCTGCTCTGACCACGAGGTCAGGAAAGCGAAAGCGCTTAGATGTCAGCGGCAGTCCCTCAAGAGTCCAAACCTACCTGATTGTATGAATTATTTTCGTCGACTTCAAGAATACGAGGCACTTCCTCCAACAATTTACATGCAACATGCGAAAAATTACATCCGAAACGGGCCACAACTTTATTAGGAAACGCACGAACTCTTTTGGATACGAACTGCAATTCGTAAAGTTTGTGTGACAAGTTCACGTCTACGCGTGTACGAGGCCTAGTGTGAGCACGACTGCCACGTTTCTGCGTTTTGCTGCGTTTTGCTGACGCATGGACGCGTGCTCATGGTCGCAGTGTGAGCGCGCCCTTACCTTTTCTAGCTGGCCTGCATGCACTTGCGTACTCACCTTTTGTCTCCTTTTGTTCCGTTGGCCTGGGTAGCTACTTGCGCGCCCATAATTGCCATAGCTACCCAGGCCCTTTATCTTGCCGTTCAGACTTGATCTCTTTTCTCACTCTTCAATAATCACCATGTAGTCGTTTCGTTCGTCTTGGTCTCTTGTCCCGTCTCTAATAAATGTCGTTCCACCAACCTACCTGTTCCCGTTGTAATACGGAGGATTAGCATGACGAATTTCGTGTTCGAGTTCGCATTCATTTTTGGATTCGCGAACTCAATCGCGTACTTTCGCATTTTCCGTACCGAAAAGTCATCGGATCGCGAATCTTGTTTCTGCATTCAAGAAGTCGTAAGTTGACTACTTTGGGCTGAAAAAGTTTGATCGTGGGATTATTTGAAGCGCGTGGTTCATCGGTACATGGTGTAGTTTGCCACCTGTTGCAATAGGAGCTACATGTGCCACTCGAAATTTCCCTTTTCTCCTTCGTTTGTTCTTCCTGACACTTGGAAGTTTTAGTTAGATCCTTACGTCTTTTACCATGGAAGCCTCTGGTCAATCCGAAATGTATAGAAGCGGAAGCCCTGAGCGCTTTCTTCCGGCTACCTCTCCCGTCTTAAGCTCATCGTCCACCAAAATCCGACGTTACGATCTGCAAATGGATCTCATGCTCCTCCGACAAATGAGAGCGCAAGACAATGCTTTTCGGAGAGGTGATCCCGGGTACGACGCAGTAGCCTCGAGTTTGTCTTCTATGTGTCCCGAACAGTTTCATGGCCTCACCAAGAAATCTGTGAGGTATCGAGTGTTGAAGCTGCTCGACAACTTCCAGAAGGTAGACTGGAAAGAGCGTAGTGGGTGAGTGGCAATCTAAAACTTGGGAGCAAAGGATCGTATCGAGCACTCGAGTACTAGTTCGTTAGCTAGGGCGATCGTTACTGATTGCGTTCGATAAGAGATCACTAGTGGTGCATACACTTATACCTGGTATACGCACGATTATTACGTGCCTGGAAAAAGCGCAAGTGCGAGTCGAGCAGTACAATACCTTTAGTGAATCCCATGAAACGCAACAGTAGCCTTTTGTCCTGCATTTATTTTAAGTTACTATTTGCAGTTTCAAACGTCCCCCGTACATGAATGTACTCTTGTTCTTACTTGTACTCTTACCATAAAAGAGTACTCGATAGCTCGATCGTTACCACAAATACTCGTTCTTTTGGTACAGAGTAATCGTTTGTTCCCTTCTAAAAACTGTTCACGATGAGGTTTGGCGAGATCGAGTACTGTAATGCACCTACAATTACATGTTTTACAGTATATGTTTACATGTCTACGGTTTTCTAGTGGGAAACAGAGACACCACACCTGTACAATACAGAACTTAGCAATTCAGTTAAAAAATACATTTATTTGGTCTTAATCTATGTACCCTTTCTGCTGGCTGTTTATCCCCTGTTTAGGTCGGGAACTAATGAGGAATTCAATGAGCGAAAGCAACTGCTGACCGAGCTCTGTGCTCTCCGAAAGGAAAGGGAGCACGAGGCAGCACAGACACAGCAAGCAGCAGCAGCAGCAACAAGCAGTAAACACATTGCAGCAGCTATGCGGGACAATGCGTGCAGCACCCTTTCGGACAAGGCAGAGTGCACTCCACCTGCAAAGCGACCCAAGCTACAGTCACACAGCCAGACGGACTCCATTCTTCAGTATCTGGACAACAAGAACAAGTCTGACAGTCGCTTGGCTGAGGACAAGTTGCAGGTAGAAAAGGAGCGGCTTGAGTTTGAGAAGTCTCAGGCGGACCGAAAATATGAACTAGAGAAAGCGGAGAAGGAGCAACAGCGCGGGACAGAGAAAGTAGAAAAAGAAAGACAGCGCGAAGCAGATAAGAATGAACGAGAAGATCGAGCAAAGCGTGAAGAAAGGCAAGAAAAGCAATTCGACATGATGATGAGATTAGTGCAGCATGTAATAGAAAAATAGAGCACTGGTGAATATTGTTGTTGGCCAGTCCAGTGTTCTACACCTACCTAGTTCCTGATTTATTTATATAATCTTACACAAGAGAGAGATTGGAAGCTTCATATCCTATCATTACAACTATGCTCAGATTAAAAATTCTCGTGATGTGATCAACTACACCAATACAATTACGTGGATATTGTTCAGGATAAATCTCCAGTTGAACTCCTTTTACATGTACTAGTATTCGATTCATACTGACAAGAACTGAAGAAACGAACTCTCAGATCATGCTAACTTGAGAGAGAAACGAAGAACTGATAAAGCTAGTAGTCCGGCTGGGCTGCTGAGAACTCTAGCAATAATTATTTACATAAAAGACGAGTGAAACCAAAATATGTGTACGTCAGCAAGTGAGGGAAATACTGGGCGGTAAACAACCCAGCACAGCTACTCAGTGTACAAAAGTCGCACATGTGAATGAAAGGTAGCTGGTTTCAGATAAATTAAGGGAACCTGCAGACAAAGGCTCAGTCTTGCATATCTCATAGCTAAAGATATAAATGCACGCAGCTAAACCAGTCAATGGTACAACCATGACTCACAACAACAGAAACACTGGATAGATACAGGAAAATGACACAGGTAACATGAGACTGATGACAATCATCAGTCTTCACCTCATATATTATGTTGATTTGGGAAAGTAAATAAGGAAGAATGAAGTTGAAGGCACCACTGCAGCTGTACTTATGGTTGATAAATATGGTGGTAAAGACACACCTGGCAATATGGCGGTAAACACACGCCTGCCCACACACGCTCTCTAAGCTGCAAAGTTCTGGCACAGAGCTCTCCTTCTCACCACCACCACCATAAGTTCGCACCTGGCGCCTCGTCGATGCATGGTTGGCGGTATCCCACATAGCAGGCTGGTACATCAAGTAGCGCATGGCACATAGACCATGACACAGCAACGACATAGCTCGATTGCGACGTACGTTTCGTCCCTGTTGGACTCATCAGGCAATCTTCTTCTTGGATGTCTTCATACAGAGCTTGACTCGGGAGAATGAAGTTGAAGGCACCACTGCAGCTGTACTTATGGTTGATAAATATGGTGGTAAAGACACACCTGGCAATATGGCTGTAAACACACGCCTGCCCACACACGCTCTCTAAGCTACAAAGTTCTGGCACAGGGCTCTCCTTTTCACCACCACCACCATCAGTTCGCGCCTGGCGCCTCGTCGATGCATGGTTGGCGGTATCCGACATAGCAGGCTGGTACATCAAGTAGCGCATGGCACATAGATGATGCCATGCGCTACTTGATGTACCAGCCTGCTATGTTGGATACCGCCAACCATGCATCGACGAGGCGCCAGGCGCGAACTGATGGTGGGGGTGGTGAGAAGGAGAGCTCTGTGCGAACGATCTCTTGCCTACTGCAAGTATTCGGCCAGTGTTGGGGGCTTGATGCCGAAAAACTCGGATGTCTTATTCCCACCGCTGAGGACAATCCTGCAATTTGTCAGCAACACAGCCACCCTGTAGAACATGGCTATTGGTTGCAACAGCAGCTTGTTCTGCTTCTTGCAACTGAGGTACGCCCAGTATGTAGCCACATCACCAAATGACCATTCCACGGCCATTCTGACGTGACTCATGCTGGTGTTGAACGCTTGCTGTTGGGCTGTGAGGTGCGCACCTTGATACCCCTTCATTATGAGGGGAGACAGAGGATACGTAGGATCACCGTACAATGCATGGACCTCGTTTCCTGGCAGAACAAGATGCTGCTGCAATTGCTCCAGCAGACCGCTCTCCTGCAACACTCCAGCATCATGGCGACATCCTTCGACGGGTCCAAACAAATGGCACACCAGGCCATCGGGGTGGTAATTGCCTGGTACTTTAAACCATGATGGCGCTTGTGTCCATTGTAGAAGTACCGTTGATGACGAATGGGCCTGCACATCTGACGCAAAGTGCCATCTATGAAGGCCCAAACATTCAAATCTACGCCGGATGTTCGCCGTACGGCCTCACTGTACGCTTCCACACGCTGAGGAGTGAAGTACGGTCTCTCAAATGGGTTCGAAAGTACATGCCCCCAATTTCGCCAGATTCATATCAAGGTGCAGTTGAAAATCATGCTGAGAGCTGCTTTGGATTGTCCAAACTAGTGGTGAAACGAAGGTCTCAAATTCCCATTCGAACCTTCTTTATTAAAACGAACGAAGGTGTCGAAGGATTCTTTTTTAACATGATCACGGAAACGCTCAAAAATCTTAAAAATAAAAAGGTGCAAAAATCAGAACCCAATACTGACATTGTATGTGCAATTTGTTTCTGAATCTGGTAGTATCAATGTATCCATTCCAGGTCAAAAAATTCTTTGGCCCAGCTCACCACTATAGATAGAGGCAAGGTTTTAACATACTCTTGATAGAGGCCATACCCAATACCTGTTTGTGAGTCAATTGTCCATATTTCTGACAATTTAGATCAGTGTACTTGGGATCGTGTACAGACTTGCTAGCCTTGGCCTTTTTGACACAAAGCGACAATAGATCACTGCTCTAGTGTACGGCCAGTTGCGTGCTTGAACAATACCAAAATGGACGGAAAAGAGCCATATTGCGTAGTAAATATCAGATGCCCAACTTCATCAAAAAATTGTCAAATCTGGATAATTATGTACTTTTCGCTTACTAGTATCTGCTCGCATCGAGCGGGTGCATTGGTGATTGAGAGTAGAGTGAATAGTCACTGGGTGAGGAACTTCAACTGCCTCGAGGATTTCAGGCCATCGCTGCGCTCCCTCTCGCTGCTGCTGGGAGAGTGAATACTGCAATGGCTTCAGCGATGGAAACTTTTATTTTCGATTCAAATAATTATTAGACTACACTCGTATCGCTGCTACAACGTTCTCCAGACACCATCACTAGCAGATATCGACGGCAGCTACAGCAAGCTATATTCCTGGTAAAAGCAGCATAACTGAGCGAAAACACGATCGAAATAGCAAAACTACACTCCTACTAGTATCGCAGAGCGCCAAACACTCGACGAATACGATCAAAAATGTCATCCATGAGTACACCATGGTAGATCTACACACCAACGCAAAACGGGAACACCCTGGCGACTGGAACAGGGCCAGTTCTTCACTGACTTGTCACTTCTTCACTTCAGTTCCGGTGCGCACGCGGACCGTGCCCCTACTTGTAGTACAGCATGACTCGTAGACTGTACAGTGCTAGTGCATGCAGCACATCGCACAACAATCATTACTACATTAGATCAATGCACTAAACCCGTGTCGACCTTCGTTCGAATCAAAAACGAAGGTTCGTTTCAAAGGAAAACGAAGGTCCTTCGAACCTTCGACTACTTCGTTTCACCCCTAGTCCAAACTCATTTACCAGATCTCCAAATCGGTTGTCATAAACAAGACGGCGGAGCACAACCAGGAGTCCTTCCAAACCGCTCCAGCTGACTCTGCAAGGGGACGTCATCCGATCGGGTAGTTGAAGCCCGGCACACAGCTCCCTCAGCTCAGCTCCTGTGAAGCGGAAACGCCTCAAGCAGCAGTCGTCGTCCAAATTCTCAAGACATATCCTTGTTTCTGGAATAAACTGTGGCGGCCGAACACTTTTCCCATCCTGATCCATTGTCGTGATCAGAAGTAAGAGCGTCTCCTCGTCGATGTCGCCGTCATCGTAGCTGATAAGGAGGAATCTCCGAAGCAAGTCTAGATCGACATCCATTGCACAATAGCAGACGTCAGCGGCAATACACGCACACAACTTTGTCACAAGGAAAAAGAAAAGCTAACTCTTGAAAGCAAGAAAGTACACGTGCAGTTTGCATTCGAAATAAAGGCAAATCAGCGCCATGATGCGCCACTTGATTTCTTGGAAAAAAATATTCACGCCCAGCGAATCCTCCATGCTAATCCTCTATGAAACACGAAATTCGTTTTCGAGTTCGTCTCCACTTCAACGCGAACTCGAAAACGAAATTCGTCATGCTAATCCTCCGTAATGTCTGGATAATGTGTCGTCAGTGGTCTTTTCCCGATTCAACATTGGCGCCCGATTATTGATCGACCCACGACCCTGAGATCATCCCGTGCCCAGTCGTCCTCAACCGCCATTCGTCTTGTCTATGTCAACCTCGACTCGTCCATGTCCATCTCGTCTCCAACCGCTTCTCGTCTATGCCAACCTCGTCTCGTCCATGTCCATCTCGTCTCCAACCGCTTCTCGTCCATGTCAACCTCGTCTCCTCTATGTCAACCTCGTCTCGTCCAAGTCATGCAGGTCAGCTACTTTCTTTATTTCTCTCTTTCTTTTTCATCCGTCCTTCGTCGTCAAATTTATTTTCGGTTTTTTATTTTGTGATTTTGTAGTGTGTGTGCGCGCGGGGTCCTTCATTAATATTAGGGGTCCGATCATGGTGAGCCACGCTCTATTATTTATGTCGTATATTAAAGTGTAACTAGGCTGTATTAGCCGTGCAAAATACTAGTCATCAGAATACAATTCAAGTCCCTCGTCGAACTCCGATAGTTATTTTTTGTGCCCTGTGTTTTGAAAGGGCGTTTGGGCCCGTTGTTATTGGCAATGTACACACTATGAAGTAGTACAGGAACATTGACGGTTGTAGTGATCTGTAGCGCATTTTTTAGTACACACTTTGTGAGGCCCGTGCGTTGTGTGTGTGTTTTTTGTTTTTTTTTGTTTTGTTTTTTTCTTCTCTTCTTCCTCGGTCATTGTTTCTCTCTATTTTTCTCATCGTCTTATTATTTCCCGCGAGGTCGCGGTTCTTTTTTTCATGGAAGGGTGGTATGTTAGGTACCTCCTCCCGTACCTTTTCTAGCTGGCCTGCATGCACTTGCGTACTCACCTTTTGTCTCCTGTTGTTCCGTTAGCCTGGGTAGCTACTTGCGCGCCCATATTTGCCATAGCTACCCAGGCCCTTTATCTTGCCGTTCAGACTTGATCTCTTTTCTCACTCTTCAATAATAACCATGTAGTCGTTTCGTTCGTCTTGGTCTCTTGTCCCGTCTCTAATAAATGTCGTTCCACCAACCTACCTGTTCCCGTTGCAATGTCTGGATAATGTGTCGTCAGTGGTCTTTTCCCGATTCAACAAATGTAACAAGTCGGAAGGCTGTTGGTTTGCGCACTGGAGATGTGTTACAGCCACTCTGACTGGTCTCCTAGAGACACCACGAATCGTGCTGGAAGGGAGTTCCGTAACGTCTTCTCTTGTTTTGGCCTTGAGTAAATGGTGACATTCCCCACACACTCCCCCCCCCCCCCAACGGCTCAACATCGTGTATTGACGTTGTGCTCACGGATCATCCTCACCTACTACTCTCTGTTACATCTGTTGCTCCTATTGGTGCATCTGACCACGCACAGCTCCTCAGTCACTTCCTACTGCCTACTGATGCTGTTTATCGTGAGGAATCTGCTGCAAACGGACATCCCGCTGCTGCACATCAATACCACTTCAGGAATGTTCCTGCAAAGCCGGAATATGACTTTAAATCCGTGCCATCTTCCATCTGGGATAGTGTGAATGCAGAGCTCGCTGATATTGACTGGAGCTGGCATCTGCGTGCCAGCAACGTCAATGATGCGCTTTCGCACTTTTCTTCCATTCTCAACAATGCCCTTGAGAAGCACCTCTGATCATTCGGAAAAGCAGCCGTATTCTCACCGTGGCCCGCGGCCCAGTCAGCCACCCTGGGTTGATGCCCATCTCCGCACAGCAATCAAGTGGAAATATTATGATCTCTATAGCATTTTTAAGAAGTACCCAACACAACAAAACAAGCAAGCATACCAATAGCAGCGAAATATAGTGAAAACCCTGACGCGGACAAAGTACAGAGCTTATATCCGCTCAGTGCAAACTACTTTGCAGGGTAGACACCGTCCATCGCTTCACCAGTTTGGGAGACAAGCAAGAATTTGAAACGTATCACGGGAAATTCCGTCACTCGCCACAGGGACTCAGCAGGCGGCTGACCCTTTGGCTAAAGCTACCGCATTAAACGCCCAGTTTGCCTCTGTGACTCGGCCAGATGACCCGTTGCTCTCTATTCCCCCTATTCTCACCCCCTCGGAGCCCTCAGCTTGTTTCACGTCCGTCATCACCACAACTACCACTGTCCGGCGTCATCTGAAGAAGCTTCTCACGTGCAAGGCACCTGGTCTCGACGGCATCCCCACCCGGGTGCTCAAGGCCCTGGCACCATCCATAGCATTCCCTTTGTGCCATATTTTCAACATGTCATTTACCACGTGCATATTCCCTTCTGCATGGAATACAGCGAAAGTCATACCTGTATACAAGAAAGGTTCCCGCCACGAACCTGCAAACTACCGCCCTATCTCTCTTCTTCCCTGCGTGTCCAAAGTATTTGAACGCATCTTTTATGATCACTTAAACAGACATGTTTCGCCGTTTCTGATTCCCGCACAAGCTGGGTTTCGTATAGGCGACTCCACCTCCCTTCAACTGACCCGCATCGTGCAGCAGGTGTGCCAGCATAGGGATAACAGAGCGCTTGCTGGTATTTGCTTCTTTGACTTGGCCAAGGCGTTTGATACCGTCTGGCATCGAGGACTTTTGGCAAAGCTCGAGCGTGCATTCAGGGTACGTAAACAACCACTCTCCTTGCTGAAATCTTATCTCTCTGGGCGTTATCAGTACGTAACTGTGCTTGGCACATCCTCGGCTGCAGAGCCAGTATTGTCTGACATTCCTTAAGGATCAATTCTTGGTCCCCTACTATTTATAATTTACGTAAACGACTTACCTGCAGTCTTCCCTGGAACGTCTCTGTTCGCTGACGACACGACCCTTCTCACCTCATCAGCTTCCCTCACTGGCCTGAAAAACAACTTGCGTGCTGGCATTCAGGAAGTTCTAGGGGGTTCTACTTTCTTAAACTACATGGTGTGTAGGGGGTTCTACTTTCCTAAACACACGTCCTGGAGATTTTCCCCAAATCTATCAAAACAAAGATCATGCTCTTCCCGCCCCAGCCAGAGTTCACAACACTCATCCATGCAAACTTTCCAAATCCAGTTGATATAGTGTCGTCTCAAAAACACCTTGGTATTGTGATTGACTCTGCACTCTCTTGGGTACCCCACATCGAATATATCTGTAAAAAATCAAGTAAATCCTTAGGAATTCTCTCCCACCACTGCTCCTACCTCACACTTTCTTGCAAGCTTCATTTTTATTTAGCCTACCTTCGCCCAATATTTGATTATGCCGATACGTCTTGGGTTTGATTATCCTCTTCCGCTGCTGCAAAGCTTGAAATACACCACAAGTATATCCTTAAAATTCTCCTCCGTCAACCATCATGCTCTCACCATCCGCCCTTTATAATAGCTCACACAACCCCGTTAACACATGGACGCAGTGCACACCTGGCTTCTCTTGTCCATTCTATTAAGCTTGAGTTGTGCCCTACTCATCTCTTGTGTTTTTTAAAATTGGTCCTCTTCTCTAAGAACTAGAAACTCAAAAACATAACCTAGGATTCGAACCCGCAATATCGCCGTGCATGCATTTCCCCGATGCACTTCGCATACATACTCATTAATCCAAGTTGCTACACGTTATCTTTGTAATTCTTGTTGGAATAAATACCGTACCGGTTTAGGTAAACAAATATTTAAGAGAGCATGTCCGGGAATACCAAAGTATGTGTGCAAGTGGATCTCTCCGATTTCGCTCAAGTTTGCAGGTAGGTTCCCTTTGGAGTGTGGATCGATTGTGCAAAGCCCTTGAAAAAGTTTCTGAAGGGAACCTTGAAATTTGCATACCCCTCAAAAATGGCCGAAATACCACATTATTTATGGGTCTAGAAACGAGTCACGCCACAGCGTATACGAACAAGCTATGAACAAAACTCCATCAAGCCAACATTGCCTCACCTTAGAAGAGTTCCTGGAGCAGTACCGCTTAGCCACACCAGCATCCCAGAAGACGAGGTCCATCACCCCCTGACGCCACAAATGATCGTCCTGAAAATAGCCAATTTACAAGCGCTGGCAAAACAGCCAGCTACGTCCTCAATTGGCCAGAACTATACACCGGCAGATAGTAGAACACCTCTTCTAGCGCTGAGGACATGTCCCCCATCTTCCTTTTGGGGTTTTCTTGAAATAAACTTTTTTGAATTTTTCCACTCGACCATGCTGAAATACGGCCAAAGTCATACCTGCGCAGGAAAGCTCGCCCCTCCGCGACGTCTCCTCAGCAATTTCTACTCCAACACTACTCCCAAGGCCGCAGAACAAAGTGTATTTTTGACTCTGACAAGGAAAAGCAGCGGTGATCACTTGTCAATCCAAACGACAAGCTTCTCCTTGCGCCACCAATAATTTTTTGTGCGACTGTTGATGCAAAAGTGACTGAAGACCTGATCACAGTTTTTGAATTAATTTTACTACAAGAGGCACGGTGAAATCACGTGCCTTGTGACGCAAGAATGCCAAGTCGCGTGGATCACGGCTCACGAGATTTCAGAGTCACCTTCGTAAAGTGCGCTTGTTTCTCGCCTTGAACGCCCGTCGGTCTGGAAGTGATCACACTTGTGTTGTTACTGCGCTCAAGAACACGCTGACCGTGTTGTATTGTAGGCCTACGAACCGGGACTTTCCCTGACCATGTAGGTCGAAGACCAGTGAAATGATGATGAAATAACATTCTTTATGACGTAAGGAATCTGTCATGCAGTTGACGCGAAAAGTGCGTGCAGCCAGTGCTGCTCGCGTGCCAGTCAACACAAAGCGACCGATCCCGGCCGAGCTAGCAGCTTTCTTTCGAGCATCGACATGAAAACAAGGGACTTTTACTGTTGGACTATGTTCGGGATTGCAGGAGGTAAGTGTGAAAGATGAATAACTCTCCATGCTGTACGAGGGGCATATTTCAACGACTTGCTGCCATTGCAACACTCCTAGGACAGTTTGTGGGGGTTCTCAGCGGATCAAGCAGGAAATGCAGCTCATCTTACCTCTGCCATCATGGTCTGTTCCGAGTAGCGTTCCAGACACGTTCGCGATCGATGGGCGCTTGTCGTGATATCCAGGAAGCGCCATCGTACGTCACAGAGCACGCGATCTCACCGTGTATCTTGCAATAAAATTCAAAAACTGCGCTCGGGACTTCAGTCACTTTTGCATCAACAGTCGCACAAAAGTCGCTGCAAGCACGGTGACCAGGTGACTGGCATACGCAGGAGCACGTGACCGCTTGTTCAACCATGTTCGATTGGGAATATAGGAGGAACGCTGCATCGCAGCCTTTTCGGACCAAAACCAGTCGACTCAGCGTCCAAAAGACTACAACATATGGGCCAATCGCGGTCATCCGTGCTTTTATAAGAACGAAATGGCACTTTTGGTAACACTTTGCATACAAATCCCCATCTAGTAGGGCGCAGTCACCCAGTTTCGGTGGAAGTGCGCGAGTTCGATTGGGATTCAAGTAGGAAGGGAGCGTCTCAGCTTCCTCGGACCACGACCATTCGACTCAGCACCCCGAAGACTACAACTGGTGAAATTTTAATTTTTGCCTTAACTTCCCCTTTAACGGCCAAGCTTGGCCGCACCAAACATGACACTTTACTTGAACAATTTCAACCCAATTATACTATCTTTCTCTACACACAAATTAGGCTTATACAGACGCTGGCAGATGGCTTCCAAAACCTTTAACTGTAGTCCATAACCATGACGACCACGGCACAATACAGTGAAAGAAGAGTCGGAATACGAATTGCAACAATCAGGACTAGCCAACAGATGATTGTACACTGAAGACTTGCTACCACGAAACCTACGCACAACACTAACATTCCCACCGGCACTCTCACGATCACTACAATAGTCGCTCTCCGACTCATTGCTCCCTTCACCGTCCGTCCCATCATCTGCTTTCTCTGCGCTCTCTGTGTTATCCCGCCTGACATGGTCCATTGAACGGGACTCGGCCGTCACCCTGCTATCACGTCCCTCCTTACGCCCTTGTCCGTTGAGTGCGTAGTTTCTGTTGTAGGTGGCTGTTGATCGTCTTGGTCTTTCAATAATGGGCTTGGATGGTGGATTAGTTGTGGTTGCTGTAGATTGCATTGTTGGTGATGGTGTGGGAGCTGCTAATACGCATGGTGAGTCTTTTTGGGTTGGCAATTGTAGTGTCAATGCCCCTGCCGGTGTTGCTCGCGGTCTGTCACTGGCAAGCTCCACCGCCGCAAGAGCCGACGGCGGAGGATCAGGAGGAGGCAGTGGGACCGGGACCGCAAGCGGCACCACCCCAGCCAAAGCCGCGGGGTGCACTGACGAAGGAACCACCGACGGCAGGAGCAAAGGCGGCGACATAAACCGGCCCGATGAGCCACCACGCCCACCCTCCTCCACCACCGCCACCAGCGACGGCGGAGCAAGCACAGTCTGTGAGCCAGGATCCGCAAGTTGTGTAGGTAACGGTTGTTTTCTAGGTCGCCCTCGCTTCGGTCTTTGTTCTTGGGCGCAAGGTGGAAGTATGTGACGTGGTGTGTGTTGTTTGATGCATGCGTTCAGGTGCTGAACAGTCCTACCAACATACCGATTGTCGGCATTCAAAGTTGTAAATAAGATGACTAAGGTGAAGGGCTGGTAGGACATCCTTCCGCACCGTAAACGCACGCATCGTCGTAAAAACTGGCACAAAGTGTACTGCATAGTATGTTCGACGAACAACGGACTTGACTGCACTACAAACTTTAGTCGACTCCTGTCCTTTCCAAGGCAAACATAAATACACGGGACAACGAGCAGGACCAAACAAAGGAGCCTTAGTAGTTTGTTCGACTTCGAACAACTTCTGCAACAAAAACTCAGGGTACCCGTTCTTAACGAAAACTGACCGGAGAAAGTCAAGCTCTTCCTGCAGCTTACAGGACGAACAAATACGCTTCGCACGGTGTACATTTTTTCCTACAAGGTTACGCACTAAGTTTACATTGTTAAAATTCACACTTTTAAATTTCACTGCTGTTGTTCTTAGTGTTATTTCTCTAACTTAAATTTTCTATAATAGCTTAATTTTGTTTTTAGTGTCCTTTAGTACAACGAAGATTTCTGTGTTGTACGAAAACTTGTTTGAATCCCTTTCGTTCTCTACACAATTTCTTCACATTTTCATCTTTTTATTGCACATTGTCTCCACAGTTTTACAATACATGAATACAGTGTACACAAATGTCGATCCAGCTTGTATTACTGATTGCGGTTGATAAAAATTTATTAATAATAGTTTACACTGGATGCGCAAATGAGTGCAATGTGGTTGTAGTACCCCTAATGCTGAACTGGTTCGCTTGCATACACAGTTGACATGTGCGGCCCAAGAGAGTTTGCAGTCAAACATCACACCGAGATGTTTGTGCTGAGTAACAACACGAATAGGCATAGTCGAGTCAGGAAGTATAATGGTTGATCAGGAGGGGATGAAAAAATATACATGGCTTCTGTCTTGTCTAAATTGGGCTGGAGTTTCCAAGTTTGCAACCACATGACAGTGCTGTTGATGCGATGCTGCATGGCAAGGAGTAATTGTGCAGGGGAGGAATCAGAACAGATAAGGCCAGTGTCATCCGCATACAAACTAACATCGGGGACAACTGAAGGTAGGTCATTAACGTAAAGCAAGAATAGCAAAGGACCCAGAATGGAACCTTGAGGCACTCCAGACGTTACAGGGAGGGGATCAGACAAGAAATAGGACACGCGAACAGCCTGAGAACGAGCAGACAGATACGATGATATCCAACGCAAGGCAGCATCCTATACCCAGAAGGTGACCTCCAACTTGGCAAGTAAGCCACGATGCCAAACGGTGTCGAATGCCTTAGCCAAGTCGAAAAACACCATTCCCACGTGCTCCCCACAGTTCCTCTTTGTCGCTATGTCTTGGACAAGTCGAGTCACCTGGTATTGAGTTGAGTCACCACGGCAGAATCCCTACTGAGCTGGTGAGAGAGCCTGAGCGATGTGCAGGTAGAGGGAATCGAATACAATACGCTCACAAAGTTTGGAAACTGTGCGCAGCAGAGAGATGGTAATTTGCCGGGCAAGCACGGGAGCCTTTATTCTTGTAAAGCAGTGTCACGATGGCGGATTTCCAATCCTGTGGGAATTTACCAGTTCGAAATGACATATTAAAAATAATGGCGAGAGGATAGGCTATTGATGGGGCAAGAGACTGCAGCACTTCATTCGGGATCCCATCTGAGCCGGGAGACTTTCCACATTTCAGGCGCTTCAGATATTTCCGAACTTGAAACGTAGTGACAGTGATTGTACGGAACGGAACAGATATGAAAGGCGACTGGGACAAAGGGGGAATGCGCCACGAAGGATCATCAGATAGCCCAAATGAGTTGAACTGCGTGTTCAGAACATCAGCTATGCTCTTGGAGGACGTGGCGACCGTACCGTCGGATACTATCATCGTTTGGGGCATGACATGGCCGGAAGTGTGCCGCTGTCCCTTGAAAGCTGAAAAGTTACAACCTCTAAGTGGGTAATATAGCAAAGTATATACCCCAAGTTAAAGTGGTGAATATGGAGATATATTCACCAGTTATAGATCACAGGAATTAGCGGGGGTTAATATATGCGGGGGTTGATATGAGCTGGGTATAAAGGGTTATATAATATTATTAGTTTCGATGTGCGCTGGTGGAGAGCGGTTGCACTTTTTGGTGCTCCGCTCTCTTGGTGCATATCGGTAGCACAGAAAGTAATGGCAACCTACTGTGCTTGTTTTATTCTTGCCGAAGACTGTGGAGTAGTGGGCGAGCGGTGCTCTGGGGTTTGTTTTGTTTCATGAAGAAAGTTTTGAGAGAGCCGGTCCACGAAACGGTCAGCAAAGGAGTTGGAGGAGACCAACAAAAAAAGGACGGAAAAACTCACGAGCGTATCAGTTCGGGACATGGAATGTTCGAACTCTGCGAGAGCTGGGCAAGCTACATCTTTTGCTGAAGGAAATGAAACGACTCAAGCTGGATGTTCTTGGTCTGTGTGAAACGCGTTGGAGCGGAGAAGGCCATTTCGCCAGCGGTGACAAGTTGGTAATTTCAAGCGGCTCGCCAGACGGTGGATATGGCGGAGTGGCTGTCGTTCTGAGCGCAGCGGTGAAGAACAGTTTATTATCGTATACCCCAGTATCAAATCGTCTCTTGGTGGTGCGCATACAGGCGACTCCTGTCCCTATTACCATCATTCAAGTGTACGCGCCGACCTCGTCATGCGCGGCGGAGGAAATAGATGATTTCTATGAAAAATTGCAAGCTGTCATAGACGCCATGAAGAGCCGTCAGGTATGTGTAGTCATGGGCGATTTCAACGCCAAGTTGGGACTTGGGAGAGACTTTGAAAGCGGTGTTGGGGACTATGGCCTTGGACAGTGCAATGAACGTGGGGACATGCTGGCTGAGTTCTGTAGGATTAATGGCTTGGTCGTTTGTAACACAGCTTTTCAGCATAATCTGCGCAGTCGCTATACATGGATATCTCCCGATGGTCACACCCGTAATCAAATCGACTATGTCATGATCAGCAAATCGTGGTTCTCAAGTGTGCTGGATTCCAGAGCTCGCCCCGGCGCTGAATGTGACACTGATCACCATCTAGTTACAATGAAGTTACGCACCAAGCATTTCCGTAGGGTTCGATGCAAGTCTATGGCTGTGCGACCGTTCGACGTGGCGAGGTTGCGGAATCCTGACGTCTCGGAAAAGTATTCAGTGGCGACTGAGAATCGTTTCAGCTTGCTGCAGGACCGGTACAATGAGGAATGCACACCAGATGAATTGTGGGATCAGATTCAAGCGGGAATTACGGAGGTTGCGGAGGAAGTAGTTGGGCGCAGAGGAAGGAAAAAGCCTCCCAAGCCATGGATCAGTGAGGAGGTGATAGCTCTCGCAGAAAGAAAGCGTATAGCCAGATGCACCGGTAAGGACCAAGAATACAAGGATCTGAAACTAGAAGTGCGCCGAAGGATTCGCTGTGACAGGAGAATGTGGTTAGAGGATAAATGTAAACACATTGAATCTTCTGGGAGGAACCATGATAACCGAGAGGTATTCAACACCATTAAATCCATTAAAAAATCATCGTTCCGGCCAAATCAAGCATGTATCAATGCTGCTGATGGCACGACCTTGACGGAGAAGGAAGATGTATTGCTGCGGTGGTGTGAATATGGTCAGCAGCTATTTGGGCAGCCGTCAGGAGATCAAGGGTGTGCGTGTCCGGCCTCGGCGGAGAGTGGTGCGGAAGAGCTTCCATCGCCACTAATTACCTCTGAACCTGTGCCTCTCTTGGCTGAGGTTGAGCAAGCCATATTGTCCCTGAAGAAGAGGAAAGCCCCTGGACTTGATGGGATCGTGGCGGAACTGATTCAGCATGCATCCTCAGTTTGTGTTCTATTCCTACATAAACTTTGTTTGGAGATTTGGAAAACAGGGAGATGGCCAAAAGCATGGAAACGTCAAGAAATCGTCATGCTACCCAAAGCTGGATCAGCTAAGGAGTGTTCCAACTATCGGAAAATTGCTTTGATGTCACATGCAAGGAAGATCCTTCTGACAATAATCTTGAATCGTATGAAAAAGAAGATAGAGGCTGAGTTACCAGATGAGCAGGCTGGTTTTCGAGCTGGTCGCAGTTCTGTAGATATGCTCTGTGTTCTGCAAATCATTATCGAAAAATCTCTTGAATGGAATAATCCTGTATCCATTGTTTTTACCGATTATCGTAAAGCCTTTGACACAGTTAACCACTCACATCTTTTCGGTTGCCTTTTGGATTTTGGTTTCCCTCGCCACATAGTTTGTTTGCTTCAGAACCTTTACACAGGGATGAGCGGATTTATCAGATGGAATGGCTCGCATTCGCCGGAGTTCGCCATCAAGAAGGGTGTTCGGCAGGGCTGTATTTTGTCCCCACATCTATTTAGCCTGTACACTGAGAGTGTTATGCGTGTTGCTGATGTGGACAGTATCCGTGTGAGAATCGGAGGACGCCGGCTGTCGAACCTACGATATGCAGATGACACGGGATTGTGTGCACATCCATCAGAAGTGTCTACCCTCACCAATGCTGTTAATGACGCTGGAAGAGAGAAGGGCCTGTCACTGAATCTGTCCAAAACCAAGATCATGCATATCGGAACCTGTACTGCTGGTGCAAACGATACTGCTCCAACGCCCCTTGTGGTCGACGGAGAACGAATTGCAGAGGTGAGCAGTTTCAAGTATCTGGGATCCTGGAAGACAACAAACGGTGATTGCAGCCTCGATATTCGGTCAAGAATTGCCATGGCGAAAGAGCGTATGCTGCAGTTAATTGACATCTGGAAAGACCACAACATCTCCAGACAGCTGAAAATCCGGATAATGCATGCCTTAGTGTGGTCTGTCCTGCTGTATGGAGCTGAGAGTTGGACTCTGCGGAAGACAGATGAACGACGAATACAGGCAGCAGAAATGTGGTGCTACCGACGTCTGCTCAGAGTATCCTGGATGGAGAAGCGAACAAATGACAGTATCCTGGTGGAGTTGGGAGTACAGAGACAGCTGCTAGCCAGGGTCAGGATACGCAAACTGACCTATTTCGGGCACACATGCCGCCCATCTGGCTGCGAGCTTGTACGTGACGTGATGTTTGGTGTCGTGGATGGTAAGAGAAAGCGTGGTCGTCCGAAGATTTCCTTTGCTGACAACATCGTTTCGTGGACTGGTATGTCTCTGCATGAGAATTGCCAGTTGGCATCTGACAGAGATGCCTGGCAGTCACACTGTGCATCTACTGCTTACACAGCTGCATAAAGCCGTTTATTATTATTTTTAAATTTTACTTTTATTATTTTTTCGGCAACGCAGATGATGATGATGATGATGATGATGATAATATTATGCAGACCTTTCATACAAACTTCCAGTCAACTTGCCCATCATGCTGGTGGCTTATACTGGGCATATAAACCTCATACCTCATACAAACCCCATACAAACCCCATACAAACCTCATATAGACCGCCACCATAGAAAAAGGAAGAAGTAGACTGTCTGTTTGTATGAAGGTCAGCATAAGTATAATACATCCCACTAGTACGCATGTACGTGAAATATAAACCATCATACAAACCTCGGCTTCGCCTCGGTTTGTATGTCGGTACATATTAACACGTACAAGCGTACTGTTGGGTTGTATTATATACATATTATTATGTTGGACTCAGTATAAACTCCATGCACTATAATAATGTCCAGCGCCCTATATAGAGTCCATTGGTCCAAAATCCACGATATAGAGTCCAGGAGTCCACTCAATTTTGATCAGCTCCATCCTGCCGCGCAATCCCCTATAAGGAGTACACTTTTTCACGGTCCAGGAGTCCAGTTTATCCATTCACACCATCCTGTGTAGTAAAAAAAAAGAAAAACACGTTTTCAGTTTTGCTTGCCTCGTGCATGGCGGCGCATTCCTTTCTCTCACTGCAGCCATGGCTGCCAGTTCTGCTGTGCAGTTGCTGACAGTAATATGTCTCGAGGTAACCAAGGAGGAAAAGGAGACGTTCAAAATCAAATCTGGAAAGCGTGTTGTGGTTCTCTGAAGACGTTTCATCAGTGCGCGCGGGATGAAAGCAGAAATTGGAGAACGAGAAAATTCAGCACAGTTCAAATCTGACGAGTCAGGTACACTGACACTCTCTTTCGTTCGACGCCACAAGGATCCCCTGTTTGGCTGGCCGTGGCTGCCAGTTCAACTGTGCAGTTGCTGACAATAAGACGTTTGAATGGTTTCATCAGTGCGCGGGATGAAAGCAGAAAGCGGAGAACGAGAAGAGTTCAGCACAGTTCCAATCTGACGAGTCAGATACACTGACACTCTCTTTCGTTCGACGCCACAAGGATACCCTGTTTGACTGGACAAGAGCTGCCTGTACCACCATGTCAAAAGGCTGTCCAACGACATGGCAGGACAATGACTGAGGTAAGGAAGCTTTTACTCGTTTCGATTGGTCTGCTGTTCTGTCGTTTTGCTTTATTTTTTTTCCATTTTCAAGGAGCTTATCGCGTTTGTTTGATGTTGCTTGAATGAATGCCCTAAAAGTAATCAACGACTTCGTAAATAGTTGCGTGACAATACTACCAGTCATCAAGGACTGCGAGGACTTTGCATCAATCGTCTAGCTAGGATCAATTTTATTTCATGAGAAATGTATGTTTGTCCTGTGATAATGATGTGAACTCCACGACACTCTTCCTCTAGTATGATGTCGAATACAACGAGATCGACGAACGCAGTGACAGTGTAGTAGTAGGATGATTGCTTGTATGCTGATGTCAAGAAAATACTCGTATTCCATGAAGTAACCGTTTTGATGTCACAAACATGACATTGTGTCAGTGAAATTGCCTCGTGAGTCGTGACAACAACTCATTGCATTTCCATCTGGGGAAGACTTTTTCACTGACGGTAACGCTGTACAGATTGTTTAAATCCTCTCATTTCAAGTAAGCTGCAGTGAAGTGAAACACTGTGGAGTACACTACATGTATGTTGGTGTGTCTGTGCGTCTTGAGTGTGCACACACGATCTTATTCCTCGTATTACGAATAGATTATTGTCCCCACCGTCACCTGTTCACAGGTCTTTCAGTGGATGGATTTTCATTGAGCATCACATCCGTTGAGAACTTGATAGCTGTGTGCTTCCATGCATCATTACGGTAATAAGCGTATCCTTGTGCGATCCATTTGTTGCGGGTGTGCTGATCTTCAGGAGCTTGCGGAACTGACTGCTGCTGAACATTTGCATGGCCATGAGCATTGAGCAATGGTGAAGCTTGCTATTGCACTCTCAGCACGTGCTAGTATTATGCTGACTACTGCACTATGTTACTCTCTTACACTAGCATAAGTATGTGAACGTGTGTGCATTCGTTTCGTATAATTATTTGTTATCCCTCTTTACTTTACGTGTAAATGGGTGGACGTTTGCATGGCCGTTGGAGTTGAATGTGTATTGTGTCTCTCCTCTTTTCTTGGTATTTTCTTGGCATTGTATAAGTTGTTTGTGTGTGTATGTGTGCGTGTGTGTGTGTGTGTGCGTGTGCGCGCGCACACACAATAATCTCAATCCTTGGCTCTCCATCATAGCCTATTCTCTTTCGATTCTTGGTATTTTCTTGGTATTTTCTTGGCGTTGTGTGGGTGCGTGCATGTGTGTGTGCGTGCATGTGTGTGTGTGTGTATGTGTGTGTGTATGTGTGTGTATGTGTGTGTGTGTATGTGTGTGTATGTGTGTGTATGTGTGTGTATGTGTATGTGTATGTGTGTGTGTATGTGTGTGTGTGTGTGTGTATGTGTATGTGTGTGTGTGTGTGTATGTGTGTGTATGTATGTGTGTATGTTTATGTGTGTATGTGCCTTCTCTGTCTACTCTTTGCGATGTGATGTTTGTCGCCGCTCTTTCCGCTCTCGTTCTGGTTTGAGCCGTCATCACTGTGACCGTGCGAAACGGATGTCACGTGCAGCCAGGAACAACTGCCGTCATGAATGCGAGCATTGCGAAAGACGGTTCTCAAGGCCACAGGACTTGCAACGCCATGCCAAATATTGTTGACTTTGCGATTTCTCTCTCTTCTCTTCTCTCTTCTTGTCGTTGTCTCCCGCTTCTGGGAGCGGTGTGGCCCGATAGGGTAGCTGTACATAGTAGTAGTAGTAGTAGTGTGTATGTGTGTGTGTATGTGTGTGTGTGTGTGTGTGTGTGTGTGTGTATGTGTGTGTATGTATGTGTGTATGTGTATGTGTGTGTGTATGTGTGTATGTGTGCACAATGATTTGAGAACACTACATGATACTGTAATTTGCAGCGTCTGCGAAGAGACCACTGTCTTGATTTGAGGATGGTGTTTGTAGGGGTTTTCATGTAATGAAGTGGCTGCAGTGGAGCCTCAATACTAAGTAGAAGTCATATTTTTATCTTGAGAAGTGAGTGATATATTAAAGGATTGAATGGAGAGGCAGTTTTATGGTTAATATTCACTGCTCACAGCAGATCCTATGTCTAATTTTGAAATCTGGATAGGGGATGCCTAATTGGCTGGACTTTATACAGGGAGTGTTGTCCACATAAAGACTCTGTATAGTTGATTTCAAAGTTTGGACTCTGTACAGTGGATTTTGGACCAATGGACTCTATATAGGGGTTGGACATCATATAGGGGCTGGACGCTCTACTGAATCCAACTTATAAGCCACAGAGCGGATACAAAATACTTTAAGTACAATCAATAGTAATGGTAAGCAGGCTATCATACTAAGCACCCTCATTATGAAATTCATTCAATACACATTGAAAAAAGGATCTTTTGTAAAGAGATACCCACAACTTATAACTAAGTTCTCGTTCAGCTCTACGCAATAGACCTTGGAGGCATAACACAGCGCATGCGCAGCATCAAACAAATCCGGTATGCTGGTAAACAAATCCTGTATGCAGTTAATTTTCTATTTCTTTATATACAAAGTAATTTTTCAAGAATGAAAGAAAACAACTTAATTCCACTACTCCGGACGCTCGAAACACACAATAAAAATCATCGACTGCACCACGTACAACGATTGTCTCCAAATTTTACCTCTATAGCGGTCTCCCTGATGATGGCCTCCTTGGTGAAAATTTGGACACAATCGTTGTGCGTGGAGTAGCAGGGGACTTCGTGAGTGACGAGTAGGGCGTGATGTGAAAGGATGACAAGGCTATAATGGAGCTTCAAAGTGATGTGCCAATGATAGCTTCGTAATAATAATACTTGTTCACATCTCCTAGGCATGCAAGCCAGAAATGGAATGGATAAAGAACACTTATCAGATAAAGGAAGACTAGTTCCACGTAAATTTATAGGCGTATCCTTCCCCTGTTCCTTCAGTCTTCGAACGGATGATGAGTGGAAAGGGACCGTCCCCGGAAACGGTATGGGCACAGACGATAGGGTCTGGATAGACTGTGCATTGCAGTTTGCCAGTGCCAGATTCAGTGCCAGATGTGACGAAATACCATCCTGGCTTGCGAAGTGCACCCATTGTCGTGACGCCGGCATTGAATATCATGTTAACATCCAATGACCAGTCGTTGTCACTGCCATTAACAGACTCTGCACGGGCCAACATGAAGCTATCATCCGGTTGAGAGACGTAACTATCCGGATCTTCATATTCATCCACGGCGCCTTGGATGACGAGACGTGTTTCTGATGAGTTGCAACACGATATATTTATAGCCAAAGTCGACACAAAGAAATGTCCATCATTATTCTCTGGCTTCGCTGGAGGAATGAAAATGCAGGAAACGGATGGAACAGGAATTATTCAATGTGCAGGATGACCACTGTTAGTACCTTACACTTGGTGAACATTCAATTTGTCGCTATGGGGTGTGCATTCCAGTGAAAATGACGCAGACAAAGAACAGAGCTTATATCTGCTCAAAGATGACCAGAAGGAGAGAGACAGCGAAAGAGAGAGAAAGAGGGACAGACAAAGAGACAGGGAGAGAGAGAAAATGGCTAGCGGATAGATAGGTAGATAGTCAGCACACGGAGCACAGAAGCCATTATAGTTTTTTTCGACTAGGCCTTTCATTCCATTGCTCTTCAGGTCAAATACAATTGTGATTAACAAGGCAGTAAGCAAGCCCTTATAACCGGCACTTTTGGCGGGCAGGGCATTGACAAAAATAGCACTTGAAAAATAGCGCTAGTGGCGCCAACAGTATATTTGGCGGTCAGAGCATAGACCAGATAGCACTATAAAAGCACTGGTGGTGCCAACTACACAGTGAGACAATGAATATTGCCATCCTCAGACAAAAGTGGGGACCACGGTACTAAAATGTCAAAACAGTGACACTTTCGCACATACTTCTTTTGCACGCACAGTTTAGGCTTCAGCTTGGCAATGTACACTGCCTCCAGCACAGCAAGGTGAGATTTGTTGCGTGCACGCGCTTGAATGGTGAAGTGAGACTGGGTGCCATGTTTGCAGACTGCACTTAGGCAGGCTGGTGACGATGTCAGGTGACGGAGTATCACTGAGTCCTTCTCATTATCGTCATTGTCCGTTGGTCCATTCCTGTGGTAGCTATTGTGCATCGCAGTGTTTTGACATTGTAGTGCCGTGGTCCCCACTGTCATTCCATGTTATCATTGTAATTGACATAACAATTTTTTTCCTCTTCCAACTTTCATATAATGTATTGTCATCCGGGTGTGTTTGGAGCTTCTCCCTTCTGTTCTACTGACTGTTAATTTGTGGAATCTCTACCTGTTGGTGTGCGAAGTGACCACTGCATTCATAAACTCCACTGATGAGCCCCATCCAAGTTCGAAAGTGCAGGTTGCCATGAATTAGACTACTTATCCACTTGCTGCATTTCCACTTACTTGTCTGAGCGTAGAGCTTTCCATCGTCTTTTTCTAAACACATAGTGCGCACACACATACACGGACAGTCACAATTATCGCCTACTATAGTGCAGCAGCCTTTTACACCTTACTCCGCCCCAACAGCGTATTCTCTTGCTTATAAATCCAAACGATGATTGTTTGGTTGTTTGATTGATTTCTATTTTACTTCGCACATTCAAATGGGATGCCGACCCAATACAATGATGGCGAAGGCTTAGCCTAGAAGTGGCTATGGAAGAACATAGTAAAGGCTATGGAAGCACATAATTTCCTGCTGTCTATATATGTACCGTAAAATCATAGAACATGCGTTAGAGATCAAAACCTACCGAGAATTTGACATCAAAATAGAACACCGCCGTGCCCCTAGCCTAGCGGGGTACCAGCTTCTTAGTTCATGACATAACATTAGAAGTCATAGTTACGAAATTTGGTACTATGACATTCTCTGGGCTTACTTATCACGTAGAGCGTCCTCTCCCCGTCTTCCAATTTCAAAACAGCGGGACCTTGCTTGCCACCGATGTTAGTCTGGTATTTGAAGCATGAAGGACATGAAGGTTCACCTGTATCGGCGTCTGCCATTCTAATCAAGCTTCACAGGAGATGTCCGTCTGAGCCTTAGCACAGGTAACTCATTCAAACCAAACAATCGTGGCTGTGAGTTGGTTTTGGCAAGCACAGTGAACTTTATAGAACGGATCTCCGTAGGAGAAGGAAGTTGTGACCCAGCTGCAAATGGCAGAATCGTGTTGGATTCGCTGAAATGAAATCAGCGATCTGCAGGCTCCCTGGGTTAGGAACTGCCAAGCTAGTACAGCTAGTAAGGTAGATCGGCACACTGCCAGTGGGTGGTAGCATTTTCGACAACTGATAAAATGCTTTCAAATGGTGAACGGTACTATTCGGCCAATAAAATGCTGATAAAATGCTGTGCTGTCAAGTCTATGACCGAATGCGCAAGTCGATGGTGACTTCATTGCTCCATTCTCCACGCGCTAGACAATGTTGTCAACTTCGTGACAGGTGCAGGTGAATTCCCCAGAAATGTAGCCAGTATTTTTCCCTAGTAGTTGCGTCCTTTGTCATGTTCTCAAGCAGGCCTGATGCCTGAGATCCCTGATATACCTGATGGTTGTGATCAGCTACATTAACCATTCTACAGGCCGCAGATTGACCAAACGTGTAGTGAATGCTGTGAATTTTCCAATGGACTTTGGAAGGACCGCAACAACATTCAAGGCAAGTATGCGTGTAAAAGCGTTGTGAAAAAAGATTATGACTCTCCCCGTCAAGCCAAGCATACCGGTTAACTTAAACGTTCAGTGCTCATGTGATGTTGCTAGCAAACAGAGCACTGCTTGTACAGCTACTTCGAGTACGACATGTTCTAGTCCTAAGTTGCAACCAGCGGACACATCGAGCAGATCGAATCAATGGACAGTCTGAGTATGTGATATCAAGTATATGGCCAAATGCACAAGTCAATATTGACTTCACTGTCTAGCTCCACGCACTAGACACGCAATGTTGTCAACTTGATGACACATGCAGGTGAATTCGGGAGAAATGACTGTCGACAACACTAAGTTAGTCTTTTCTCTGGTAGTAGCGTTCTCCTTTTTGTTCTCACGCTTTCCAGACCTAATGGAGGCTTGCATAACGTCTTGCCCTTTCAAGGAATGGATTGCAAATGTGATGGTTGTAGCATACTGGGGGACGACGCGTAGAGGCACGTCAAGTACGAAATATTCTAGTCCTAAGCTGCAACCAGGGGACACATAGAAATGAGCGACACGATGTACCATGCAGCAGGTTACTGTCAATGGTGAGAAGGGTGACACCAAACCCTGTACAAGAGGGGTTCCCAGGGGTCTGTTCTTGGGCCTTTGCTTTTCTGCGTCTACATTCGCCGGGTACCCGATATATTTCACCAGAGTGTCGTGCAGCTGTACGCTGATGATATTGCGTTCTACGTATTCGGCTCTGATGTGGCTACAATTATGCTACGCTTGCAGGATAGTATGCGGTTGCTAGAGCAATACCTTGATGAGAAAGGCCTTCTGCTCAACCCCACTAAAACAGTTCATGTTGATACGGCGTCCTGCCCTGCCTGCACTGAGCCCAGCCCTGTACCTGACCTGTAAAGGTATTGTCATTTCCCCTGTCTCTACTGTGAAATACCTCGGTATGCTAATCGATGAGCATCTAACGTTCCGCCCACAAGTAGAAAAGGTGTCTTCAGTGGTCTTCGCTAAACTAGCCTGTTTTGCTCATGGCCGTCGCAATTTATCAGCTACAGCTCGGAGAACTTTCTTCTTGTCAATTATACAGTCTACTCTATAATATGCAAGTAATGCGTATGTGCACTGTTTGAAAACTACCCTATATAACAGGCTTGTAACGGTCAGCCATATTTATTTATTTATTTATTTATTTATTTATTTATTCAACATCTCCTGGCCCGTCCGAAGACTGCCAATAAACATGAGAGGTCAGGTGATAGCCAACCACGGCAAGCTAAAAGGGAAAAAAAAAGAAAAAAAGAAGAAAGATGCGGTCAGAGAGGGAAAGGAGATAGGGAGAGAAAAAGAAAGGGAGGCACATTAATAATACATGGGATCACTTCGGATGAGACAGTGTGGAAAGCTGGACTGTGAATTTCCTGATATCCTGGCATGTCTTAATGCTAGTAAGCAGGTTAGACCAAAGGGAGTATGCTGAGAAGAAAGGGGATTTCAAAAACAGAGAGGAACTAGCTCGGGGCAGTGATAAGGCATTGCGTGTTGGTCTATATTGCGATGTAGAAGGCATTTGGTTTAGATAGAATGACCCCAACTGCATTAGTTTTACAACGGTGTCATCTGTATTCGTTTGAGCAACGAGTTAATTTGAAACTATACGTTTTGGTCTATCGCTGCTTGTCATCAATTACTAGCCCCCTCCTTCAGTCACTGTTTCTCCTGCGATCAGTTGGCCCGCACACAAATGCTCGTACTCGTGGCCAGGATACAGCTGCCTTAGTATTACCTACTGTACATATTGGGTATGGACTGCGCTCAGTTTCTTTTCTGGCGGCAGGTCGGTGGAACACTCTTCCTCCAAACTGTCGTCAGGCACAATCTGCTGGTACTTTTGCTCACCTCACAAAGATTCACCTAGGGTTCCCTATAACAAGGCCATGCCTGTTGGGACTCCCCTAGTCAATTAATAAATACTACTACTACTACTACCACTACTACTACTACTACTACTACTTGACACAATCTTTATTAGGAAACTTGAAATGGAGATGTGAAACACAAATACAGCCATGTAGATGGAGCAGCAATGCAATACAATGTCCAAAAACTCAAGAATTCATTATCATGGGGCAATGTTGGGCAAATGTCTGTCAGGTACTACTACTACTACTACTACTACTACTACTACTACTACTACTACTACTACTACTACTACTACTACTACTACTACTACTACTACTACTACTACTACTACTACTACTACTACTACTACTACTACTACTACTACTACTACCATCTGAGTCTGTGATTAAAAGTCTATGACCAAATGCTCTAGACATGCAATGTTGTCAACTTTATGACACGTGCAGGTATATTCTGGAGAAATGCAGTCAAGACTTTTGCCTGGTACAGTGATTGCATCTCCTGTCATGTTCTCACGCTGTCCCGACCTGATGGACACTTGCATATCGTCCTGTCGCTGCTGTCCACGGTGAACTAGGCCCTGACCCTAGGTTAGGCTATGCAACCTTCACGTGGATTCTTTGTAGACACACTGTTCTGCGACTATTATCTATACCCTTGAAACATCTGATTTTGAAGCGATTATGTGATGGTTTGCAAGTGTCAAGACTACGCCTTTATCCTTGAAGGGTGGTGGCGTTCCTACGGATGCGGAAAACTCGCTTTCTTACCGAGTCAGATGTGGAACGTTTTTTTATACTCTAATTTTTTTCATTTCCTTTTACAGCGTGCAGCCCCTGCTAATCTGTTGTCACGTTCGTTCTAGTCTCGGTACCATTGTCTTTCTTTACTATTTTCGAGCTAGGAATGTGAACATAGCAAAAAATGAATAAACAGAGTCAATGCACCGGAGATGGTACCTAACACTACCTGTGTTTGGAATAGATTGTTAGCAACTGAATAAAGAATGACTATACGCGTTTACAAGTTGAAGGCAAGCAATTTCGTATGTCTTCTAGATGCAGTACCATACAACATATAATTATATTGGTTAACTCTATCAGCCCCGATCATCCATTCGCGCTATGATCCAAGCTTGCAGCCTATATCAATCTTATCTTCTGAAAATTGTAGTCAAGTTGCTGTCTGATGATTGGTTAAAATGGTGAAACTCAGAGTTACAGAAGAAACTCTTTTCGTCCCTCTCAAGTGTGTGTAATTATATTGGTTATAATTATGTGCGGTGCTGAAAACGAAGGCAATACGTGTAAAGAAAGAAAAAAAGAGAACGCCCACTCAAGGAATATATTCATTACCAAAGCTGTAACAGGTTTAATCAAACTTGAAAAGTAAGAGGCCTGGTTGAGCGTGCCTCGACCAGTTATATGCAAAATGTGATAGTATACATGTGGCAATGGCGCCAATGAAGGTGCTAATAGACAGGCGTAAGACGCATGAGGTGCGAGGGAGTGTAAAGTTATAGAGAACAGGGGAAAACTGTTACATCATCCCCCTCCTATGGAGAGGAAGGAGCTTATAACCCAAATGCTCAAGTGGAATAGAGTACAATAAGCGCAAACACGTGCGAGACGAAAAAAGGCTTCGCACTGAAGTAACACAATAAGACGACTGAAACTCCATGCAAATAAAGTGTAATAAGCTCAACAAATGTGTAAGGTGAAACTAGAAGTTCAACTGCAAAACTCAGCGGGCAGAAGCCAAGGTTTTGTACTTCTGAAGTGGAACAATGTCATTACCAGATTCATCCAACAAATAATGTTCAGGCTCCCAAGTGGCATCAGAGTAGCCTTGCCACTTAACTAGGTACTGAAGCTGATTCTGCCGGCGGCGGTGACTGAGAATGTTCTCCACCACATAGCGGGCATGACCATCAAGGTCCGTGATAGGCGGAGGCGTAGGCTGTCTCCTATTAGGAATAGCGTTCTTCTCGTAGGCACGGAGTGCTGACACATTAAATACCGGGTGACAGCGGCTGGTATGAGGCAACTTGAGCTTGTAGGCATTCGGGCCGACCACATGGGTTATAGGAAAGGGGCCAAACCACTTGGGGCGTAATTTATGGGATGGTCGGTCCCGAGCTTCAGGAGTCAGGAGGAAATCCCGGTAGACCATTACCAAATCTCCCACCTTCAGCTTTCCCTCGACCCTTGTCCGATCTGCATAGAAGGCCTGACGAGCTTGAGCTGCCACTAGCGCATCTTGTGAGATCTTGACCGCGTCTTGTCTTGCTTGCAACCAATCAGCTGAATCTCTGCCTCCCTGAATAGGGTTGAGGAAGTCGGGTGGCGCTCTGGGATTTAGACCGTAATTTAAGAAGAACGGTGTGTTTCCTGTAGATGATTGAGTAGCGCTGTTGATAGAAAACTCACAGAGAGGTAGGAGCATATCCCAGTTATCTTGTTTATGATTTACAAAAGCCCTCAGCACATCCTCTACTATTCTGTTTACTCGTTCAGTTAGGCCATCTGTCTGAGGGTGATTGGCAGTACTAAATGCTAGTTTCGTTCCTAAGCGATCAAACAATTCCTGAAAAAATGCTGCCGTAAATCTTGGATCACGATCACATACAATACTAGAACTCAAACCATGAAGTCGAAATACATGTTGAATATACATATCAGCACTTCCTTTAGCGTCAATAGTAGAGGAAGTAGGTGCTAAATGTACACACTTTGTCAAGCGGTCTACAAATACATATATTGCATCATGACCTGTATCGGTCCTAGGCAAACCCATGATAAAATCCATCGAGATATCCGCCCACGGTTGACTGGGCACTGGTAAATTCTGCAAGAGACCAGTTTTTAGCTGGCCGCCTTTAACTCGTTGGCAGACGTCACATGACTTGACAAACGCCTTTACATCCAGTCCCATTCTGGGCCAATAGAAATACCTAGCGAGTCTGAAATAGGTGCGATCTCGACCGGGATGCCCCGCAGTCACACAGTCATGGTATTCTTGAAGCAGGGCGAGTCGGAGTTTGCTACTCTTTGGAATGCATAACCTGTTCTGTGGTGAAGATCTGAGATAAAGATAACCGGGTGTTTCATTTAGAAGGTAACGGTCGTGCAGATTGTCATGGCTTGAATTTTTCAGTCTCCTGATAATGGGAGCAAGATCCTTGTCGCACTTGTAACCGCTGACAATTAACTGCGCTAAGTCTGGACTAATCTCTAGGGTATGCTCAATGGCATTCAACTGAATGTTAGGAGGATAGGATGACCCGCCTATTTCAGAATCACTGAACAGATCTGGACGGCGTGAAAGCGGGTCGGCAATGTTTTTCTTTCCTGGTTTGTGAAAGACCGTGAAGTCATAGTCAGCTAAAAACTCTACCCATCTTGCCTCACGCTTGGTGAGAGTCGGTTTGGTTCGTAAATAGACAACACCCATATTATCAGTCATCAGGTCAAAGTGGCGAAATAGATAGATTCTCCAGCAATTTAATGCAAATACCACAGCCAACGTTTCCCTCTCGGCCGCAGTATAGTTGCGTTCTGCAGCTGACAGTTTCCGACTACAATAGGCTACGGGATGCAAATCCATATCTTCTCCCTGCTGCAGGAGCACACCCGCCACGGCAAAGTCACTTGCGTCAGTTTCTACCGTGAAGCTTTTCTCAACATCGGCCAGTTGCAACACTGGCGCCTCGAGTAATGCTGATTTTAGAGACTCGAATGCCTTCTGTCTAGCAGCGCTCCATTCAAAGCGTGAATGTTTTCCGGTGATTTCTTCTAATGGACGAGAGATGGTCGAGTGTTGATCTATGAACCTTCGGAAATAGTTTGCAAAGCCAAGAAACTTCCTCACATCAGTTACTGACGACGGAGTTGGCCATGTTTCCACAGCACTTATCTTCTTGGGATCAGGGGAAATTGATGTGCCGTTGATTTTATGCCCCAAGAAGAGAACTTCTCTCACGCCGAATTCGCATTTAGACTGTTTGCAATACAGCTCGCTATTTCTAAGTGTTTCTAGAACTGTTTGAAGATGATGCAGATGATCTTCCCAGGTCTTGCTAAAAACTAGAATGTCATCCAAGAATACTACAACGAATTTTCGGAGATGCGGTTGCAGAATAGAGTTCATGAGTGACTGAAAGGTTGCCGGGGCATTAGTCAGCCCGAATCCCATGACTCCAAATTGGAAGTGGCCGAACGGCGTATTAATGGCCGTCTTAGAAACATCCGAGTCTTGAATTCTGATTTGATTGTACCCCGACCGCAAGTCCAACTTGGAGAACTATGCACTGCCCTGGATCGTGTCGAATAAGTCATCAATATTAGGAAGACAAGCTTTGTTTTTGATCGTAATTCTATTCAATTCTCGCCAATCGCACACCATTCTCAGAGTACCATCCGACTTCTTCACAAAAAACACGGGTGCACCGTATGGCGACTTACTTGGCTCAATGAATCCCTTCTCAAGTAATTCTGACAGCTGTGACTGGAGCTCGTCCATCTCTGGTTTCGGCAAGCGGTAGGCGGGTCGAGACGGTGGTCTGGTTCCATCTTCTATCTGGATTTCATGGTCGATTGGTCTCTTCGGTGGAAGCTCATTCGGCAGCTCGTCTGGAAATAAATCCTGGTACCTCTTGAGCAGGTTCTGGATGTCCTGTTGCTCTGATTCCTGGAGTTGTGGCCCGGAACGATTCTCCTCGTTTGCAGCAGTGACCCATGCAAGAAACCCCTCGGCTCCACTCCTCAGGGCATGACGAGCTTGTCGGCCACTGATAAACATGCTTTCCACAGATGGCCGGTCGGCTGTCGGCGGGTTAGCTGAAGGCAATTTGGCAACAAAGGGCTCACCGTCCAACTGAACTTCGTTCGTACGGAAGTTGATACTGGGGTTGTTCCTTGTAAGCCACGGCTTGCCAAGAATAGCGTCGTAGCGAGTCAGGGGATACACAGTAAAGTGCTGTTCCTCACTGAAGCCCCCGACTGTCACCTTTAGCGTGCGTGTGGAAATCTGCGGGACCTCGCTGGTCGAGCCGTCCGCCAATGTTACGCTCAGCATTTCTGAGCTTGCATCCGTGTCAAGATGATGCTTTCGAACAAAACCGTCTGCAATGAAGTCATGCGTCGAACCGGAATCTATCAGCATCACTGCATGGCGACCGCCGATCTTTCCCTGTATGCGCAGTAGGTCGTGTTCAGGTTCATTGCCGACGCTGACGTTGCTGACATGACACCTTTCTGCAACGGGACAATTTCCTACAGCTATGGGTGTCTCCGGCTCCGTAGGTTCCTGGAGAGCAACGTCTTCAACCTCCAGAGCTCCGAACCGGTTAGCGACTGGTACCGGCGTGGGTGCTTGGGTCGTCGCCAGTAAGCGCACCCCCTTTCTTACTGGCGACCAGCGTTTGGGTAGCGCTGTCCACCCTCAGTACAGTCTTTAGCGAGGTGGCCTGGCTTCCTGCAAGCAAAGCAGTGTCCCATTGCTCGCAGTTGGACACGCTCTTGGTCCGTCAGCTTGCGGAGGCCCTGACCACGGAAGCTGGGCACGGAACGCGACTCTCTACTGGCTGGTGGCCCCGACGCCGGTGGCCCTGGCGACTGCTCCACGGTGTTTGCTGCCATGACAGCTTGCTCCAGGGTACGTGGATGCTCACGCATGACCTGTCGCTGGATGTGCGGCATAAGACCCCTGACGAACAGCAGCGCTCTGGTGTGGTGGTCGATTTCCGGCACTTGCAGGCTGAGGCGAGTGAAAGCAGCAATGTATGCGTCCAGCGACCCGCGCTGCCCTGCGGAAATTAGTCCCATACGCGATGTTTCCTCGTTGTGCCGTGGTCCGTACACATCGCCAAGTGCCGCTTTCAGAGCAGGCCAGTCGGAAAACACTTGGTTAGCTTCCAATGCCGCTATCAACCAAAGACGAGCGTTTCCAGTCAAAAATCCTGCCGCGTAGTCGACCCTCTGTGCCGCATTTGGGAGTGCCAACGACCGTAGGGCCATGTCCATTGTAAACGTCCATTCTTTGAATGTAGCGGAATCTCCTCCAAACACAGGCGGCTCTTTCGTAAGGCGGGGTGTTGGCTCCCACGGTTCCGAGTTCGGATGTATCGTTCGGTTTCCTTGGCTAACGCGCTGAGCGGTCTTGATATCGTTTATCAGCCGAACGACGAGTACGAGGAGCGTAAGCAGAGCGACCAGAACACCTGCCAAAAGCAGAGTAGTAACCATCCTCTGCTACCAGTGTAACAGGTTTAATCAAACTTGAAAAGTAAGAGGCCTGGTTGAGCGTGCCTCGACCAGTTATATGCAAAATGTGATAGTATACATGTGGCAATGGCGCCAATGAAGGTGCTAATAGACAGGCGTAAGACGCATGAGGTGCGAGGGAGTGTAAAGTTATAGAGAACAGGGGAAAACTGTTACAAAAGCATTGGTGTGGGCCAGGGGAGAGATGGCACGAAGAAAGAGCAGATTGTATTCAGTATGACACACCATCCGCATAAAAAAATTGATAGGCATACCTCTTCTTTATTGCTTCCGCCTGCGAACGGATGATGAGTAGATAGCAAGAGACATTGGAGCTGTCCTGAACCGCGGTGGGAATGACGCAGAGCAAAGCCTCTGGAAAGGCGAGACACTGGAGGATTCCAGAGGACGAGGTTATGTAATAGAATCCTCAGTTGCCTTTACCGTATGTGCCTAGGTAGGCAGGTACTTTTTTATTTGAATTAGCAGAACCAAACGGGCGGTTGGCCAAATTACATGGAAGCGAATGGAAAGAGTAAAATACTGTAGGAAATAGCCTACCGTATTTCCCTGTAAGTAAGTTCTCCCCAATGACTTGGTACCCCCTATAAAAATACACTTTCCACTGCCGTGGTTATCACCCCGAAAGAAAGTTTCCCCGAAAGATAGTAAGTTCGTACCCGTCCTACATGTACGGGCACCGTACAGTACATACATCATATGCACGGACACTTGACAGTATTTCTGTCCCCTCCCCCTCTCTCATTCCTTCTGTCGTCCACATGACATTGTATCAAAGCAGGCGAATACGTCTGTTTGTGGTGCGACGTTAAATAAACTTCTACAACAACAACAACAACAACTCACGATCCTGTCAACAACAAAAAAAACTCCTGTGGCTGCTAAGTTCGGAAGTTCGTACATACTAACTTCCGGGGAAGTGCGGTAACATGATAACCGAGTGAAGTACAAAGCAAAGCAAAGAACGCTCAGTCAATGAATAACGTTACCGTTAGAATACAACACCGGGGAAGCGGTAAACAGCACATGACTGGTTCTGTGGAGTACCGCAAACGTTCAAAGGTTCCTGTAGTGTTGAGTAGTTGGTGCTACTGCTAGCAAGACAGAACGGGAGGCAGGCTTGTTTGAACTGGTGGAACTGAGTAATACCACGCACGTCGGATGGCAGGGTGTTCTATAAAAGTGCCTGGGTGGATATCATTTCTACATCCCGCGTCCATGTGTCGATGTTGCCGTCACTCTCGCTATCGATCGGGGCATCCCCTCATCCCAGAGTCAAGTTTTGACTTGAACCGGATGTTGTTTTAGTGGGCGCTCTTCAGTTGAGTTGACAGCGTGCGAATCCTCCGTCTCCAAGGCTTCAATACGGGTAATGAAGGCACTATGACCGTTGGCTGCAATTGTACTAACGATTGCTGTGGCTAAGGGTTCCTAGGTGGCCTGCCGCGTTTGGGCAGCAGGGACCGTTCCGAGCCAGTCGACATGTGCAGTGGAACGTGCTGGGTGATACGTGTGTTCAGATGTTGAAGAGTCCTACCAACGTACTGACTACTGCATTGTCGGCACTCAAATTGGTATACCAATATAGATGCGAGTTGGGTTGATAGGACATCCTTCCTCACCGTTACTCTCCAAATCTGCTCTAGCTCAAGGTGAATTTTGTTTACGTCAACTCTTGCTTCTGTAGCGGGCCGCAGTCTCTCGGAGGCAAAAATACAAGGGTCTCAGTGAAGACACTGTAACTGGCAATTGAAATGTAACTGGAAACGAAATTAACTATAACTGGCCATGAAATTAACTGACTGGCAAATAAATTAACTAACTGGCTATAAAAGAATCGTGAGCAGCAGCTTTGATACAAAGGCAGACTCCGTACGCTAATGTACGGGGATACAGTACGGGCATATGCTATACTCTAAACACTAAACGCTATACGCTTTGAAATCACCAGCGTGCCAACGCTACACCTCCTCTCTTAAACACAATCACGTCCTCGTGATTCGAATACTACATGTAGGTGATAGCTGGACATCAACAACTGGCTGCTACTTAGAAAAAAACTGGCGGCATGCATGGTCGCGTCGGAATAAACTCGACGATAAGAGATATGCATAATGGATGACTTGCATAATATAGTATAGGTATGGAGTCGTGAACATTATAGTAGATCGCGAATGACTGGGAGAGCGTCAACCGGAGTATGGCAAAATATCGGAAATGATAACTTTTGGAATAGACAGAAGAAGGAACTGATAAACAAAATCAAAAAGTAGAAGTACACCAGGTTCACACGATCTCACGGGGTCACAAGGGAAAAGAACTGTCCTCCAAATAGGACCTGAAAAACCACAGCACTCTTGCTGCACAACGCTGGCACAACCCGCCAGGAACATCGCAGTTCAAAAACCGAACTGAATACACTATAACTATAAGGGGCGTTGTCAAACACATTGTCCCACGTTAGCTGGGTAAGCCGTGGCTCACCATGATCAGACGCCCACCAAACTAAACTGGATTCACACACTCGCATAAAGGAAGACTGAAGAGAACAGGGAGACTGAAGGAAGAGAGGAAAGAAAATGCCATACCTGGAATCAGCGTTAGTAACCACGGCGGCGTCTGGAGCTACGGCGGAGGGCGAGCCAGGTTTTATCTTCATCTTGATTGAGCCGGTCACTCAAAGCGGCTAGCTCGGCGTCACACAGATCACCCCTCGTTTTGAATCGTGGTCTTCACATTGTCGATAGCATGGCTTGGCGCGACGTAAAGAGTGATGGTCTAGCCAGGAAGAGTGTTGACGAAAATCTGCATCCCACCACGGAGACGAAGTACCAAGTGAATAGTGGACTCCTGCTGAACGTTGTAGTCACTCAGGGTTCGGCCGTCTGCCAACCGGGTGCCGGCGAAAATCAAACGCTGCTGGTCTTGGGGAATACCCTCCTTGTGTTGGTCAGCAGCCTGCATGTCGTCCTCATCAGCTTCGCCATCACCACCGGTAGTAAACATGTAGGTAGTGGGTCGCTTGGAATCGCCATCGGAGTCTCCAGTGTGTGCCGTGCGGAGAGAAGGTGATCAACGCTAGCACCCTGACTGTGCTGCAGGATAATATGCAGGGCCAAGCCCAGGAAGGCAAGAAACAGGATTCTCATCTTGATTCGCCGCACGGAGCTGTAGCGGGTTGAGCCATGGGGGTCCGAGAAACGTGTAAAGTAACACAGTTAGGTATAGAAAATAAAACAAAATGAATTTACCGCTGCCACCAATTTGTAGCGGGCCGCAATATCTCGTAGGCAAAAATACAAGGGTCTCAGTGAACACACTGTAACTGGCAATTGAAATGTAACTGGAAACGAAATTAACTATAACTGGCCATGAAATTAACTGGTTGGCAACTAAATTAACTAACTGGCTATAAAAGAATCGTGAGCAGCAGCTTTGATACAAAGGCAGACTCCGTACGCTAATGTACGGGGATACAGTACGGGCATAGGCTATACTCTAAACAATAAACGCTATACGCTTTGAAATCACCAGCGTGCCAACGCTACACTTCGACTGGACTACGCAGGAGGTGCAAAGCGGGGTTGCTCGCCAGTCTTCCACTCCATTTGACTGGTGTAACAGGAATCATGAACTTTACTCTCCTATTGTTATAGCTGTAATTGCTCATAATCGACGCGGAGACACCGATTTTATAATAGCAATAAAGAGATCAGCAAAACACAATTTGTAACAGCTACAAAGTCAGATGCCTCCTGGAGGTCGGTCAAACTGTTGGGTTCTCGTCTGGGGTCAGCGGAGGACATTGATGCACGTATCATAGCAGCGAACCGGGCATTTTCCAGTGTATCATGGAAACGCCATACCCAGCAGTCCCGCTTAAGCATGTTCAACTGTCTCATTTTGCCAGTTCTCCTATATAACTGCGCGCTATGGACTCTAACAAAAGCCTTAGAAAGCAAAATTGATGTATGGCACCGCCGTAAACTCAGATACATACTTGGAATCATCTTTCCCAATAAAATTTCGAATAATGCTCTTTATGCTAAAACTGCTCAATGCCCAATAAGTGCAGTCTGTAGACGCCGGCGCTTATTATGGTTTGGACATGTCATTCGTGAAGGGAAGGACGCTGTGTCGTACAAAGCCCTTCACATGGCAATGAATATAACAGATATAAAGAAGCCCAGAGGTCGCCCAGTGACCAGATGGGTAGACAACATTAGGAATGACCTTTTACTTCTCAATATGTCTCTTTTGGAAGCGGAGCAACTTGCCTCAGACAGAACGCACTGGCTCGACGTTGTCGACAGATGCATGACCCTCATTTGATTTTTCATATGAGCTATATGCGTGCTGTACTATTATTATTAAAGAGAACAAATTTTGCTGCCATCGCCACACTACAACGAAGTCATGAAAGTATACCAAAATCCATGTTGGTTTCACACTCATCAGTGGAAAGTCGTGACTGAATTTTACCGTGCTGAACATTAATTAGACGTTTAAGGGGGCAGCCTACCCATAAATTTCATATGGCATTCAATTGACCGTAACTTTGGTGTTTCTCAATGCATTTAAGTGAAATTTTGACCACACACTCCTGCCACTATGCTAGCCCTCAGGACATGATTTACAAGTTCTTGCGCCTCACTGACAGGCTTTCCAGGCCGGAAAAACTCAAATTTCCGGCATAGTGCCACGCTGTGCGAGCTACACAGGAGCCAAACAAATGCATTTACAATTTTTTCACATTTTCGTGCCCATTCTGTCCGTGTGCGGGACCCAAACCTAAAACAAGCCAAGAATCAGCCATGGGTGGTGGGGTAGGGCCCCTCAACGCGGCCGTGGAATCTGTCACAACGGAACGAGTGGGCGTTCTGTCACAGTCTCCCACAGACCCAAGTCAATTTTTGATTTTTTTTAGGTTTAGCACGTGCTACGAGGTCGTACCTTTGATACTACATCCAGTGCTGGGACGTCCACAGCAAGCCATTTCCACAGCGCTGCACACCAAATTCAGGATACCCTCAGCAACCGGCAAAGACTACCACTCACGTGTCACTACTGCCTAGTACTCAATCCTACCTGACTTCTTGACACGACTCAAACTTGCCAAAGTCACTAAATCAACGTCAACTACAATAATCAAGCCACATATCTGCAACGTCACGAGGGTGCTGGCAAAAGTCTTGCAGCGCAATATGTGGCTCAAGAACGTGATTTTTTGGACTTGGAGCAAAATTCTGCACACTTTCGCGTGTTTCCATGATACGACAAGTTGCGCACGGTCTGCTCACATTCATATACAGTGCTGCCAACAAATGACAGCGTGCAACAAAGAATCTTTCCTTGCAAGGGCACATTTTAGGCCATAACTCTTGAACGGCTGGTCAGATCGGGATACAATTTTCAGAGAATTTGCAGCTATTCAAGCTCTTTCAACGGCCGTAGCACTCAATATGAATTTACAAATTCGATTTTTCAGCGAATTTTGGGTAGTCTGCCACCTTAACCCTTTCCATGCCATGGACGCGTATACGCGTTTTTTTAGTATGAGCCGATTGGCCGTGGACGCGTTTACGCGTTCTGCCTACACTGTACAATGTACACTGTTCAGTACATGTGTATCGCGCGCTATAGACGAGTGTACAAACTGTCGTAACTCTGTCGAAATATCTCGGACTGCTAGGGTTGAGACACCGCTGGAAAGGTCTTGAGCTCAGCTTTCCAGGGATATAAAGTTCTTCGCGATACGATAAGGGATGACCGAGCGGCGATAAATTGGACGGCCAGAATGCGCAAATTTCATTTTTTGGCGATCGATTCAAATTTTTGTTCGCGACTTCGTGCGGGCTAGGGGATTTTCCCTAGACACAGCGCGTGCGCAGTCAACTGCAACAAACGTGCTTGAATCTCAGCTTTCCAAAGCAGTTTGAATCGTGAAAATCAGTTCACAATGAGCAAGAAGACGAAAGAAAACATGAGAGGCAGTCGTTTTGTTATTTTCAGGCATGGTAGGGGGACTTTGAGAGGAGATGGAAGAGGCCCTGGTATGCCTGTCGCGCTGTGAGTCCCTGAAATGGCTTCCTGTTGTCCAGATCTTTCCAACAAGCCATGGATCGTGAAAATCCATCAAGGTATAGTGAAATAGCAATATATTTTGTTCTGATGTGCGCGTGCAGCTTTGAACAGTTGAGCTCAGCGCCTGAACAATGCGTGGCAAACACAGGCAAACAGGCTGGCATGGAAAGGGTTAAATTGAGACTTAAGGGGGCACATCACCCAAAAATTCGCTGAAAAATCGAATTTGTAAATTCATATTGAGTGCTACGTCAGTTGAAAGAGCATGAATAGCTGCAAATTCTCTGAAAACTGTGTCCCTATCTGACCAGCCGTTCAAGAGTTATGGCCGAAAATGTGCCCTTGCAAGGAAAGATTTTTTTGTTGCATGCTGTCATTTGTTGGCAGCACTGTATTTGAATGTGAGCAGACCGTGCGCAACTTGTCGTATTATGGAAACACGCGAAAGTGTGCAGAATTTTGCCCCAAGTCCAAAAAAGTCCAAAAAATCACGTTAAAAAACCACGTATTGGGCTGCACGGCGGCGGGCGAAGCCCGCCGCCGTGCAGCAGGACTTTTGCCAGCACCCTCGTGACGTTGCAGATATGTGGCTTGATTATTGTAGTTGACGTTGATTTAGTGACTTTGGCAAGTTTGAGTCGTGTCAAGAAGTCAGGTAGGATTCAGTACTAGGCAGTAGTGAAACGTGAGTGGCAGTCTTTGCCGGTTTCTGAGGGCATCCTGGATTTGGTTTGCAGCGCTGTGGAAATGGCTTGCTGTGGAGGTCCCAGCACTGGATGTTGTAACAAAGGTACGACCTCGTAGCACGTGCCAAACCTAAAAAAATTCAAAAATTGCCTTGGGTCTGTGGGAGTCCGTGAAAGAACGCCCACTCGTTCCGTTGTGACAGATTCCAGGGCCACGTTGAGGGGCCCTACCCCACCACCCATGGCTGCTTCTGGACTTGTTTTAGGTTTGGGTCCCGCGCACGGACAGAATGGGCACGAAAATGTGAAAAAAATGTAAATGCATTTGTTTGGCTCCTGGGTGGCTCGCACACCGTAGCACTATGCCGGAAATTTGAGTTTTTCCGGCCTGGAAAGCCTGTCAGTGAGACGCAAGAACTTGTAAATCATGTCCTGAGGGCCAGCATAGTGGCAGGAGTGTGTGGTCAAAATTTCACTCAAATCCATTTAGAAACACCAAAGTTACGGTCAATTGAATGCCATATGAAATTTTTGGGTGATGTGCCCCCTTAACGGAACATAATGTGTCACTAGAGCGCGCAATGTCGTCTATGAGGAATACTCTTTCTATTGCTAATGAGTGATATTTTCAAGCTCTTTCAACTGCCTTAGCACTCAATATGAATTTACAAATTCGATTTTTCAGCGAATTTTGGGTAGTCTGCCACCTTAAATTGAGACTTAACGGAACATAATGTGTCACTAGAGCGCGCAATGTCGTCTATGAGGAATACTCTTTCTATTGCTAATGAGTGATATTTACGAGCTTTGTGCACCCTCGTCTGGATGGAGGTAGGGCACACTCCATTTTCCCTGCAGCGCTTCAAGAAGATCACTCATTAGCAATAGAGAGAGAGAGAGAGTATTCCTAAAAGACGACATTGCGCGGTCTTCTGACACATTATGTTCTGCTAAGTCTCAATTTAAACGTCTAATCATCGTTCCGCATGGTTACTCTTCAGTCACGACTTTCCACTGATGAATATGACAAGAACGTTGGTTCATATAATACAGACAATTTGACGTCAACATAGTACACCACCGTAGCCCTAGCCATGCGGCGATCCAGCTTCTTAATGCATAGAAATCATAAAGATTGTGTCCGGTAATAACGTCGCAGTGAAGAGGGAACGATACCTAAAAAGTGTTCTCATCGATGTGAGCACCCTCACAGCGAAACTGCTAAATTTTGCTGTGTTTGTACAGGGTTGCACACACAATGGTTGTGGTATACACCTTCGTACACACATTTCATGCGCTTTAAAATCTGCTGAGCTGCTACGTACCCAGTCTTTCAGCACACTTCCCCTTGCCTGTTGTACATGCATATTTATACTTGGTCCGCCAAGTTAAAATTGGCGCTTATCTTCTCACTTGGTTTTTATGTGTTCTGCCTGTGTCACACGGCGTTGAACCACCGATTCACCATCCAAACATAACCAATGACCATTGCATCCGACGACATGGCAGCACAAACCATCACAGAAGTTGCGATCGGTTCGTTTGAGTCTTTTTGACGGATCTGCCGCCGACGAACACTTCCGTCAGCGCAAGAAAACACTGCAACCTCCGCTCGAGTCCGTAAAATAGTTTAGGATGTTCGCATTTAAGAGCGATGGAGATTACAGTTTCTATCTAATTCCAGCTGTCTGAAGGGGAAGGATTGTTTACCCCGGGGAGGTATAGAAAAGCTGAAAATGCACTTCGCGAGCTTGAATTTCAGTGTTTGCACAGTACAGCGCCTAGTGAAGGGCTATCTATCACCAGCAAATCGCTGACGAAGAAACTGCAGCTCATGTCGACATCTCCAGAAAGTGAGACAAATCCGGCGGACACACTTTGAAGCTCACAGAGGACAGGGCAAAGGAGCTAATCAAAATATACACCAAGTCCTGAGGGAAACACTCGTGCAAAGGACTTTCAGGAAACAAGCCGAAAAGCCTCGTGCACGGCGTTAGGACTTAGGGCTTAGGTGCAGTACGGACAGGTACTGGTGCTACATCAAATGCAAGCGGAAGCTATCACTGCGCTGCATGTACAAGCACCAGCGGCTCGCGTGGGTGCTGATCGGCAAGCAACTATCATTAGAATGCCAAGCATGTGTGGACAGAAAACAACAGGCGTGGAGGCGTCATCGGGCCTCCCCAGATGATGCTGCAATTCTTTCAATCTCCAAGGAGGCAGCAACTGCCGCAGTCGCCACTCTGCATCGAGTAAAGTTGGCCCACATTGCAACAGTGAGGCGCAAGATCAGCGCTGGAGGTCTCTCCAGCCGAGAGTGGTGGACTACGATCAAACGTGCTGGTGGCCATAGCAGCCGTTCCTCGGAGATCCCGACCTTGAACCAGGCCAACAGTGTCGAAGTTGGGCAGAGCGCAGCGAAAGCTGAGGCTTTTGGAAAGTTCTTCTCGTCAAAGTGCAGTTTGGGTACGGATGACTTGCAGGCAGACGCGCTCCCACCAGTTCGTCGCCGCTCAGATGCGCAGCTCCACACAGTGCACTTCCGACCTTGTGCGGTCGAGCGCGAGCTCAGGAAGGTCTCCCCTGAAAAAGCCACAGGACCAGATGGCCTGCCTGGCCGAGTCTTGCAGGAGTGCAACAAGGAACTTTAAGTCCCTGTGTCGAAACCGTTCGCAAAGTCCTTTTGGGCAGGACGCCAGCCTACCATATGGAAGACTGCCATGGTTGTACCCGTCCACAAGAAGAAATCGAAATCTGATGTGAGCAACTACAGACCTATCTCACTCCTCCCCATCTTGTCCAAGGTGATGGAGGCTATCGTCAACCGTGCCCTCAGGAAATTCCTTGAGTCAAACAATATCCTCTCCCAGAGCCAGTATGGGTTCCGCCGCAGACTTGGCACCCAGGATATCCTCACCCTACTGAATTCGCAGTGGGGCAGGGTGGCCGCAAGCGGTGGTGCAGTAAGGGTGATCGCAGTAGATGTGGCTGGTGCGTTTGACTGTGTCTCGCACGCCGGAGTGCTCCACAAGGCAGAGTGCTATGGCGTAGCTGGTCACCTGCTTGGCTGGCTCCGCGACTACCTGAGCAACCGGAACCTAACCGCAGCTGTTGGTGGGGAGCTATCTCAGCCCTAACCGGTGAGAGCTGGCGTCCCCCAGGGCAGCAGCCTGGGACCGACACTGTTCATCCTGTACACAAATGACGCCGAGGACCATCTCCCTCCTGGAATGGACATCGCAGCATATGCCGATGACACTTCGCTCTTCAACTTCATCACCTCAAGAGTGTCCATACCTGGCAGCTCTGCTATCATGCAACAGGGTGTGGATGCACTGTCTCGCTGGGGCGTGGAGTGGAAGATCAAGTTTGAGCCCTCCAAGACCCAAGCCATGACAATCGCACATCATCGCCAGCCTTGGCAGCTCCCGGGAACCACTTTCGACGCTACACCAGTCAGCGAGGCAGGCCACCTGAAGCTCCTGGGCGTCACCGTTGACTCCCAGCTGACATATGCGCAGCACATCCGCACGATCCGCTCCAGAGCACAGCAACGCCTATGCTTCCTGCGGAAGGCCTCTGCTATCCTAGAGCCCCCTGGCCGACTCCGAGCCTACAATGGGTTTGTTCGACCTGTGCTGGAGCACTGTCCCCTTCTCTGGCTTGGTGCGCCACCCTCATGCTTGGCCAAATTAGACCAGATCCAGCGACGAGCCATCCACATCATCAGATCGGGCTCATGGCTCCCTAGTCTATCTCTGCGGCGGACAATGGCCTCGCTTGCAACCTTGTACAAGCTATTCTGCCTAGATGCGGACAGCCCGCCAAAGAAGATCCTCCCCCCTGGTGACCAACGTCGACCTCAGGACATACACGCCCACCCATGTGTCTGCTCAGCCTACGCACCCACACCAGCTATCGACTAACCTGCCAGCACGCAACCGAAACAGCTGTCTTCGCGCATTTCCTGCCAGCGCTGTGCAAACACGGAATGCTATGCCCCAAAGCATACTGCTGAGACCCCCACACTTGAAGGGCCTGCAAGTGATGTGTCCACCGTCACCTTCAGCTGCACCACTGGAGCTGGGCGACAGAGATACTCTAACAGACCTCTTACAGACACCTCAGCCGTAGTGCACACACCGCGTCTGAGACAGTGTCTTTTTGAAGTTTTTCGCTAGCTTGTATACTCTCCCCCGCTCTATGTGGCGGCACAGTAGCTCCCTTGTTCATGTAATAGCTGGCCTACTGTAACAATTATGACTTTGCTGGCTCTCTCGCTCTCTCTCTCTCTCTCTTGCTCTTGCTCTTGCTCTTTCTCTCTCCCTCACTCTCTCTCTCTCTCTCTCTCTCGCTCTCTCTCTCGCTCTCTCTCCCCCACCCACTCTTGGTGCGTATAGGTGGCTATGAAGTCGAGACCCTAGGTCGGAGGAGCTCCCTAAACCTCACCACCACTGCCACGATTCAGGTTGTGCGTGCTTCCCCTAGCTGCATCTCATGTTTGGCATAAAGTGGTCTTTGTAAAAAAAAAATATATATATATATATTATATAGTACGAGAAGCGAAAGAGGCGATTTGAAAAAAAGGACACTGCGTGCCTTTTTTGTCTCAAACAAAGTCGCATTATTGCCACGAGCGGGGATAACACTTACAGCCAACATGCGGGCAGTTTTACGCAGCTTCTGATCGGCAAGGTGACAGACACGCACTACCTTTGAGCGTGGTTCGAGATGATGAGAAGTGGAACAAGCTATGATACATGCAGCAGCTGTCCGGATCGAACGTTTTGAGATCTTCCTCTAGCGACGATAGTGGCGAGGAGGATGTGTAACTTGCTTGAATTTTCGACTGAGTTGCTTACTGACATGTAAATAATCATGTACATAGTGCTTTGTGATCGTGGCTTGCTTCGAATATTCGTCTTTTCTGCCTGAGACAAGTGTGAAGATAAGCGCCAAATGTACCTGGGCGGACCAAGTACGGCTATTGCGTGTCTCGATTGTTTTGTACATTGCCATGCACACGCTCTCACTTGCTGTCGTTATAAATGGCCAGCTTCTGCCCTTGTTAATTGTTCTGACTATGGGTGACTTGAAAACTAAATAAAGCGGTTGTTAGTTGACAAACCCCTTTTCATTTTAGTAGCATTCATGAAGTTGAACATATCAATATGACCATTGGTCCTATGCAATTCACCGGAATTACTTATCACGTAAAGCGTACTCGCATTCGCCAGCTTCTCTATCAATTTCAAAATATTAGGGATTTTCTCCAATATCAATGCAGCAAGAGCATGTATGACATTTACCGGCGTCTGCCACTCTAGTCGAGAGTCACAGGAGTTGGCCGTCTGAGTCTTAGCGCAGCGAACTCCTGCAAACCAAAAAACTGGGGCTCTGAGTTGGTATTGGCAAGCACAGTGTTCTTCATAGTGACGATGTGAGCCAGACGCAAATGGCAGGATCGTGTTGGATTCGCTGAAATGAAATCAGGGAACTGCAGGCTCTCTGGTTTAGGAACAATACCATACCAAGCTCGGAAAGCAAGTTTTGTAGATCGCACTGTGTCCCTGGGTGGTGTCATTTTCGACAGCTGACAGAATGTTCGTGCGTCATCATATCACGTGGTTGTTGTGCTCTGGATTGTTACTTGAACTCGATGTCACGTGCATCACTACTGTAGAGGGAATCCAAACGTGCGTATGACCTACTCACCATCTGCTGTTTTTCTGTCCTTTTGTCTTCAGCCCTTCGTCCGTCACTTTACGTTTTTTCTCTACACAATCCACATACCTACAGACACTGGGATGAATACTGGAGTGTGGTTGTGGGACACCTTAAGCTCAGCCGACCAGAGGTCTCGGCTTTATAGCTCCATGGATCCCTATGCACTCTGACTAATAGTCGACAATTGTGTCGAGCCGAACGTTGCTGATTCAATAGCATGGCGCCTCATGCAGGAACATGGTTGCGTGTCTGCGGGGGGGGGGGGGGGGGGGGGTGTTCGCTAGGGCCGAAACGATTGCCCATTTTGCCTTAACAATTAACCAATATCACTAACAATCGATTTATTGGTTTTACCAATTTTCCGAACAAGTTCTATTCGTGTCATGTTGGACATCAGTATACGGAAAAAAAATTGAATTTGTTCAACTATGTACAGGTACGTACGGGTGAAAGATCCACACAGGCCCAAAAAAGACCAATGAAATTCGCAACGTGATATGAGCAGTGTTCCTCTGCCATTAAACATCAATGATCAGTCCTCTGTCTTGTACAATGGCGAAGGGTCGACTAGAATCGACAATCCAGTCGATGGTCGACTCCGTCAACATGCCTGAGCGCCTGCTGTCGCACGTTTCCAAGTTACCTGTGCCGAAAAACGATGTGACGTGCTTCGTTCCAGCACTGGTCGTTGCATTGTCACTGCGCTCAACATTGCTGGTAGTTGTCGTTGCTGTCGACTGGGTTGCTGGTCCTTTCCCTTCCGCAGCGGCGTACTGGTTTTTATGAGCAGAAATCAGGTGCTGTAACAAGTTGGTTGTGCCGCTTTGACGGACAAACTCGCGGCTGCACAAATTGTATCTCGCTAAGCTACCAGCTTCCTCGAAGTATGCCCAAACTGGCGATCTCTTGGTCGGACTAACTTTCGTTTTTACAGGCGGCAGCATTGTCACTGCTCTCCTCGCCAAAACTCGAAACTAACTGTAAGTTTTTGCCAATAACTGAACAAATTAGAAGGCCGGCAGCCACACTCACAGTTTCGCTACAACCTTATCATTATGAAGCTTTCCGGTTGTTACACTTTCTGGTTACGCTGACTAGTGCAGTGAATGCGCGGGATGTAGATCTACGACTACGATCGAGTACCAAAAATGATCAAGAGCACAGTGATTGTACGGACCTACGGCTTCATGCACGTGTACTTCGACGTTGATGTACTTGTGTGCATGACCTGATGACGCGCGTGCATGATGCCATGCATGGTCTGCATGTACTGACATCATGACGCTCTCGCACTGTACAGTCATAATCGTTATCGATCATAACGATTATCGATTTCATCCATAACGAGTGATATACGAGTAATCGGTATAATCGTTTCGGCCCTAGACTGTTCGCCCACCATTTTCCTTGGGATACGGTGCTGCAGCAGGTCCACCGAAATAGGCACCTAGGTGTTACACTCCAAGACGATATGCGATGGACCCAACACATCATAGAAACTACCAACGAAACCAAAAAAACTACTACACCAACTCCACAAGACATGTGGCATAATGAACGCTCCAGCCTATTATTAAAATACACGACCTACATCCGAACAGTTCTCGAATATGGCAGCCTTGCTCTCTCCAACACCACACAGAAACAGCGGTACACACTGGAGAGAATTCAACACCGTGCTATACGCATTTGCTTTGGATTCCCCTCTTTGCACCAGTTTACCACAGTTCCCTCCTCCATCACGCAAAGCTTCCTACGCTTAGCTCACGACTCCTTGTTAAACAAGTCCTACTAGCATGGGACATCCACCACCAAACCTCCCCACCACACCTGCAACAACCACATCTCGCACTACAACATCAACAACAACCATACACCCTTCGACAGACAAGGACCTACTCCATCGGACACGCACACACAAGCAGGCACCGAAATTCCCCCATCAACAGTGCCCTCAGACTCTACAACTCGCTCCTTATCGACATCACAACCCAACATCGTAGAAATTATTTCCGAAACAAATCATCCAATCTTCTTTTGAGCAGTTCCTGCTCCTGCTCCGCGCACCTCCCTGGCTTCTGATATCTCGAACTGGTAATTAACTACCCCGATCACCCCTGCTTACGTTTTTGCCCCCACTTGTTTTTCATGATCAATTGCTTCTTGCGTCCCCGGGTAATTTCCATCTAGCTGTTTCTGGCTAGTATCAGTTCTATCACACTTACCAATTGTCCTTATTGGCGTCACGCCATCTTGGAATAAAATAATATAATATGAAGGGTGATGGATGACGCATCTTCAAATTTAATGTTTCTGTGTCCGAAGCGTGGGTTGTTGGCAACTAGCTAACACGAGTATCAGATACAGACTGATCTAAAATAGACTATCAAGAATATACCAAAATGATATCGCAATGGTTGAGGACATTATACCAATACACTTTTTCTGCTTTTTCTTTAGTTGCTGTGCCCAGTCGTTGATATAATGTTCTGTTAATGCCCGTATAAGAAGCGTATTTAACGAAATATTTTGCATTTGAAAACTTGACTATGATTCGATGAGGAGATACCCCTAATTTCTCGCTTCAAATATGCTCTCACACACAGAGGCATAGACAGCTGTAGCGACTCTCATGGGAAATTTTCATCCTCACTTTTCTTATATGAAATCGGCAAATTATGGAATTGCCTTCCAGCCAAGATAACCGCTATAGATTCTGTTTCAGAATTTGGGACACAATTTCGCGCTCATTATAAACAGCATATATTTGCCTGCACAAGTCGCTTCACTAGTATATAAATCAAGGATCATTTTCACTGTTAGGAGATCCCCCCCGATCGGCTTTGCCTTTGGGAAATCCTTCAAATAAAACATAATTTGCAACCAGAGGACACATCGAAAAGATTGACGGGATGGACTGCACGAATATCGCCCGTGAGTTCGCTGCCTGTCTCCATATGCTATAAAAGGCTGTCAATTTTGTGACAGGTGCAGGCGAATTCTGGAGAAATTTAGCTACGACTTTCCCTGGAATGTGTGTCATTTTGTCATGTTCTCAGGCTTTTTTGACCCAATGGATGCTTGCATACCGTCTTGTCGCTCCTGTGGAAGGTACACTAGGCTCTAACACTAGGTTAGCAATACTAGCTTGATGGTGTTTTGTTTGTTGATAAATAGTGTGCACTGTTCTAGGACTATTTTCTAGGTCCTTGAATTATCTGATTTTGGGGCCGGTATTTGAGGGTATGCTTTGTGTCAAGACTGCGCCTTGATCCTTGGGGGCGGTTGCGTTCCTACGGATGCGGAGAATTATTTTAGTATTTTAAAGAGAGCATGTCTGAGAATACCAAAGTATGTGTGCAAGTGGATCTCTCCGATTTCGCTCAAAATTTGCAGGTAGGTTCCCTTTGGGGTGTGAATCGATTGTGCAAAGCCCTTGAAAAAGTTTCTGAAGGGAACCTTGAAATTTGCATACCCCTCAAAAATGGCCGAAATATCACATTATTTATGGGTCTAGAAACGAGTCACGCCACAGCGTATACGAACAAGCTATGAACAAAACTCCTTCAAGCCAACATTGCCTCACCTTAGAAGAGTTCCTGGAGCAGTACCGCTTAGCCACGCCAGCATCCCAGAAGACGAGGTCCATCACCCCCTGACGCCACAAATGATCGTCTTGAAAATAGCCAATTTACAAGCGCTGGCAAAACAGCCAGCTACGTCCTCAATTGGCCAGAACTGTACACCGGCAGATAGTAGAACACCTCTTCTAGCGCTGAGGACATGTCCCCCATCTTCCTTTTGGGGTTTTCTTGAAATAAACTTTTTTGAATTTTTCCACTCGACCATGCTGAAATACGGCCAAAGGCATACCTGCGCAGGAAAGCTCGCCCCTCCGCGACGTCTCCTCAGCAATTTCTACTCCAACACTACTCCCAAGGCCGCAGAACAAAGTGTAGTGTTGACTCTGACAAGGAAAAGCAGCGGTGATCACTTGTCACTCCAAACGACAAGCTTCTCCTTGCGCCACCAATAATTTTTTGTGCGACTGTTGATGCAAAAGTGACTGAAGGCCTGAGCTCATCATGAGCGCAGTTTTTGAATTTTATTGCAAGATGCACGGTGAGATCGCGTGCTCTGTGACGTAGGATGACGCTTCCTGCATCGCGATACGCGGCCATCGATCGCGAATGTGCCTGGAACGCTACTCGGAACAGACCAGGATGGCAGAGGTAAGATGAGCTTCATTTCCTGCTTGAACTGCTGAGAACCCCCACAAACTGTCCTAGGAGTGTTGCAATGGCAGCAAGCCGTTGAAATATGCCCCATACAGCATGGAGAGTTATTCGTCTTTCACACTTACCTCCTGCAATCCCGAACATAGTCCAACAGTAAAAGTCCCTTGTTTTCATGTCGAAGCTCGACAAAAGCGGCTAGCTCGATCCGGCTTTGTGTTGACTGGCTCGCGAGCAGTACTGGCTGCACGCACTTGTCGCGTGAACTGCATGAGAGATTTCTTACGTCATAAAGAATGTGATTTCATTTCACTGGTCTTCGACCTACATGGTCGGGGAAAGTCCCGGTTCGTAGGCCTACAACACAGTCAGCGTGTTCTTGTGCGCTAACAACACAAGTGTGATCACTTCCAGACCAACGCCACGGGCGTTCAAGGCGAGTAACATTTCTAACAAGCGCACTTGACAAAGGATTAGGTGACTCTGAAATCTCGAGAGCCGTGGGCCACGCGACTTGGCATTCTTGCGTCACAAGGCACGTGATTTCACCGTGCATCTTCCAATAAAATTCAAAAACTGCGCTCAGGCCTTCAGTCACTTTTGCATCAACAGTCGCACAAAAAATTATTGGTGGCGCAAGGAGAAGCTTGTCGTTTGGAGTGACAAGTGATCACCGCTGCTTTTCCTTGTCAGAGTCAAAACATCACTTTGTTCTGCGGCCTTGGGAGTAGTGTTGGAGTAGAAATTGCTGAGGAGACGTCGCGACGGGGCGAGCTTTCCTGCGCAGGTATGACTTTGGCCGTATTTCAGCATGGTCGAGTGGAAAAATTCAAAAACGTTTATTTTCAAGAAAACCCCAAAAGGAAGATGGGGGACATGTCCTCAGCGCTAGAAGAGGTGTTCTACTATCTGCCGGTGTATAGTTCTGGCCAATTGAGGACGTAGCTGGCTGTTTTGCCAGCGCTTGTAAACTGGCAATTTTCAAGACGATCATTTGTGGCGTCAGGGCGTGATGGACCTCGTCTTCTGGGATGCTGGCGTGGCTAAGCGGTACTGCTCCAGGAACTCTTCTAAGGTGAGGCAATGTTGGCTTGATGGAGTTTTGTTCATAGCTTGTTCGTATACGCTGTGGCGTGACTCGTTTCTAGACCCATAAATAATGTGATATTTCGGCCATTTTTGAGGGGTATGCAGATTTCAATGTTCCCTTCAGAAACGTTTTCAAGGGCTTTGCACAAGCGATCCACACCCCAAAGGGAACCTACCTGCAAATTTTGAGCGAAATCGGAGAGATCCACTTGCACACATACTTTGGTATTCTCAGACATGCTCTCTTTAAAATTAATTAAGAATGAGTTAGAAAACCCTGTATGAGGCAATGCAAACTGCGCTTGAATGAAAACCTACCTCGAAATGCGAGCGACATCGGGAGAATCAGCACTTCCTTGGGGATTCTTGCACATGAGGGTAGAGGAGAGACAGCGATCGAGTGGGAGAGAAAGAGTGCCAGACAAAGGGCCTGGGTAGCTATGGCAATCATGAGCGCCCTAAGGAAGGCCAATGGAACAAAAGCTGTATACAGTATGCATGCAAGCCAGGAAGAAAAATGATGCAGAAGAAGGCAATGTACGGGAGCCGGTACCTAACACTACCTTTGTTTGGAATAGATTTAGAGCAACTGAATAAAGAATGGTTATACGAGTTTACAAGTTGAAGGAAAGACACCTAGTCTATCTTCTAGATGCAGTACAATAGAAAATAATCTCGTGGAAAATGGGCACAGAGATTAGATAAAGTGCCCAATTTGTAACCAACACCGCAAACGTATGGTGGTTATTAGTGCGATGTTGAAAAAGAAGGCAATGCGTGTAAAGATGACGTCAGCTACATGCACGCAATTAATAGAATATAAACATAATAAAGACGCTGTAAGATTACATTTATTACGAAAACAATGGCGTGGGCGAGGAGACTAGTGTTGCACGGAAGTAGCACATTCATACCAAAGTCATGAATATAAGCAGGAGAGGTGTGTTTAGATCGCAAACAGTGCGATTCAACTGAGGATTTGTTTCCTACAATGTACGTGCATACTATTATGTGTATCTATAGTGAAAATTAAAAGGTACTGAACACGGCAATAGGACAAGCCAGGAAAATCACATTCCAATTGCAGATTACGGCGCCTGCGTATCGGTGAAGGTATAGGCGAGTTGCTGCATTGCTTGATGTAGCGGAAGGATCATCAAAGGATAGCCATCACTGTCCCCTGTTTTACTTACGCAAAGCACGGTCTCCTTGTAGGCTAGACACCGCAATCGGTAACCAGTGATGGGTCCCTCACGAATGAAGTATAACCCTGGCTTGACCAGAGCATCTTGGGGAATAAAATTGTTTGTAACAATTATTTCAGCTTCCCATTTCCATGTGTCGTTGCTCGGGCTAATCTGTGCTGCGTCCGTGCGCAAGCTAAGCGTGTTACCAATGAAGTGAGGCTTCTTGATATATGGGAAACCGACTGAACAACCTGTAGATTCGTCAGCCGCCTGGAAAACGATGCGTTTCTCTGGTCCGCAACACCCATCAGTTATGGAACACGTGCTAACAGCGAACACACCGTCTTGAATCAGTCGATTGTTTGAAGGAGGAGGAAAAGGAAGCAAGGCGTAATCAGAGTTACACGCAGCGGGGAGTGATGCAACATTAGCATGCATCACTACAAGGGGATCAGATCATATGGGTCGAAGGTTTGATGATGGTTGCTGGTGTGCCACTGGGTTTAGCTTGGAGTATGGTAACACCATCACATTAGCTACTGGCTTTCACCATTTATACCATCTTCATTGATGTTCGTAGGCTGAACTTAGATCCAATTACGAAATGAATGAGCTTCTCGAAAAGTTTCGTCAATGTGTGGAATGCGCGACTTGCTTTTTTATTAGTATCATGCAATTCACTTATTAGACACCCAACAAACAACGTTATGTTGTAAGGGTATTACCGTAGGGGGGAAATACCGTGAATTGGGCCAGGAAATTATAGAATAGTTCGCCTGTCACGCTTCTGAACTATCCCTAAAATACAATAAGTGATATGAGATCTTATATTGCTAAAATTCAACTCAAGTCTTGCTAGCCATTCTGTGAGTTATCATGGGAAGCGCAGTGTTCGAAATGCTAAAAATTTCCAAGTACGGATCGGGAGTAGTCGGCGCACGACACCGTCTCCTGTTCACACTCAAATTGCAGCCATTTTGTACGCTTGCGTCCCCATCTACGCCCGTCTACAGTATGAAAAGTTGGATCGATCCAACTCTTCCCGTCGCTTCCCGATCCGTACAGTAGTACAGTTGCGTTCCCGTCCCTGGTGTTCACATTGGACGCCGTCAGACCGTCCCGTCGATCCTTACGTCGCGTCCCGTCGCGCCCCGTCGAATGTGAACTAGGCTTAAGCCTAGGCTTAAGCCTAGTTCACATTCGACGGGGCGCGACGGGACGCGACGTAAGGATCGACGGGAAGCGACGGGACGGTCTGACGGCGTCCAGTGTGAACACCAGCAACGGGAACGCAACCGTACTACCGTACAGATCGGGAAGCGACGGGAAGAGTTGGATCGCTCCAACTTTTCATACCGTAGACGGGCGTAGACGGGGACGCAAGGGTACAAAACGGCTGCAATTCGAGTGTGAACAGGAGACGGCGTCGTGCGCCGACTGCTCCCGATTCGTACTTGGAATTTTTTAGCATTTCGAACACTGAACTTCCCATGATAATTCACAGAATGGCTAGCACGACTGGAGTTGAATTTTAGCAACATAAGATCTCATGTCACTTATTGTATTTAGGGATAGTTCAGAAGCGTGACAGACGAACTATTCTATCATTTCCTGGGGCTATTATTTGAATGCCACAACTTTCAGGGCTAATTTTTTGGTCTTCATGAAAAACTGGTATTGTGAACTTGGTTCCGCTTCTTTCAAGGAGAAATAAGTGAAAAGAAGTCCCGATAAACGAGAAAATAGGTCCGAAAGTCACCCCGTCACGGACCGTGCCTTATGACTCGCGCCGTTCGACGTTGAACGTCGCAATGACTGCTGCATGTCGTGTCGTACGAATCGTACAGGATTTTACAGCTCACCCCAGCCCTCCCAACAAGCCCTTACGTCCCGTACCGTCAGCGTTGCGTCGAATGTGAACTAGGCTTAACTTTCACCATATACGCGGTACAAGGTTAAATGCGTACGGACAATGCAATGATTGGCCAAAAAACGTACCGTTGGTCACAACGATAAATAAGCCCAATAACGTTTTTACGCTGCAGCTTCAACACTATTTGGGTGATCAAGGTACGAGTACCGTAAAAAATAGTGCTACCGTTGTTTGCTAAGGGTGATTATTGTCGTCTTTACGGTTTGATGGAATGGAGAGGAAAACTTGACTGTTAAAACAAGGGTTCGAACCAAGGATCTTTGCTTGAGGGCAGCGATGCTCTAATCACTGATCTATGGTGCAGCTGTCATCCAAACAGACTGTTCAACATTGTGTTCAAACTTCGCAACTCACGATTCCTGTGAAACTACATCGGCTGACGGGGCAACACCTCGCTGTAACCACACACTTCGCGCGTAAACTACTAGGGGAGCCCGAAGTGAAACTTTCAGAGCAAGTTTATCCTTGGATTACTGGAAATGTTTTAAAAATAAAAAAGCCATTTTCTTTTGCTTTTATTCAAAAAGTTGTTGACCACACTTAGCTTCACCGGTGTGATGAGCAACATCGAATTATGACATCACAATATGCAAGACACAACAAGAACATACATGTAGGTCCACGACTAAACCGGGAATTGGAGGGTGTGGGGTTCTGCTCTGCTGAGGCCTGATGAAGTCACTTATTTGGAAGAGAAAATGGACCCACTGGGGATAAGATAAACATGCTCACTGCAGTCGCCATGGGTTTAACATTAACTGTGGGAAACTACAAACAATTAACCTTGTCGCTTTTTTGGGTTATTACGACGCAGGCTTCGAAACAGTGTCTAGGACGTTTCCACTGCAACAAATGTACACTCGATCAGTCTACTGTTGCACGCATGCACCACGGTAAGGAAAATATCCACGTTTGCTTACGTTGACCTTCTTGCCTAGCGTAGAGTTGATTATTCGAGGTTCCTTCATTAATAATGCACAAAAAAGCAACAAAGTCAGTAACACACGTTATCCTAGTATTTCGTTTCCCGCGCACTCTATTGCAGTCATTTTATTCATGATTTCCACTTGAATAATATTATTATTTTTACGAAATAGTGATTGCGAGTTCGGTGATGGTTTGAAATAAAGGGTTTGCGCCAAGAGCGACACTGACTCACGCTGCTATCTGGTGTTCACGAGTTGTTTTTGTTTTTTTTTGTTTTTGTTTGAAATTTATTTTACATCGCAAAACCAAACGGGCATTTGATGCCCAATATTAAGATGGCGATAGAATAAAAAAAAGTGTGCCTTGATAAAGCCGTACTTGAGACAGTGAGAAAACAGTCAATTGGAAATAGGAAATATGTATGTATAACCCATAACCATTCTGGACGTCTTGTGTGTCATAAGGCAGCAGCATAAAAAATGCCTAAATACACTGATAAACAAGCTGCCTATACCTATCACGATCAGCAGCAACGAGAGCGAGAGAGGGAAAGTGTAAGAGTTATTTGTCCAGTCTTGGATGTTGGTGGACCAATTGTGACGGGTGCGACCACGGGGTCGTGATCCAGGCACCATTCCATCCAAGAAATAGTGGGAGTAGCTATCCTCCCGCCTTGCTACATGTCCAAACCACTATAACTTGGTGCGTTTTACAGTTGAATCAAGGCGTGTGAATGGGCCAATAGCATACTTGACTTCCTGCAGTAATGACTCATTTGTGCAGTGATGATGGTATTTGCTGCCAAGCGGCTTTCGCAGATACCTGAGCTCAAACGCTCTATTTCGATTTCGGCTAGCTTGTGAGATGGTCCAGGTCTGGCAGCCATAGAGCACAGTAGCAAGAACAATAGCAGTTACCTAGCGTTTTAATTCCCGTAGCAATGCAAAAGACATTAGTTCAGCATCGTCTGGCGCTTGCCAGGGTCCACACAGCTTTAATTCCCGTAGCTATGCAGAAGACGTTACTTCAGTAACGTCTGGCGCTAGCCAGGGTCCACACAGCTTTAATTTGGTGTTTGTTTGTTTGTTTGTGTCACGCCTGGCGCTATCCCGTATCTGTCCCGTACTGTACCGTACCAGCAAAGACAGCTGGCCACAATATTTTTGTGTGTTGGTGCCATCGACATGCCTGGCGCTATCCCGTACCTGTCCCGTACCATCAAGAGTACGGTACCATCAAGAGAATAAGACATTAGTATATATGCGAAGTGTATCGGGGGAATGCATTCAGTGCAGTAACATTTTGTGTGGATTTGTGTGCGAGGCCCAGATCCCATTAGCAGGCTGGCTGGGCCGCCTGTCGACCTGCCCGGGAATCGCATGTAGGCGGATAGCATAATAACTATAACGTATAATTATACAGTCATGTAGATGTAGAGCAGGGAGTCATATTATGTAAACGACTCCCTGCTGTATGGGGAGATTTTCTGGAAAGAAATACGAAGTAGGGAGACGAGTAAATGCAATCAGAATGGATGTTGGTTGCCGCCAGTATAATAATAAGAAGAAGATAAACGCCCGTGATCGGCAGAGTCAGCGCCGGTCCCAGGAAACGCCATCGACTGCAGAACGCCCGTGATCGGCAGAGTCAGCGCCGGTCCCGAAGCTATGCAGAAGACGTTACTTCAGTATCTCATTGAAACGTTTTGGCAATACAATGATGAAGCTAATCAAAGGAAAAAGCATTTCCACCAATTCTAACAACATGCACGATGAGCTAGGCAACAAAGCATAGCGCAGGGCCCTGAGCTTCCAAGCTCTCTCGTTTCGTGTTTGTTTGTTTGTGCCATTTGCATGCCTGGCGCTATCCCATACCTGTCCCGAACCGTACCATCAGGGTGTGTGCGATCCGACACCTTTGCCCCTCGCTCACGCTCCTCGTAATCAACACGTACCGTCACCAAGCAACTCTTCACGTCGGCGGAGAGACCATCTTGTCCGGCGAAGGGACCACACAACAGACCTGGTCGCAATGGCAATGTATGCGTTAGGGATTCTCCCTCTCATCAAGGCGAATGCGATCCCCAGGGTGGTTCAGGCTTGGTTTGCTGACGAATCGGGCTCCGGTGGGCCACTTCGTCGACTTCGGGTATGGTGGGACCGCCTGCTGCAACTGGGCACTAAATACGGTTACATCCCCAACGCCAGCAAAAGCATCCTGGTCGTGAAACCAGGATTCCACAACGAAGCTCTACAGCTCTTCGAGGGCAGTGGCGTAGTTGTCAAGTCTGATGGTTGCCACTACCTTGGCTTCGCAAATGGGTCACCCGTATTCATGGAGTTATACGTCAGTGGCAAGGTGAGAGACTGGCTGGAGCAAGTCGAACGGCTGAGTGTGATAGCTGACTCCCAACCCCAGTCAACGTATGCTGCTCTTTTCCATTGCCTTCAGTGCAAATTGACATTCCTGTGCCGCCCAACACCGGACATAGCAGAATACCTAAAGCCCCTTGATCGCGCCATCACGTCCACCTTTCTGCCTGCCCTGCTTCGTAGGACATCCGATGACATGGAACGTGGTGTGCTTGGTCTACCTTGTCGCCATGGTGGCCTTGCCTTACCCCACCCGTCTTCGAGAACAGTGCAATATGCCTCATCACTACGGATCTCATATCCCCTCATTCACCGTATCCTGCGCCAGGACTTCAGACTGGGCAGGTGCCGCAGCCGAGACCCGGCAAGCCAAGCGGCAGGTGCGCGTGATGGTGAGGGACGCTATCCGGGATGATATGGCCACGGTCTCCTCTCTTGTCGAGCCAGCTATGCATCAAACACTGGACCTAGCGTCTGAGAAAGGTTCGTCTGCCTGGTTGATCTGCCGACCCCTCCAAGCCCATGGCCTAACCCTGACGAAGCAGGAGTTCCGAGATGCCGTATGTTTCTGGTACGACTGGACACCACAGCGTTGCCTTCCCATTGCCAGTGTGGCTAGGCATTTACAGTTGCCCACGCACTCTCGTGTTCGCTTGGAGGTTTCCCTACAGTTCAGCATAACGAGGTTCGTGACATTACGGTGACTATCCTCAAGTTGGTCTCACATCAGGTCGCCACAGAGCCCCACCTGCAACTCCTCAGTGGCGAACAGCTTCTCTAACGCACAGCCATGACCAGGGTCGGGTGGATGTTGTGGCGAGCGGCATTTGGGGAGGACGATTGGAGCGCGCTTTTCTCGATGTCAGGGTGTTTAACCCCTTCGCGCCGTCGAATCGTTCCTCCTCACTTCCTGCTTGATACACCAAGCATGAGAAAGCCAAGAAGCGTGCATATGCGCAGCGTATCAGGGAGGTCGAACAGTCCACATTTGCGCCTGTCAGTCTCTCAACGACCGGTGGTATGGGAACATGTGCCAATGCCCTGTACAAGGGCATCGCCTCGCTGCTGTCAGAAAAGTCGGGTGAGCGCTATTCTGCAGTCCTTGCTATGCTCCGCTGCGGCCTGCGTTCTACTCTGCTGTGGGCCAGCCATATTTGCCTGCGTGGTGCTAGGCGTGTGTTCTCGTTCATCCCCACTTCTTCCGCTGAGGTTGCTGTTGCCGAGGCTGCTATTCTATACCAGTATTTTTCTTCTCCCTTTGATCTCTATGATCCTTTCACCATTTTTACTATCTGCCAATGTTTTCATAATGTGGTATGCTTTGTTCAATGACTTCTACTTCTTTTTTTCAGGCGTGGGCCATCCCATGATTTCATGGGTGCCAAGCTGCTTACGGTTGTTCATTCATATTACCCGATCTCCCTTTGGTGTGTCCATCGAGCTATGACGCCGATACCTCTGGTCGGCAGAGCTTAAAGGGGCACTCCGGGAATTTTTTCGGAAGTGTGTTCTCTTCATGGGGGCTTTGTATGGCCTCCAACGAATGGGGAATCGCGAAAACTAGACCCAAAAAGTCGATATATGAAGCCAGGTAGGGCAAAGTTTGTCTCATCCATGGAGGGTTTTGATGACGTCACGTGTGATTAGGGGCTCAATGCGCTCCCGGAGCTCGAATGGGAACACTGCGGAAACTGTCGAGTTGAAGCGTTGCAGGGTGGTTGTCAAGTTTGTTTCTTTCATGTCGTCGATGTGCCAGCTTCAGATTTCCTGTCTGTCATCCGGAGGTGCTGTGCTCCGGGTGGTTCAAATGATGTGAAGGATGAGGCATGCACACCCTGCCTTGCCACTGGAGCAGTTTGAGTACCGTCCAAAGCACAGTTGCGAAGATGCCCTCGCTGATTTCATAGATAGGTGGACAAGAACACTGGACAATGGCCAGCGATGCGCGATACTGTTCGAAGATATGAGCAAGGCTTTCGACCGTGTACAGCATCAGCAACTGGTCAACGAGCTGGCTGACGTCGGGCTAGGCGGCTCGGTGCTGAAATGGTTTGTGGACTATCTGTCCTCCCGAAGTCAATAAGTCATGGTCAATGGGGAGCGCGGTGGGACTGTGCCCTGCACCTGGGGAATTCCGCAAGGGTCCGTCCTTGGCCTTCTCCTCTTTTGGCTCTACATCCGCAAGGTTCCACAGATTGTTCGGAGCAGCATTTCTCAGCTCTATGCCGACGACATTGCCTTTTCACTATTGGATCAGACCTCTCTGTCATGCTGCGAAAGCCTCAGGATGACCTTAGCGCTCATGAGCTCTACCTAGATGACAAAGGACTTCTCATGAACCCTAACAAGACGCAGTTCCTGGTCCTTCGGTGACCACGCCAACCTGTGCCGCATCTACTAATCCCCCTAGTTTGTAAAGGCAAGCCCCTCACCCCTGCAGCCACCGTGAAGTATCTCGGACTACTCATTGACGAGCATCTCACCTGCCAGCCGCAAGTCGAGAAGGTCTGCGGTGCGGTGTTCGGCAAGATTGCCGCCTTCAGACATGGCCGAAAAAACCTAACACCTGAAGCGAAGAGGACGTTCTATTTATCCATTGTGCAATCGACTCCCGACTATGCCAGTAACGCTTATCTGCACTGTCTCAGCGCCACCCTGTTGGATAAGATCGTGACGGTCAGTCACATAGCAATGAAGAAGGTTTTTGGGTTTGACCGTATGATGTCTACTGAAATTGTTCTCCGCAAATATCATCTATATTCTTTTGAACAGCGCATAAATCTTAAACTCTATGTTTTCGTGTACCGCTGCTTGACCCCACATCTTGCTAGTCCCCTTCTCCAATCCTTGTTCCGGCTTAGGGCTGCTGTGCCTGGACACCAGGCTCGCACGCGGGGCCAGGCACAGCTTGCATTAGTTCTTCCGCCTGTTTCTACGCAATATGGCATGCGTTCTATTTCTTTCCTGGCGGCAGACAGATGGAATGCTCTTCCCACTGACTGCCGTCAGGCCCCGTCTCTTACTCTGTATGTAAACATGGTAAAAATTCACCTAGGGGTCCCAGGAAAAAGGCAACGCCTGTTGGGACTCCCCTAGTAAAATAGTAAAATCTACTGCTACTACTACTAATACACATTTGACATGGTTTATGTTTCCCCACGACACTGAGTTGTGTTTTTCGTGGGTCAAAAAGATGGGCAGAGCAGCTCGAGTCGCCGGTGGGAAAACCCACAAGCTCTTTGAGCCAATAAAGTGGGATCGTTTGTGTTCAGCCCACTTTCAGCGCGATATAATGACCGAATTTATGGCTAGTGGAGCGATGAGCAGCCAGTCAGGCAAAAGCGACCTCGTAAGCTCGTCGCGTGGAGGGTGCAGTGCCAACGTTATTTTCGAGTTCAGGCGTGTCCGAAAAGTCTAGTTCCACACTGAAAACAACACCTCTAAAGGAATCACATTACCTCAAACGAAAACTCGAGCAGGAGAAGGGATCGAACGAGGAGCTGGTAAGTGTTTAGACAAGCTGACGGGAAGTCGGGGTGATGCGTAACGCATGTCAAAGCGTTGTCAATGCTAACAGCTCCATCGCTCTCTCGACAACAAAGGCAATCGACTGCCCTCTGCATCACTCCACATTTCTGGCAGGAACACCAATCGTTTCTTCCTTGTCGACCAGTGAAGTTGTCTGCTCCAATCTCCTGGCCCTCATCACGTTGCGTTTCTACCAGTGGCACCTGAGGAGGCCCTTCAGGTTCCTTGGAGTATGGCCGCAGTTGTGAAGCTTGGGAATGTCGACCAAACATCGTTCTTCAACACCAGAAAATTCAAAAAACAAACACCTTCGAATGCAGGGAATTTGGATACTAATAACCCGCGACGTCATCAAAACCCTCCACGGAGGAGACAAACTTGGCCCCCGCTGGCTTCATATATCGACTTTTTGGCTCTAGTTTTTGCGATTCCCCATTCCTTAGAGGCCTACCAAGGCCCCCATGAAGAGACCACACAACCGAAAAAATTCCCGGAGTGCCCCTTAAAGGCAGCAGCCCGGTCGTAAATTTCATATTTTTTTATTATTATTTTTTACTATTATTCACAAACCCAACTCGTAAAATAAATAATTATGTGGACAAAAACAAACAGCTACTGAGCAGGGGCTGCACTGGGCAGCAGTGATGGTGAGGTACCAGGGGCTCCACCGACCAAAGGTCTCGGCTTCAATGCCACAAGCACGCACCAGGAAAAAGAAACAGAAATGTAAAGCAAAGCTAGATCTAGCTATGGGGAAGTAGAATGGGTAAAAGTACCGGTAGGTGTTTACAAAAATAAAAACAAGATGAAAAGAGATTGTTTATTATCAGTGTTTGGACTGATGTACAATGTACATGTTAACTTCATCAACCAAAACTTACACAAGAGAGAGTTTGGAAGCTTTGTCACAACTCCGAGTTTCACGTATCTCTACGATCATCAGGCAACTGATGGATCCAAAACGGGCAGCCAGAACATAAGGGGGAGCAAGGTGGGAAATTTCGAGGGGTGTCATAGGCGACGCGTATCATAGCGCAAGAGTCAGGTGCAGGCGTGAATTTGCCAAGTCTTCAGACTTGGGGCTATGCAGCAGTAGTTCCGGCATGAATGATATATAATAGAGCTGGGGGCAAATGCCAAATCCACACATGCCCACACCACAACACAAACATACACCCACACTCTCTCCCTTTTCTCACATACACATACACTCACACGCGCGTCCGCACACACATTCTCTAAATCTCTCTCTCTCTCTCTCTCTCTCTCTCTCTCTCTCTCTCTCACACACACACACACATTCATTCTCTATATCTCACACATACACACGCACACACACATTCATTCTCTATATCACACACACACACACACACACACACACACACGCATTCTCCAAATCTCACACACACATTCTCTAAATCTTACATACACACACACACATTCTCCAAATCTCACACAAACATTCTGTCTCCCTCTCTCTCTCTCACACACACACACACACACGGCCACAATACTCATCCTTTCATTCTCACACCTACCGCACACATACTTGCACCCGCAGTTATCCAATCACCCACACGCACTCTCTTTCTCACGAATGCACACAAACACACACATACACACACACATGCGCGCTCACACTCACACACACTCATACACACACAAACACACACACACACTTGGCAGCGGGACTACCAGCTAGATTTACTTGACCTTGCGCGCAAAGTTATAGAGGTAGAACTTGTTTTCATGACGGCACTTGGACACAAGCTCTGACCTCTTGTTGAGGGAGCGGGTCTTGTCGGCTCAGGCAATCTCCAGCTTCTCGGCCAGACACAGGTTGCAGCGCTTCGAGATGTTAGAGTATGGTGCGGCTCTCCTCACAACGGACCACCTGATACTGTAAGGTTTGTTTTCATCCTTCAGTCTCCAGATGTGTCTGGACAGTCTCGTTGAGGTCTCGTGCTTCTTGTGGCGAATAGTATGTTGATGACCATTGAATCGTGTTTTGAATGTCCCTTCCGTTAATCCAGTGTACTCCTTCATGTCGCTGCCGGTTACATGTGCCCTGTACACAATGCTCGATGCTAGACAGTTTCCTACCAAGGGGCAATAATTTTTGACACGGCAGTTGCAGGTTCTCACATCCTTGGTCTTATTCTGGTGGTCGCTGCGGAGGATACTATTGTTGTGTTGCTTGATGATGGTGGCGACATTTGGCATGCAACTGTAACTGAACTTTAGCGTGTTCCGGTTAAATTTCTTGTATAATTTGCAACCCTTGTGGAAGTGCTTGCTGACGAGTTGCAGGAATCGCTGACCAATGTTCGTGGACACATTCTTACTGAACGGTGGGTTAAACCATGTGATATTCCGGTGTCTCTTCCTTTGTCTCTTCCTTTTCCCACTCTTCCGTTCCTCCAAGAACTGGACGGTCTCATTGTACCCGCTGTCTCTGAGCGCATTGTTGTACATTTGAGATGCGTCCTGGAATGTCTCCTCATCCGTTGATATGTCCGTTAGTCGTCGGCTGATGGAAGAGGGCAAGTTCTGGATGATGATTGGTGGGTGGTTGGATTTGTGATGGACATACAGTGGCCGGTCGTTGGGTTTCCGATATGGACGGTATTTGCCAGTGCGTAGGTCCAGCGTGATGTCTAGGAAGTCGACTGATTTCAGGTTTGCCTGGATGGTAATTTTTAGTCCTAGGCTGTTGAAAACTTTGGTCATGTCCTTTCTGATCCTGTCCACTTCCGGTCCCGATACGTTCCGGAACACTGCCAGCCCATCGTCGCGGTAGAGTCCAATGTCACTGTCGTTGTACACCTCGGATAGTTTGGCCAGGGCCAGCGTACCGACCAACTCACAGACTTCAGCACCGTCATAGCATCCCATCGTCACATCGAATACTCCGCTTCCCTTCTTCATCCACTCTTTCCCGAGGCCGAATAGCAGGGATTTCCGTGCATGGAGGATAGCTTCCTGGTCCTCCGAAGACACCGACGTGAAGCCTCTGGCAAACTCCAACGCCGTTAGTAATAGTTCTTCCGAGATAGACGGGTAGAACTTCACGATTCAATGGTCATCAACATACTATTCGCCACAAGAAGCACGAGACCTCAACGAGACTGTCCAGACACATCTGGAGACTGAAGGATGAAAACAAACCTTACAGTATCAGGTGGTCCGTTGTGAGGAGAGCCGCACCATACTCTAACATCTCGAAGCGCTGCAACCTGTGTCTGGCCGAGAAGCTGGAGATTGCCTGGGCCGACAAGACCCGCTCCCTCAACAAGAGGTCAGAGCTTGTGTCCAAGTGCCGTCATGAAAACAAGTTCTACCTCTGTAACTTTGCGCGCAAGGTCAAGTGAATCTAGCTGGTAGTCCCGCTGCCAAGTGTGTGTGCGTGTGTGTGTGTGTGTGTGTGTGTATGAGTGTGTGTGAGTGTGAGCGCGCATGTGTGTGTGTGTGTGTGTTTGTGTGCATTCGTGAGAAAGAGAGTGCGTGTGGGTGATTGGATAAGTGCGGGTGCAAGTATGTGTGCGGTAGGTGTGAGAATGAAAGGATGAGTATTGTGGCCGTGTGTGTGTGTGTGTGTGTGAGAGAGAGAGAGAGAGAGACAGAATGTTTTTGTGAAATTTGGAGAATGTGTGTGTGTATGTAAGATTTAGAGAATGTGTGTGTGAGATTTGGAGAATGCGTGTGTGTGTGTGTGTGTGATATAGAGAATGAATGTGTGTGTGCGTGTGTATGTGTGAGATATAGAGAATGAATGTGTGTGTGTGTGTGAGAGAGAGAGAGGGAGAGAGAGAGAGAGATTTAGAGAATGTGTGTGCGGACGCGCGTGTGAGTGTATGTGTATGTGAGAAAAGGGAGAGAGTGTGGGTGTATGTTTGTGTTGTGGTGTGGGCATGTGTGGATTTGGCATTTGCCCCCAGCTCTATTATATATCATTCATGCCGGAACTACTGCTGCATAGCCCCAAGTCTGAAGACTTGGCAAATTCACGCCTGCACCTGACTCTTGCGCTATGATACGCGTCGCCTATGACACCCCTCGAAATTTCCCACCTTGCTCCCCCTTATGTTCTGGCTGCCCGTTTTGGATCCATCAGTTGCCTGATGATCGTAGAGATACGTGAAACTCGGAGTTGTGACAAAGCTTCCAAACTCTCTCTTGTGTACAAGGCTCTGCCCTACATGGGCATGGAGCACTCTTCGGACAGTGAAGCACACCACTTGACTACGTCAACCAAAACTCTGCACAGCGTAAACAGCGAGGGCACTTCCTCACATGGGAGTGCACAATTACTACAAAGGCAGGAGCGAAATACTAAATCTGCCGACAGAACTGTTTCGTCCTTTGTGGATTCATCAGCGCAGCACAGAGAAAATGAGGCCGAACCAGGTTGCAATGAAAAATAAATTTTCCAACGCCAGATATAAACCAGGCCCGAACGTACCTTGTCAGAGTGCTCCAACTGACGAGTCGGTGAGCTAAACTGCTCAACTACTACAAGAGCAAGAGCGAAATACTCCATCTGCGGATAGATATTTATGTATGTGCTGCGCTAATGAGTCCACAAAAATAATGACGATCCCTGACTGTCCGCAGATTGAGTACATGTATGTCGCTCCTACTCTTGTACCAGTTGAGCACTCTCGTGTGAGGTAGTGCCTATGTTGTTTGTGTTTTGCAGAGCTCACTGACTTGTCGGTTTGGCCACTCTGGCAAGGTGCGTTCGGGCCTGGTTTAAATCTGGCTTGTGAAATTTTATGAATAAACGCCGCGGAGACAACAATTTGTTAAGAATAAGAAGAACTGATGACAGTGATATGGAAATCGATTATGGAAAACATTTCACTTCCTTGACGCATGATGATGACGGCAGAGTTCGTTCTGTTTATTGCTTTTTGGAAATCCTTCTTTCAAGAGAAAATGGGGCCGAACCTGATAGTAATGAATCGTTGCTACCACAATACCAGAACTATCTGAGCCCTAAGATCGGTTTTCATGGGACGCCATATGTGCTAGAAACACAGGAACGTGCTGAGTTTTGTCACATGGGACTACGAGCGTCCTTCCAGGTCCGGCTAACGTCCTTTTACGATCCCTTTGTTCAAGTTTAATGCCGTCAACTGGTGTAATGAGTATCCATCATTTCCTGTGATTTTCTAAACCCCCTTGATAATCTCTGGGCAATTACACGAGGGTATGCTATTGTCGAGGATCCCTTCAAAACCCCTGTACAGTGCATTGTACAGTCCATCTACGGTCTCGTAGCCCCAGCTCTTATCTACACTAAAATGCGAGCGAAATCAGAAGGTTGAACACATCCTTCGGGTTTCCCACACATGCCCTCCTCAGTGTCAGGTAACTACTAACGGAACAGGACTGCACGTGAAAACGTGTTCAGCAGGTCGACAAGAAACGTTGTGCTACTGTTGAAACTCAACTCTGCTGTATTTCCATCGCGCAAAAGGACAAAGCACAAGTAGATGAAAGGACGACATGTATCGGGGTAGACAAGAGACAAAATGAAAGACTAACGTAACAGTTGACGACAAGCCGAGAGACAGCGATCGAGTGGGAGAGAAAAGAATGCTAAAGGGCCTGGATAGCTACGGCAATTATGGGCGCGCAAGTACCTACAGAGGGCAAGTGACACAATAGGTGAACGCGGGCTGCATTCCAGCTAGCAGAAAGAGTAGTTAATGTACGGAGGCGGTGCATAACACTGCTTATGGTGGGAATAGATTGTGAGAAACTGGAAAAAGAATGGTTATACGCGTTTACAAGTTGAAGGAAAGCATACTTGTCTATGTTGTAGATGCAGTACAATACATGTAGAACATGTTCTTGAGGAAAACGTGGGCACTGTGATTAGACAAAACTCCCAAGGCATCACCAAAACTGCAAGCGTACGGTGGTGATGTGTGCGATGTTGAAGACGAAGGCAATGTGTGTACGTAAAGCGTCACCTGCATGTACGCGAAGTGATGGAATCCAGAGAGAGTAAACCCACTCAAGGATTACATTCATCAACACCGCAATGATGTGGGCGAAGGGAGTAGTCTTGCACTAGTTGGAGGTTCATATGTATACCAATGTCATACGTATTAGCTACAGAGGTGTAGGCAGACAACATCCAGTGCGATTAAATTGAGGGCTTTTGTTGTACAATGGACATACATACTATTATGTTTTTCTATAAAGAAAGTTAAAGGGCACTGAACACGGCACTAGGAGAAGCCAGGAAAATCACATTCCAATTATAGATGACGGCGCCTGCGTATCGATGAAGGTATAAGCGAGTTGCTGCATTGCTTGGTCTAGCGGAAGGATCATCAAAGGATAGCCATCACTGTCCTTTGTTTTACTTACGCACAGCACGGTCTCCTTGTAGGCTAGACACCGCAATCTGTAACCAGTGATGGTTTCCTCACGAATGAAGTATAAACCTGGCGTGCACAGGGCCTGTTCTGGTGCCACCTGAAGTGTGTTTAACATTTCAACGTCCCATTCCCATCTGTCGTCGCGCCGACTAATCGTGTTGCCAATGAAGTAAGGCTGCTGTACATACCGCGCACCGAATTGAGAAGTGGGGGCACTCTGGAAAACAATGCGTTGCTCTGGTGATTTCTTTGAATAGCCACACACACCACTTATGGAACACCTACGCACAACAAACACTCCTTCTTGGACCGGTGGCGTTTCTGAAGGAGGAGGAAAAGAAAGCAAGATGTAATGATCATATTCAGACCTACTAGCGGGTGGGGTTGGGGGTGGGAACGGAAAAAGTCTGAAGAAAACAGTATCTGTCACCACCAGACCATTTTAATTAATATTGATCACTGGAAACTGCATAATAAACGGGACAATAACACAATGCAACCTGAATTGATCATGGTGAAACTCGACACAAATAACACAAGTAAGTTATACAAAAGAGAAAGGACCAAGGAACTACAAGTTACGCTGTACTGTCCACTAACACCACCAGTTACTTAACAATCAGCTCGTGCATGCGATACCATTATACGACACTGACCGACGGTACTGACGTTCTACAACTAACTGGCTAACAGCTCTAGCACATCTTGGATGCGCACTCCAACAAACTTCCAACTTGGAAGGTTCTAATTTAGAAATAACATAAGAAGGGGAAGGTGAGCGAAACCAAGACAAGCACGAGTTGAATGTCTCAGCTGTGAAGGAAGTTGCAAGATGTTCATGCATGTCGATAACGATCCTGACGAGACCATTGCACATTACGGTCAAACCAGGATTCAAGTACGCAAAGCAACATTTCATACAACTTTGGTGGCTGAAAAGATGTGGAGATCAATAAAAGGGGAAGCTATGCGAACAATGATCATGAAAAACCGAACGCATCAGTAAAACAGCACTGTAACGTTACTTCGGCTATGACAATTATTTAGATGGATTTTAGCTGATTGTTTAGTAACTGGTGGTGTTAGTGGACTGTATAGCGAAACTTGTAGTTCCTCGGTCCTTTCTCTTTTGTATAAATTAGACCTTGGCTCTCCATCCGTGTACAAGTAACTACCAGTAAGAAAAAATATATTATCGTGTCCGTTCCCGAAGGGAACTCAACAACACAAGTACGTGTACTGGGTAATAAACAAAAAGTGGGCAATATGGATGATAGGAGCTAAAAATTCCAGAGTCATACTGTAAAAATCCTCTGCAACAAAAAACCAACAAACAAACGACGTAATCATGACAGCCGACCATCATCATAAAGATTGTTAGAATCTTCCCTTTACCATTACCAAAGGACGCAAGGCGTTGATGGGCCGAATATATCTTGCTCCTCCGGTGCACATAACTGTCGCTAGGAGGACAGGCAACACCTAACATGTGCTGTGACTTGAATATACGGCTTACCATCATAATGCCCCAGCATTTCGCACAGCCGCTCAAGAGACCGCACTCACTCTTTGGACGCATTGCCGGACGTGGTGAAAACAAGTGGAGTAAAGCTTCGGGTGAAAAACGCCAACGTCTAGGAATGTGTTCTGTTACTGAATCCACAACACACGTACTCGGTATGTCCGATCAGGCATCACCGGCATTGTTGGTGCAGGCTGCTGTGAATACTTCCCATTTATCGGAGCTGCAAAGGCTAAACTGCGACATTGGGGCGCACCCACTGTTATCAGTTTAGCATTCAAGTCCCTTACTTCATTGTGCTGCACTGTTGGACAGCCACCAGTTAGACTGCATATCGCGTGGGCTAAGGCGAAATCCGCTCCGCACACACGCCTTGCTGGAATCTCAGCCAAAGGCCATCCGTACCATAGCAGCCAGAGAAAAAGAAGCGGAAACAAGGTAGGCAGTGCATGAACCCAGTTAGCTCTGTACACAAACACGCTGGGCCGGTGTACTATAGTAGAATGACCCCCCAGCAGATGGACCCCCGGGCATTGTACTATATAGTAGAGTGACCCCGGGGGCAATCTACTATATAGTACAATGACCGGGGGGTCGTTCTACTATATAGTAGATTGCCCCCTGTCATTCTACTACAGAGTCCACCAGACTTGTCGTTTCGCACGTGCAGGTAGAAAGGGATGGAGTTTACACCACAGATTCCACGTGGACATTATGGATTGTGGCAAGAGTCCGGGGTTATGTACTCTTGATTGTGGGAATATGTGGTGAAAAGTCCACAACATTTGTACAAAGGTCGCGCACTTTTCCTCTTTAGGAGACATGAACACCCCACCTTGTGTTGGATTGTTTTTGTTTTGGAGTTGGAAGAAAGTTTGCAAGTTCAGTGTTCCTTTGCGTTTTCTGTGTGCTCCTTGCTCCTTTTGGATTATTCAGGAGTTCAGGAGTTCACGGACCTCTACTAAAATAGCGGCCGAGGGGGGGTCGTTGTACTATATAGTAGAGTGACCCCGGGGGCAATCTACTATATAGTACAATGACCGGGGGCCTTTCACTACGGGGGTCATTCTACTATATGACACCGGCAGTGCCACCTGTCCCCAGGCCACCACCGACGCCAGCACCTGCAGTGCCGTGGGTAGCTGGGACTGGGGTGGGTTTGCCATCAATGACCTGGCCACCACTTCGGAACTCACAGCGAACAGCAGAAGAGCCTACTCTAGCAATACATCATCGTCCTGGAATGGCCCACGCAAAATGGACAGTGTAAATGGATGTGCAGTAGCTGAGAATGGAGCAATGGTAAGGCTGAGCAGTGATGAGACGACTTGTGATGCTGGTGGAGAGCACGGAGACCTGGATGGAGGGTGATGAGGAGTGCATTGAGATTGAGCATTATCCGGAGGACGAGCACGTGACTGATGCTGAGGATGAAGATGAGAGGGAGGACCGAGATGAGGAGGAGATGAATGGAAAGGAACAGGAGGAGGCAGAAGAGAGCGATGAGAGCAAAAATCAGCTGTATTTTGGCACTTTTTATTGCGTTCAGATGTATTTAACCATGAACACTGCAGTCAACATAGGTTTACCATTAACTGTGAGAAACTACAAATAATTATTCTCTTTGTCACTGTTTCAGCTTATTACGAAACAGACTTTGAAACAGTTTCTAGTACGTTTCCATTGGAACACATGTACACCCCAACTGTCTACAGAGTACGTGTAGGAGTAGGATGCAAATATTCTAGCTCATGCCCATGTCAGCCGGGTCTAAAGAAAGCGGAGAAGATAGCTCTAGTACGACCCCGATTGCCCAAAGTGGTTCTCCGAGCACTGGTATGGACGGTTCTGTTGACATCACGCCTTTTTTGGGCGAAAATTGCTCTTCTGGATGCCAATTTGATGTGGCCTTGTCTAACTTGCCTGCTTACCGCAAGTGCTCATGCATGTGTCATTTAGAAAAGCGATCCTGTCAGCTTTTCTATTATTGTGTTCACATGGCGCTACCTAACGACACCGCTATTCAGACACGTTGTCTACGTAGCTACGTAAGTTTCTACGTAAGATGCTCGGTACCTGGTCCTGGACCAGGGAGCTACTCCATGGCTCCTACGTACCATCGGATGCGTGTGCATTGCAGACTTTTTGTTGTTGCCTTTTCCGTTTTCGGATGTGCATGCACGAGGAACTTCCTTCTTTGGAACTGCTTCTTGCATGAGCTGTTTCGGATATTTCGTCTCCTGGCCTGGCTTATTTCGTTTCGGCGCTGCTGAGACCTCCTTTCGCGGAATATTACTCAATGACATGTCGACAGGTGAGTTGACCAGTTCCCTTTGATTCATTTGCTTGTGTTGACTCTTTCATTTACGAAAAGTGTGCTGATTTTGGGCGGAATGCAATAAATAATGGAAAAGCTGACAGGATCTCCTTTCTAAATTTAGCTTTTCCGCTGCCGAGGCCTCCTTTTACGGAATACTCAATGACAGTTGATCAATGAGTTGACCAGTTTCCTTCGATTCATTTGCTTATGCTCACCCTTTCATTTACGGAAACGTGTGCTGATTTTATTCGGATTAAGATCCATTTTTTATCTCTTTGCCCTTGCCTACAGTGTGCGAAGAACGCGAGTTCACCTTCTTGACGGTAAGGCTTATGTTAGATGTGTTGTCGAAATACTCATATTCATTGCACATTAGTACGTTACAAGTAAGGCACTGGTCAGTGGCATACTATCGTTGGCAGTTCCCAATCTGGAGGGAAAGGTTCAAGAACTCATTGACCGAGTTTGCCAAATAAATAATTCGCATATCAGGGAAAATCTCCATTGTGGATAGGTTCAGTAACTTGTTTGCTTAATACGAAACAAGCCAATGGGTGCAGTCTCGTGAAAATCTCGTACTTGTATGATTGGATTTGTTTACTCGAGTCTGGGCTGTTTGATTTGTGAGCACCGCCGAGAATGCACTGCCCCAATTAAAATTTCGTGCCGCCAAAGCAAGAATTACGATCTGCAATCTGTTTGTAGTACCTGTAGTACCTGCAAGAATGTGCAGTACATGTATCATACTTTCTCTGTTGCTGTTTAAGTTGCCGTCATGTTGCTAAAGAAAGGTTCAATAGAGAGGTTCTGCAAAACGAAAATTCGAACGAAGTTTCGCGACAGTCCTTGCGAAAGTGTGTACGAATTTTTGCACGAACTTTGCGTTCTGCACATTTTTCGTAGTTTGCGCGGGGCAAGTGCACGTACGCCATGACCCGATCTCACGAAATTTCCTACGACAGTTCATTTCGCGTTCCCTGCAAGTTTCGCGTCCAAAGTTGCGAAAGTTCGTGCGTAGTTTCGCACTTGATGATGTAGAGCGAAAGTTTGTACGCATCTTCGTTTTGCAGAACCTCTCTAGTGACTCTTTTGTTTCATACGAGACGAGTCAATGAGTCGGTGTGGCTTAGAATCTTTCGCCGTAGAAGAAATCTATTCGTATGTCTATTGGAGAAATAATTGTATTCACTGGTTATAAGATACATGTAGGTTAAGACAAACTCACAGAATAAATACCATCGGTCCCTTGGTGTTCGTCCTAAAGAGGTTCGACTGGATATCATTCATACTCACCAAAAGATGTGTATAAGATTGTATTATCATGGAGTGCCTTGTTTATCTCTCAGTATCAGTACCTCCAACCATAGCCTTGTCCCTTTTCTCCTCAGGGTCAGTGTAGTTGTTGGAACGAGGTGTCGGACTCAGCAATGTATTTGTTTACATATCAATACATGTTTATTGTTCCTCCTTTGCTGTGATGTTTTAGAAAATCGTGGACTAACAGTTTGAAGTCATTGAACTACTTCCAAAAATTACATCAACAGGATTACGATTTCAGTGCAATATGATGCTGGATGACATTATCACGATAACCCATGATTATAAACCATTATAAACACAGAATCAACAAAAACATCTGCGACACGCACCTGGCGCATGGCTACATTTCTCAAATAAATCTGATCGAGGGTGGGGAAATATAAAATATCTGAAAGGCAAGACAAATTTATGACAGTCATGAAATTCTGCAACAGCAACATGCACAGAATGATCTCCGTATAAAATAAGTATCACCACCACCAGACCACTACTCACATGTTTCCCCGCAGAAGGACATGCATTATGCTATTGCCATTTTCTGCAAGAAAAGGCTTGGACATCAATGCGTATAATACGGTATTGATATGATCAAGAGTACATAAACCTCTTGATATGATGTGAAGGCCATCATTTACATATCGATATAGCGCATTCCATTGATTGGTGACAGAAAAAACAAAAGAAATTATAGCAATAAAAACTGCTTTATGGCAGTTTTCTAAAAAAAGTTATTGTGTTCTTAGTCCATGGACCCCGTCTAAAAAGTAAGAAATTAACGAAATGTGATAGCTGAAAATTAAAATTTCACACAAAACCTCACAATAATCACACACAGAATTAAAAGCTACAATCAGTCATGTAGAAGATCTTTTCTCCTCGTGATCCTCTTTCCTATGCATGCATGTTGCCAATTGTTGGTGCAGTACAAGTATTAGTTTAGTGTTGAAAGCAGCATTTCAAGTGTTGTGATTATTGTGAGGTTTTGTGTGAAATTTTAATTTTCAGCTATCACATTATAGCAATAAAAACTGCTTTATGGCAGTTTTCTAAAAAAAGTTATTGTGTTCTAGTCCATGGACGGACCCCGTCTAAAAAGTAAGAAATTAACGAAATGTGATAGCCGAAAATTAAAATTTCACACAAAACCTCACAATAATCACAACACTTGAAATGCTGCTTGCAACACTAAACTTGTACTGCACCAACAATTGGCAACATGCATGCATAGGAAAGAGGATCACGAGGGGAAAAGGTCTTCTACATGTAGCTTTTCATTCTGTGTGTGATTATTGTGAGGTTTTGTGTGAAATTTTAATTTTCGGCTATCACATTTCGTTAATTTCTTACTTTTTAGACGGGGTCCGTCCATGGACTAGAACACAATAACTTTTTTTAGAAAACTGCCATAAAGCAGTTTTTATTGCTATAATTTCTTTTGTTTTTTCTGTCACCAATCAATGGAATGCCCTATATCAATATGTAAATGATGGCCTTCACATCATATCAATACCGTATTATACGCATTGATGTGCAAGCATTTTCTTGCAGAAAATGGCGCTATCATAATGCAATTGCATGTTCTTCTGCGGGGAAACATGACATGTGAGTAGTGGTCTGGTGGTGGTGATACTTTTTTTATACGGAGGTCATTCTGTGCATGTTGCAGCTTGCTGTTGCAGAATTTCATGACTCATAAAATTGTCTTGCCTTTCAGATATTTCATATTTCCCCACCCTTGATCAGATTTATTTGAGAAATGTAGCCATGTGCGTGTCGCAGATGTTTTTGTTGATTCTGTGTTTATAATGGTTTATAATCATGGGTTATTGTGATAAGGTCATCCTGCATCATATTGCACTGAAATGGTAATCTTGTTGATGTCGATACAACTTTTGGAAGTAGTTCAATGACTTCAAACTGTTAGTCCACGATTTTCTAAAACAACACAGCAAAGGAGGAACAATAAACATGTATTAAAATGTAAACAATAAATTGCTGAGTCCGACACCTCGTTCCAACAACTACACTGATCCTGAGCATAAAAGGGGCAAGGCTATGGTTGGAGGTACTGAGAGATAAACAAGGCACTCCACAATAATAAAATCTTACACATCTTTTGGTGAGTATGAATGATATCCAGTCGAACCTCTTTAGGACGAACACCAAGGGACCGATGGTATTTATTCTGTGAGTTTGTCTTAACCTATTAATTTTATATCCAGTGAATACAATTATTTCTTCAATAGACATACGAATAGATTTCTTCTACAGCGAAAGATTCTAAGCCACACCGACTCATTGACTCGTCTCGTATGAAACAAATGAGTCACTAGAGAGGTTCTGCAAAACGAAAATGCGTACAAACTTTCGCTCTACGTCATGAAGTGCGAAACTTCGCACGAACTTTCGCAACTTTGGACGCGAAACTTGCAGGGAACGCGAAATGAACTGTCGTAGGAAATTTCGTGAGATCGTACGTGCACTTGGCCCCAGAAACCACGAAAATGTGCAGAACGCAAAGTTCGTGCAAAAATTCATACACACTTTCGCAAGGACTGTCGGGAAGCTTCGTTCGAATTTTCGTTTCGCAGAACCTCTCTACTGAACCTTTCTTTAGCAACATCACGGCAACTGAAACAGCAACAGAGAAAGTACGATACATGTACATGTACTCCACATTCTTGCTGGTACTACAAACAGATTGCAGATCGTAATTCTTGCTTTGGTGGCACGAAACTGTATTTGGGGCAGTGCAATCTCGGCGGTACTCACAAATCAAAAAGCCCAGACTCTGGAGATTTTCCCTGATATGCGAATTTATTTTGCAAACTCGGTCAATGGGCCCTTGAACCTTTCCCTCCAGATTGGGAACTGCTAACGATAGTATGCCACTGACCAGTGCATTACTTGTAACGTACTTATGTACAATGAATATGAGTATTTCGACAACACATCTAACATAAGCCTTACCGTCAAGAAGGTGAACTTGCGTCCTTCGCACACTGTAGACAAGGGCAAAGAGATAAAAATGGATCTAAATCCGAATAAGGTCAGCACACGTTTCCGTAGAATTTAATGAAAGGGTGAGCATAATAAGCAAATGAATCGAAGGAAACCGGTCAACTCAGAGATCCCCTGTCATCGAGTATTTCGTAAAAGGAGGCCTCGGCAGCGGAAAAGCTAAATTTAGAAAAGAGATCCATCCTGTCAGCTTTTCCATATTTATTGCATTCCACCCAAAATCAGCACACTTTTCGTAAATGAAAGAGTCAACACAAGCAAATGAATCAAAGGGAATTGGTCAACTCACCTGTCATTGAGTAATATTCCGCGAAAGGAGGTCTCAGCAGCGCCGAAACGAAACAGCTCATGCAAGAAGCAGTTCCAAAGAAGGAAGTTCCTCGTGTATGCACATCCGAAAAGGCAACAACAAAAAGTCTGCAATGCACACGCATGCGGCCAGCCGGCCCCGCGATGGTAGGAGCCATGGAGTAGCTCCCTGGTCCAGGACCAGGTACTAGTACCGAGCATCTTACGTAGAAACTTACGTAGCTACGTAGACAACGTGTCTGAATAGCGGTGTCGTTAGGTAGCGCCATGTGAACACAATAATGACCATGACCATAGATGTTGCGGTAGCGAATCTTTCATAGGGATCATGAGTAGTTTGATCAAGGAATTTGCTGCCATGAAAGAAGCTGTTGTTGACAACAATTCCCTGAGAATCGAAGTGGCGGCACTCAGGGAGGAAGTTCAGAAATTGGGTACGAGTACATGTACCCAAACAGGCCAGTCCACGTACTCCACTGCCACATCAGTGATCAACCCACGCACATCTGACTTTCCCCGCTGACGGGACCTTGTGAGATAGCCTACCTAGACATTAGTGACCACTTTGCAGTACTTGGGAATCTCTCTGTGGCAGGGTTTGCACCAGGCCGTACTTCCAGCTACAGACCTACACGCCGCATCCATAAGATAAACTGGGACACCTTCAACAGCGATCTCAGTGCAGAGCAGGCCTCTCTGCTCGCCATAGATGATGTCAACACCCTTGCATCATATTTCATCGCCTCCATAGTGTCAACATTGGATAAGCATGCACCAGTGCGGATGAGGCGAAATCGGGATAGACGTCCCTGCCCGTGGGTAACAGATGAACTTGTGGCCTGCGTACGGGAGCGAGACAGACTCCATCGACTGCTCATGAAGAACCGCTGCAATGATGATCTCCGCAGTCAACACCGCACTGCTCGTGCCAAGGCCAGGAAGCTGGACAGGAGCCTGAAGAACACGTATTTCATCCAGCAGTGCCAGACTTCTGACCAACGTAAACTTTGGTCAGTCCTCAATACTGTGGTTGGCCGGAAGAAACAATCGCACACTGCTCAAGTACCCATATCGGATCTTAGCAAGCTGTTTGGTGACGTTGTCCATGATCCCCAGCGTCCTCCTCAGCTCTGTTCTCCCTCTGGTCCAATGGCGGAAGGGGCATTTACCGACTTCAGTGTAGTGACAGTCGAGGATGTGGCAAGCAGTTTGAAATCTGTCAACCCTTTCAAGGCAACAGGCAGTGACCAAGTTCCAAGCATCATCCTGCAAAAGTGTTATCCAACCATTGCCCCCACACTTACACGCATCATTAATATATCCCTGTCCTCCGGTGAGTTCCCCCTGTCCTTCAAGTTGTCCCACGTCAGTCCGCTCTTCAAGAGTGGAGACCCAACTTTGCCAAAGAACTACCGCCCTGTGTCACTGCTCCCAGTTATCTCCCGCATCACAGAAGCATTTGTAAAAAATCAGATCACGCAGTACTTGGACTCCAAGCAACTTCTTCCGCCTACTCAGTTCGCCTACCGAAAGCTTCACTCCACAGAAGATGCCTTAACGTATGCTGTTGATCGATGGCAAATGGCACGGGCAGAGCGCAAGTATACCGGCATCGTGTTTGTCGACATGTCAAAGGCCTTTGACCGCGTCAGGCATGAGCGACTTGTTACCGAACTGTTTAAGCTAGGCATCTCGGGAACTGCACTCAACTGGTTCTGCAGTTACCTGTCTGGCCGGACACAGCAGATCAAATTGCAGGATCAGTTGTCAGGGACTGTTCCTTGCTCTCGCGGTGTTCCGCAGGGCAGTGTCTTAGGCCCACTCCTGTTTGTAATTTACACTGCTGACGTCAAGTCAACGATGCCTCCGGATGTGGCAGATCAGGAATTCGCTGATGACATCGCTCTCGATTGCTCCAACGCGTGTCCCAAGCAAGTCTGCGAGTCTCTGTCGTCTGCATTGACCAACCTCGCCAAGTGGCTAGATGACATCGGCCTACTTCTGAATGCCCAGAAAACCCAAGTTCTGTTTGTAAAGCCAAGAGGCGGTGCTGATGTTCAAGAACACGTACGTTGTCGAGGACAATCCCTGGAATCAACAACATCTGCGAAATACCTGGGTGTTGTAATCGACAATGACCTCTCCTGGCAGCCACATATCAGCCATGTAACACGCAAGATCGGGCCAGTAATTGGACAGCTATGGCGACACGGCAGGTCCCTGAGCCTAAGAGCACGCCAAGTCTGGTATGTCAGCATGATACAGGCTCATCTGTCCTACGGATCCAACTGTTTCTTCTCCAGTCTTTCCAAGCAGCTCCTGGATAAACTCCACCGCCTGTCAAAATCCGGTGTCAGAGCGACCCTGCAGCAAAGGACTCTGGTCCCGACTGCCCCCCTTCTCGAGCTACTGGGTGTGCCAAGCTTGCCACAGCTTCTCTTCCAGAAGCTTGCCATCTTCGTTTTCAAATGTTTAAATGACAAGACAAGTCCCCTGTTAAAGAATCTGTTCGTGCCGATCAACGACCCTGCCACACCTCAGCTGAGGACGACACGGGGTCAAGTGTCAAGCCTGCTGAGAGTTCCGTTCCTCCCTGGTCCTGCTGGACGTCGTTCAATTCAGTTTGTTAGCAGCATTCTGTGGAATGCTCTCCCAGTTGCAGTCCGTACGGAAGGTGATTGGCAGACATTTAAAGCTCTAGCCACGGCTCTCGACTTGCCCAGCATTTACCCATATTAACATTCTCTGTACCTAACTTCATGTCGAAATCCATTTTTAACAATCCGCATATCTCTCCTCCTCCCCCCCCCTCTCTCTCTCTGTCTCTGACACACACACACTCTCTCTCTCTCTCTCTCTCTCTCTCTCTCTCTCTCTCTCTCTCTCTCCCTCTCCCTCTATCTATCTATCTCTCTCTGTTGTTGTTATTGTTATTGTTATTGTAGTTGTTGTTGTTGTTGTTGTTGTTGTTGTTGTTGTTGTTGTTGTTGTTGTTGTTGTTGTTGTTGTTGGTCATTTTGTGACAGCTTGTATAATTCCCTGTCCAGGTAGTAAAGCGTCTCTCTCCTCTCCTCTCTCTCTCTCTCTCTCTCTCTCTCTCTCTCTCTCTCTCTCTCTCTCTCTCTCTCTCTCTCTCTCTCTCTCTCTCTCTCTCTCTCTCTCTCTCTCTCTCTCTCTCTCTCTCTCTCTCTCTCTCTCTCTCTCTCTCTCTCTCTCTCTCTCTCTCTCTCTCTCTCTCTCTCTCTCTCTCTCTCTCTCTCTCTCTCTCTCTCTCTCTCTCTCTCTCTCTCTCTCTCTCTCTCTCTCTCTCTCTCTCTCTCTCTCTCTCTCTCTCTCTCTCTCTCTCTCTCTCTCTCTCTCTCTCTCTCTCTCTCTCTCTCTCTTGTTGTTGTTGCTGCTGCTGTGGTGTTGCCGTTGCTGTTGTTGTTGGTCTGTTGTTGTTGTCGCTGTCGCTGTTGTTGTTGCCGTTGCTGTTGTTGTTGTTGTTGTTGTTGTTGTTGGTCATTTTGTAAGAGCTTGGACAGTTCACTTGTCCAGGCAATAAAGCAGTCTCTCTCTCTCTCTCTCTCTCTCTCTCTCTCTCTCTCTCTCTTTCTCTCTCTATCTATATCTATCTCTCCTCTCTCATCATGCATGCGTCACACTCTCATGGAAATTTTTATTTTATTTTTTTATTTTATAAGATTGCATGCTTCACACTCTCATGTAATATTTCTTTCCTTTCTTCGTCTTTTTGTGAGAGCTTGGACAATCCACTTGTCCAGGCAAGAAGGCAGCAATGCCTGTTCATTCTGGCGAAGTAAAATAAAATATACCAACCAACCAACCATCTGACTCAGGGTCTGCTACACGCAACTCGTATTCAAATGTTTGCAGCTCAGGGGTTACAACTGACACAAGTACACCACGCGAACCAACATATGATCCCGTACCGTTCGAACCTGAGTGGGAGGATGTTGAATGGAGAAAACCGCGAAACCCTGCACGCACGTTGGCAAATAGGACTACCACTGCCAGCAGTGACGTAGCACACAAGCCAGGCCAGTCCACTGTCACCTGGTATTATCAGCACAAACCTAAAGCTCCTGCAAGTTTTCGTGGAGCCCTTCGGATAAAATGCCGCGCAATTCACCTTGGCAATGTCCACATGGGATGTAGTGCTGATTCCATAGTAGGTTGGTGCGAGAAAAAGACCTGCCAGTCATAAAGTGCAGTGTGTCAGAATCCCGGTACTTCGGACTGGCGTACGCACATGTCGTGATCCCAGGAGATCAAGTCGACAAAGCTCTGCAGGAAGACTTCTGGCCAGCGGAGGTGCGTGCACGAGAGTGGAGATTCGCCTTGGATAAGATATCTTCAGCTTCAGCCACATCATTAATGCCGACACCCCACTAAACCCTAATGCAATCCCATTCCATGCTAGACCACACCCACCTAATTTAGCCCCTTTATCGAACAGCAACAATGGCCTTAGTCTTAATCTTAGAGCAGGGTTCCTCAATGTGTGCCACCTTCTTAATAAAAAGCAAGAATTTGAGGATTTCATACTATCTCAAAACATTGACATCATGATACTGGCGGAAACCTTTCTATCTAGGACTACTGCAGACAGCTTGCTCAGCAAACCTAACCATGCACTTTTCAGGAGGGATCGTCCCAGTCATGGAGGTGGTTTAGCAGCCTATGTCCACAATCGCTTTCAAGTACGAGTGGTGGGTGACCACACCAAGATAGAACTTTTGCTACTGGAGATCAGAAGTCATCAAAACCGGATTCTCCTAGGAGGAGTGTATCGACCTCCAGGCACGCCAGTACAGTTTTGGCAGGACTTGTCCAACGCAGTTGACACAGCTGCGGTGTCAATGCCATCGTCCCCGCTGATTTTAACGGGCGACTTCAATGTCGACGTAAGCCGGCGCCAAGCTCGACAATTTACTTCGCTTCTGCGACCAGTTCAATATCAGCAACAAGGTGCAGGACACTACCCGCATTGCCCCCACGGCAGCAGAACAACATTGGATATCGCCCTAGCTGTGGATGGAGCGATAACCTCCTGCACGGTTCTCCCTTGTACCAGCAGCAAACCACTTTGTGGTCGTAATTGACCTACCTTTGCATTGTGGAACCTCCTGCTGTCAAGTGCGGTCGTAACCTAGCATGGATGGATATGAACCGACTCGCTATCCATATTAATTATTGCATCCCTTTCGTCTGGCATTGTGCCCGTCTCCTTGAAGATTGCAAATGTTCGACCCCTATTTAAGTCCACAACGAATCTCGAACACAGCGCTGTATGCCAGAACCGAGCAGACCCCACTATCCCAAGTCTGCTGGCAACGGAGACTGCTGTGGTTCGGCCATGTAGTGAGGGAAGGCGAAGAATCGTCCTCTTTCCAAGCCCTCCTAATGTCAATCAACACAATAGACATACGACGACCCCGAGGACGACCCCGTCTGAGATGGATCGACGTTGTCAAGAAAGACTTACAATGCATTAATCTGTCGCTTCTGGATGCTGTGCAATCTGCTTCTGATAGAGCTGCTTGGCTCGAAATTGTTAACAGATGCGTTGACCTCATGCAATGAGTGAAATGCGAACTGTCATTATTATTATTATTATTATTATTTAAGTCTGGTGACAAGAACACATCTCGCAATTACCGTCCCATATCTTTGCTGCCAATAGCATCGAAGATCTTGGAGAAGATAGTCCACAAACGCCTGTGTGACTTCTTACAAGCCCATTCACTTTTGCCCGCCAATCAGTTTGCGTACCGGCCACAACACTCCACGGAAGATGCCTTGACTTTGGCCATGGACCGCTATCTGTCGTCAGCAGACCACCAGCTACACACTGGCGCAGTACTAGTGGACATGAGCAAGGCATTCGATAAAGTACGGCACCAGCTCATGATCCAAGATTTGTTTGCTTTGGGTGTATCTTCGACTGCATTGCGTAGGTTTGCGAGCTACTTCACGGACCGTCGACGGAGAGTAGTTCTGGGGAGTGGGTAGTGCTTGGGCCTAACTGCATGCGAGTGTGGAGTCCCTCAGGGTAGTTTACTGGGTTCTTTGCTGTTTTCACTATAATTATACAATGGACGTCCATAGCATCACCAGCCCAGCACACTCCAAGCTGTTTGCGGATGACATCCTTCTCGACACCGCAAGCAGATCCGTAGCAACCCTAAATCAAGTCTCATCAATTGCGGTGTCAAACTTGGCTGACTACCTACACAGAAAAGGCCTGGTTTTAAACCCTGACAAGACGCAGGTCTTAGCCATTGAGGCATCACGCCGTAGTACCCTGGAACTCAACGTTAACTGAAACGGGACGCCTCTCACCCAGACCACCACTGCTCGCTTTCTGGGCCTACAGATCGATTCCTGTCTTCGGTGGGACGCGCATGTCTCCAGCATAGTACGTAGGCTAGAAGTAGCGGTCAGTGGTTTGTGGGGCAGTCGTTTTGAGCGTACTTTACTTGATATACGGGGTTTTAATCCTCATGCACGCTCAAATCGATCTGCACTACACACCACTGTCTATCGGCGCCATGAAAAAGAAAAGCGACGATGTTATGAAGAGAGAGTGAGAGAGGTGGAGCATGCGACGTTCATGCCTGTTGTGCTGTCGGCAAGTGGTGGCATGGGAAGAGCGGCGACATCACTCTATCGCCGAATCGCGTTATTGAGAGCGGAAAGGAGGAAGGAGAAGTACTCCCACGTAATATCTTACATCAGATGCCGTCTCTCATTTGCTCTGTTGCGATCATGCATCATGTGTTTGCGGGGTTCACGGGGTCTTTTCCGTGAGCGATCGGTTCGGCATCCGGAGTCTGCTGAGCTTGTTGTTGCTGAGGCCCAGGTTGCTTGCATGTGAGAATTTAGAAATTGCAGCAGATTTGTATTGTATTTATTTAAAAGGATTCTCCAAAAGCAAATGGATGCTTATCACGGAAGTCTCCCACATAAATATCGCAAGAAAAATGGGGAAATGGGGGAGAGGAGAGTGGAAGATGAAGCATGGGAAGAAGGGAAACAAGTACCTAAATATCGAGGTATAAAAGCAGGAAAGAAATCGACGAGGGAAGAAATCACCTCAGCAGATAATAGCGGGACATTTAGATGAAAAAAACCCAGCAAGGATTAATTTCAAGGAAAAAAATTTCTCAAACGGAAAAGTTCGGAATTCCAGTCAGAGAATATCTATGCTGTGAGTAATGAGCCTTTAGAGCAATGCGAAAATTGACAGAGGACTGAACGCAGCGGATGTGTTCTGGAAGTTTGTTCCATTCCACAGATAAACTGAAGAGAGGGGATTTAAGGAAATGGGCGCCAGAACGAGGTAAAACTATAGAAGACGGGTGACGACAACTAAGGGATACATTGAATTTGAAACGAATTAGCAAAGACGGAAACTGGTAAAAGACATGATGAAAATACAGCAAGGACAGAATCTGACGACGCCACTTCAGGGATGACCAGTCACAAGTACGATTAAGAATCAGCTTCGGGGTTTCCCACTCAGGAGGGTGCCGGGTCTTACAAAGCAGATATGAACGAGCAGCAACGGCTTGCAGTCGGTCTAACGTAAGTGAATCTGAATGGGATACGGCGAATGACCAGACCGGGACTGCGTATTCTAGATTATTTTTATTATAAATACTGGACATGGATATTGAATTAAACTGTACTCATTGACTTTTCACATCTTCCAGGCTACGTTTTATTATTATTATTATTATTGTAAAGCTTTCCTTTTGATCTTGTCTCTTATTGTTGTGACCTTTCCACAATAATTGTGTTGCATTGTAAAAAGAAAAGAAAAAAGCATAGTACGTAAAACTTCCCAGAAGCTAACCACCCTGAGAACCATCCGCCCGTCGCTATCTGAACGCCAGTCACTCCTCTTCGATTCTGGCCTCATACTTCCTGACATGCTTTATGGATCAAACGCGTTCTTCTCTGCGCTTACGGCTCAGCAACGGCACCAGCTCACTGTCCTCCACAAGCGATGTGTTCGCTGCGTAGCCGATCTGCCCTTCCCGTCCCATGCCACTCCTATATACACTCGCCTTTCCCTGACCCTGTAATCGAACGTGCCAAATGCAAACTCCGTTTCCTTATGCACCGTGTCCACATCAGCAGCATCAGCCCTCTTCCGAAAGATAGAGTGGCCCTCCAACCTCCCAGTAACACCCGTGGCAATAAAGTAAGTAAATTATCGTATCCGTTTCCGAAGGGAACTCACGACGGCCGCTAACACCCGATAAACCCTAGCGGCAGATGCAGCGCCTAACGGTGGGGGTGAGTGGGTAAGTCTCACAACCACTGGCACAAGTGCCGAAAGAGACCCCATTAGCTGCATCCATGTACCCCTTGTGCCTGGCCACAAGTTCCCAATGGACTGTGGTTAGCAGCACGGCTGGAAAAACCGCTCCCAGGCAGGACTTGAACCAGGTACCTCTCGTATCTCAATCATGGTCTTTGAGCAACCCACTGTGCCTGCCCGTGGCAATGACAATTGCAAATACGTTGTTCCGCAAACTCGGCGAACATCTGGCGATAGCCGACCATTGGTTTCCGCCGTGAAGCTTTGGAACGCCCTGCCACAGGAACTCACGTCTACTCGTCGTCCAACCCGGTTTAAAAGAGTGCTGAAAGTGTTTTTCTACGGTTAATATGGCCGAATAGCACCTCCCTCTGGCATAGGACCTCATCTTCCTATTTCTCCCTTATTGTTACTTCGTTCGAACTTGACTTGTAATTACCGGTACAAATACTTCCTATTGACGGTTTTCTCATTTTCTGAAGTGTAGCTTTATCGACCCACACTTTTAATTCTATCGCCATCATAATATTGGGCATCCAGAACGCACTGGCTCGACGTTGTCGACAGATGCATGACCCTCATTTTATTTTTCATATGAGCTATATGCGTGCTGTATTATTATTATTAATGCCCGTTTTTTATTTTTTATTTTTTTATTTATTTCACTCAACTCGTGGTTCATGACCAATTGGCACGCAAAGTGCGAGAGAGGGGTGATAGCCAACCACGGAAAAGAAAAGAAAGGAATATAGAAAAAGAGAAGAAAGAAGGATAGACAAAAATCCAGCAATGAGATCCTATCGTACTACATTATGCGATCGGAGTGCATTTTTAAAGCTGGAAAGACATTTTGATGTCTTAACATGCTGGGGAAGTTGCAGCCAAAGGCTGTAGGACAAAAACAGAGGAGAGTTGGTAAATGCGGCTGAATTAGCACAGGGAAGTGAGAGACTATTACGAGTGGACCGGGACAGAGAAAACCAATTGAATACGGAGAGATGAATGGGAATTTTACCTAGGCGAATTCTGTGGATCAAAACGCAAAGCTGCTGTTTGGTTTGCGATGTAAAATAAAACTTCAAACAATCTCCTCTTGCCTTTGCCACGGCTGGCAGCACATCTCCAGAATGTACGCGGATTCTGGAGCGCTTGTGTGGCATGTTGGCGGACGACAACACGACATGCGTGCTCTTGAGCTGGACATCAAGATGCACTTGATCCGATCTTGATCAACGGGTGATCCATGCAAGTGCAGGTGCGCTTGATCAAGATGACTCGAAACAACTGCTAAACCGTGATCTATGAGACCTGGCATTCTTGTGTCGCGAGGCACGTGATTTCATCATTCCTCTTGCAGTAAAATCCAAAAACTAGACGCAAAAATTCAGTCACTTTTGCATCAACTGTTACACCGAAAAATGTTGGTGGCGCAAGGAGAAGCTTGTCGTTTGGAGTGACAAGTGATCACCGCTGCTTTTCCTTGTCAGAATCAACAATACACTTTGTTCTGCAGCGTTAGGAGTGGTGTTGGAGTAGAAATTGCTGACTAGACGTCGCGGAGGGGCGAGCTTTCCTGCGCAGGTATGAGTTTGGACGTATTTCAGAATGGTCGAGTGGAAAAATTCTTAATTGTTTATTTCAAGAAAACCCAAAAAGGATGATGGGGGACATGTCCTCAGTGCTAGAAGAGGTGTTCTACTATCTGCCGGTGTATAGTGTTTGCTTATTGAGGACGTAGGTCGCTGTTTTATCAGCGCTTGTAATTTGGGTATTTTCAAGACGATCATTTGTGGCGTCAAGGGATGATTGCCCTCGTCATCTGGGATGCTGGCGTGGCTAAGTGGTGCTGCCCCAAGAACTCTCCTAAGGTGAGGTAATGTTGGCTTGATGGAGTTTTGTTCGTAGCTTGTTCTTGTACGCTGTGTCGTGGCTCGTTTGTAGACCCATAAATCGTGCCAATATTGGGCCAATATTGAGGGGTATGCCAATTTCATGGTTCCCTTCAAATGATTTTGTGCGGGCTTTGGAATGTCGATCTACACCCCAAAGCAAACCTACCTGCAAAATTTGAACGAAATCTGAGAGATCGACTTGCACATATGTTCTGGTTTTCTCAGACATGCTCTCTTAAATGAATTTGCTGAAGCTAATTGAAAACAATACATTGAAACTCGGATGTTGAGCCAATAATAAATGTAGAAAGAAAGAAGACATATGGATACGAGTTAAGAGTAAATCTCCATCACTGTAACCAGATGCTAAATACAATCAGAAAGTGCAACAACTAGGCACAAAGCTGACAAAGTACTGAGACATTCGGAGGGGGGGGGGAATCGGAGATCTGTTGAAGCTAGATGTCAGGACGTCGAATGTTTCAGTACTTTGTCAGCTTTGTGCCTAGTTGTTGCACTTTCTGACTGTATATAGTATCTGGTTACAGTGAGGGAGAGTTACTCTCAACTCGTATCGAAATGTCCTCTTCCTTTCTAAATAAATTGAAAAGATGAGAAAAATTTGTGTTTTATATTTTATAACGGTATTTGTACGTGAGTGACAGTGATTACCTGACAAGGATATGATACGTGATCTGCTAAAAGCGACCAAAAGTTTCCGCAGAAAGAGTGGAGAAAACCATGATTTGTAGAGCCGAAATGGTCTTTTTCAAATTAGGATTGAGACGGATTCTTGTCATACCATTGAAGATTCGAGGTCTCGTGAACTTCCAACGCTTCTCAACATCACCTGATTCTTCCTTTATCTCTCTGCGAAGCTATACAGGGGAATGAGTTCTGCCAGGCTGTGTAGACAAGTGCTGAGCTGGGAGCGCTTAAAAACGAGAGAGCTTGGAAGCTCAGGGCCCTACGCTATGCTTTTTTTTTTTGCCTAGCTCATCATGCATGTTATTAAAACTGATGGAAATGTTTTTTCAATTGATTGGCTACCCTATTCATGATGAGCTAGGAAAAAGAATAGCGTAGGGCCCTGAGCGAAAGAAATTATATTATTTTTCCATTCGAGGGTAAAACGACACCGACTACCACCTTGATGACCTAGGCAAAAAGCATAGGGATGTTAAAATTGTTCATTTCTCCTTTTTTTTTTTAAACATAACCTAGGTGTCGAGCCCGCATTCCCCCGATACACTTCGCACACATACTCATTTTTCCAAGTAGCTTCACGTTACGATCTGGCATTTGAAAGCCCTATTTGAATATTGTGGCCAGCCGTCTTTGATGGTACGGTATGGTACTGAAGTAAAGCCTTTTGCATAGCTACGGGAGTAATTAACAACTTCAAACAGCCATCGATCGCGCTTGGCTGAACCAGGAGAGACTGAAAGCTCAGGGCCCTGCGTTATGCATTGTTTTCCTACTTCATCAGTAATGGTACCAGAACAGATTGGCTACATCATTGTATTGCAAAAACGGTTTCCATCAGCTCGACTAACATACTGTCGTGGGCATGGAAATCCGATCGCACGTCTAGTGGCCCCAGGGCGCTGGCCATGCAGCCGTGGATAGGCGGTACACACATGCATTTATGCGCTGCAGCACGCCGGTCGCATCGGATCAACATGTGCACTGCACGCAGCGTTCTGTACGCGCTGAGCATGAGGGCGCCGGCCCCGGTCAAGCGACTGGATTTCCATGTCCGCTACAGTACATGATGAGCTTGGCAAAAAAGCATAGCCTTGGGCCCTGAGCTTTCAAGCTCTCTCGTGAAACGTAAAAGCCTGGGGAGGGAGAAAAGGAGTGCCCCTTCTAGATCTGGCCCGTCGGGAAGCACTTGGTTAGCTTCCAATGCCGCCAACAGCCAAAGGCGAGCGTTTGCGGTCAAAATTCCTGCAGGGTAGTCGACCCCCTGCGCTGCATTGGGGAATGCGAACGACCGTACAGCCATGTCCACTGCAAAACGTCCATTCTTTGAATGTAGTGGAATCCCATACAAACACAGGCGACTCTTTGGTAAATCGGAGTAGTGGCTTCCGTGTTTTCGAGTTCAGATGTATCTTTCGGCTTCCTTGGCTAACTCGCTGAGCGTTCCTGATCTCGATAATCAGCCAAACATCGAGTACCAGGAGCATAAGCAGAGCGACCAGAACACATGCCAAACGCCGAGTGGTAACCATCCTCTTCTACCAGTGGAACAGTTTTAATTGAACTTGAAAAGTAAGGGACCTTGTTGACCGCACATCAACCAGTTATAGGGAAACGGAAATGGTATACATGTGGCAATGGCACCAATGAAGCTGCTAGTAGACAGACTTAAGATACACGAGGTGTGCCTCAGCACACAGGGTCGGATCACCTACTTACGCTGCGTCATGCCCGATCTTCTAGATATGGATCAAATGCATTCTCAACATCTCTGGCAACCAGGCATTGCATGTTCTGAAAACCATGGTGATCGTGTAGTGTTCGGACACCCGGCATGAACATCGGTACATGACCTACTAGAACGCCTCTCGCTGTATTGGGTAACTGCCGCTAGGGTCAAGCAAGTCCTGAGCTTCAGTTTACTTTTCTACCAGCTTGTACCCGATCCACACGTCCTGACTCCGCAATGGGTCTGCCTATTACCCGCCTGCAGCAACACTGGAAAGGGAACATTTGCCTTCCGGGATGCGCTATGTTGGAGTAACCTGCCTAACAGAATTCGCTCCATCTCCATTCCTCGTTACCTCCGCGCTCCAGCAGTCCCGTGTCTACTACGAACTGACAACATTGCAAAGCAATTCTATGTGTGGCTGTCAGTGTACGCGTGCGCGTGGTTTTGTATGTGTAGGCGCACATGTGCGTATGTATGCGAAGTGTGACGGTGTGTGGAAGGACGTGAAGGTGTCTTAATGCGTTTGCATGTGTGTGAATATGTGTGCAAAGGCGGCGGATTATCTGTTTAGAGACTTCCGACAAGTGTACTGCCCATCGAAAGTTCCTGTGTCCCAACAGAAGGATGCCAGGCAGTGTATGAAGTGTATTCAGTTGTTGTAGATCACTGGAGGACTGGCTGTGCATCGCTGTCCTGTGTGTACGGATGCCCCTGTTGAATCTATTCGCCATGAATCGTACACTTTTCGATGTGATATTTGTTCCCGATCTTTTCACTCCCGCTCTGATTCCAGCCAACATCACTGAGCATGTGATAAAAAGATATCACGTGCAGCTGGTAACAACTGCCGTCATGAGTTTGAGCATTGCAAAAGGCGGTTCTCAAGGTCACAAGATTTGCAGCACCATGCCGAATTCTGTTGACTTTGGGATTTCTCTCTCTTCTATTCTCTCTTCTTCTCGTTGTCTGCCGCTTCTGGAATCGGCGTGGCCCGACAGGGTAGCTGAACACACTAGTAGTAGTGATGGACCATGTGTGTGTGTGTGTGTGTGTGTGTGTGTGCGTGTGTGTGTGGAGGTCATCGAGCGTCGTGTCCTCTCTCTCTCTCTCTTCTCAAGTTTCCCAGTGATGGGATCACGTGACCCTTTTGCGGCAGTGACTCTACAGGACAGGAGGTGGAGGGAGTGTGTGTATGTGTTTATGTGTGTGCGTGTGCGTGTGAGTACGTGGGTGTGTGGTGTGTGGGTGAGTGTGTGTATGTGTGTGTGTGTGTGTTCGGGTATGTGTGTATGCACATGTATGTATGAACGTGTGTGTGTGTGCGTGCGTGCGTCCGAGCGTGGCTACGATTTCTCTCTCTTCTCTTCTCTCTTCCTGCCATTGTGTCACGCTTCCGGACCAGTATGGCCCATGCTTCATTTTTTTATTTTTTTTATTTATTTCTGCACCTCGTGGCATGTCAAGACAGCCAATTGAATTGAGGAGAGGGTGAGACCAACCACGGAAGAAGAGAAAAAAAGAAAATTAAGAGCACGTACACAAAGTGGGAAGGGATTAGCAACTTACAAAGCAATGGGATGCTCAGCGAGCTATGCAGCGGAAGTGGTGACTGTGACTTTGTTTACTGGGAGATACTGAAGTGCTGTCTGACGAGGGTACGGAATTTGGGCATATCTGGAGCTTGTCTAACACTGGGAGGCAGTTGGAGCCACGTGGAGTAGGAGGAAAAGAAAGGGGAATTTACGAATAGGGTAGACCTAGCTAGGGGGAGACGAACGCAGCTTCGGGTGGTGCCACCTGAATTGAACCAATTAAGGGACTGTAAATGAGCAGGGTGCTGGTCAAGGAAAATTGAATGCGCCAGGGTGCACTTGGAAGCATCAAGGTAATGTTGCAGAGTGGTAGTGGATGCAGCAGCATACAAGTCTAGATTTGAGGTATAACGATCAGTACGGAATATGATTCGCAGTATACGGCGATGGAGAACTTCTAATTTACCTATGTGGGTTTTGTTCTTGGTGGACCAGGCAGGGAAGCCGTACGTGAAGAGGGGAAGAATGTATGATTTATAAAAATTAATCCGGCAATTTTTGGGCAAATGGGACAAGTGACTTGACATTATGCCGACAGATCGGCATACTTTGGACGACACATGATCAGCATGGTGAGACCAGGAGAGGGCGGAATCTATGACAATGCCAAGGTGTTTATGGTGGGGCGCTACAGAGATAGGGTGACCGGGATCATCGGGAAAGTGGAAGATGGGCACTGGATCTGTGGGAGGGGGAAACAGGAGGAGCTCGGTTTTGGTCACATTTGGCTTAAGGTACCAAGTGCTCATCCAGTGAACAATGTCGTTGATACAGGTCTGAACTTTGGGGTACAGGGTGGCGTGAGATGGGGAGGAAGCAAGGACAGTGGTATCATCTGCAAACAAAGAAATATTGGGAATTGAATAGGGGAGGTCATTAACGTATGTGAGGAAGAGCAGGGGACCTAAAATGGAGCCCTGGGGCACTCCGGATGTCACAGACTCGGGGTCAGATAAGGTTCCATTTACTGTGACGCACTGATTTCGGTCCAAGAGGTAGCTAGTTATCCAGGCGAGTAGGGAGCCGGAGACACCATGGGCACGAAGTTTGGCGATCAGGCCCTTGTGCCACACGGTGTCGAAGGCCTTGGAGAGGTCGAAGAAACAGATGCAGGAGACCTGCCGCTGGTCTTTTAGGGAGCAGAGGTCTTGGATTATGCGGGATAATTGCAGGGATGTGTTGTCCTTACGACGAAAGCCAGATTGTGCGGGGTGAAGAAGAGGGGAGATATGGTCGTACAAGCGGTCGTACACTATTCTCTCTAGCAGTTTGGAGACGCAGGACAGGAGGGAGATTGGTCGGTAATTAGACGGGTTGTGCTTGTCGCCTTTATTTTTGTACACTGGAATGACAGTGGCTGACTTCCATCGTGACGGGAATGTGCCGGAGGAGAGGGAAAGGTTAAAAAGAATGGAGAGTGGGCGGGCAATTGCGTAGCTCAGTTTCCTGAGGATCTCATTGGTGATCCTATCAGCTCCGGGGGATTTGTTCAGAGGCAGTCTTGCAATATACTTGTGAACAGTCGATGAGGTGATGATCAGGGAGTGCAATGTAGTTGCTGGTGGAGGTAGAGAGGAAATAGTGGGAATAGGAGCACCGGGATCAACCTGTAAGCCAGCACTAACGAAGTGGCGGTTCAATAAGTTACCAATGGATGCCGGAGAGGTGCTTGTTCGACCATTGGGGCCCACCATCTTCGAAGGTATAACCCGGGCGCTGGTAGGATTTCGCAGTTGACGAATGAGCACAGGGAGGGATGGGAGGCGAGGGTTTGTGGGAGATATCGTGGCACGGAGGTTGCGGATGTAGCAGCGATGGCAGGATCTGGAAAGGCATTTTACATAGTTACGTTGGTGTTTGTATTTGTTGAAATTTGTAGGGGACGGGTATTTCCGGTAGATGCTGTAGAGATGCGTGCTTGTTCCTGTTGTGTTCATAATGTAAGTATATGTAAGTGTCTGCGGTTTCCTGCTGCTGCTCGGGTTTCGGTCGTGACCATGATGTGTCTCCTCGTTTTCTCCTTTTCTTAATAATTAATCTCTGAGGGTGGTGGCATCCCAGCAGATGCGGATAAGTCGGTCTTCAGCAGAGTCTCACGCGAACCGCCACTCTTTTTTCACCATTTCTTTCTCCTTTCTTGCTCCTTTTCAAACAGCTTTCTTTTCACCGTGACCACGATCTATCGTCCCTTTTCCTTTTTTCCACCTTAATTTTTTCTCTCTTTCTTTTATAATAGCTATAAAGAGAACAAATTCTGCTGTCATCGCCACACTACAACAAAGTCATGAAGGTTTACCAAAATCGATTTTCTTGTCACAATCATCAGTGGAAAGCCGTGACTGAAGAGTAACCATGCTGAATCAATGATTAATATACATTCAATAATGTGTTACGAGAACAAAACAAAGTGCTAAAATAGAATGAGACTTTGTTGTAGTGTGGCGATGACAGCAGAATTTGTTCTCTTTATAGCTATTATAAAATTGTTGTCTCCACGTCGATTATCTCTTTCTTTTGTAAAGAGTTCTCGTTTTCCATCTTTTCATTTTCATCTGTGTCTCCCTTTCAAGTTTTCCTATGTCTTAGCTACTTGGACCTCAATTGCTTCCTTTTCATTGGACGCGTTCAGTCCGTTCGGGTTGCGAAGTCAAATATACACAACCAATCAACCAATCTTGTGAATTCCCCGAAACACTGTGTATTGAGCAGGGAGTTTTCCGTTCTTGCAGTTTTGCAGTATCGAAGGTTCAATGGACATCTGGTGCGCTCTGCACTGGTGAATCAGTCAAGTGTTCAGTCAAGTCGGAGGAAAGGCGCGAGCTCCAGTGTGGGCAGCAAACTCTCTATTAACCAATCTCTCAACGGTATAGAAACTATCAATACGCAATTAAAACACAGGCGAGAAGTGTTACACATCAAAAATCCTATCCCAAAGGCTTGGTGGAAGGATTGGATTAAACAGGAAACAAGTTACATGCTCAAAGCGAGATGTTCTAAGTGCCTTCGAAATAGACCATTCATGCAGGCAATACGGGGATGCTGAAACGAAAAGCTTGAAAAGAAAGAAATTAATACCTAATGAATAAGAATTAAACACGCCAGCCTTATTTTCGACTACTTTATCATTAGAAGTGCAAAACAAATAAGAGGTATGTCCAAATAAAGAGATCACTGGCCATCGCATTTGGCTGTACTACCGAGGTTTTGTTTAAGATATTTTAAGTTTGTTCTCTCCACAGTACAATGTACAACGTAAAAGTGGGTGGAATAGGCAACAAAGTACTGTACTAGTATTTGAGGGTCTTCAGAAATGGATTGAGAGAAAACAAACTCTGTAAAAACTGTATTCGTCATCCTGTGATTTAATGTGGTGCGCCGATCATTTTGAATGTACTGATGGCCTTGTCCAAGTTCGCACTATCCAGGGGAAGGATAAGCAGCGGAAAACCATCCTTTTCCTTCTGTGCACTCACGCACAGCACATTGTTCTCATCAGCTGGGCAATGCAGGCGGAACACATCCTTGTTGTCGGAAAGATTTTTGCGAATGAAGTACGTCTCTGGTGTGCAGAGCGCTCTCGCGGGATTGTGCTCGGGCACCATCGTCACTCGCCACAGCCACGATCCGTTTCCCTGGTAGCCAAGCTTGGAACCAATAAAGAATTCTTCAAGTTTGTAAGTGGAACCGGGAGACTGCTCTGTGCCCTGGAATGAGATGCGGACTATGGGTGGGTCAGGCTTGTAGGTACAGAGGCCACTGACGGAGCATGTACGCACGGCGTAGGTTCCGTTAGAAATAGGAGGTTCTGCACGGACATATATTGAAAACCAATATTCGATATAAAAAATACACAATGTTCGATCCTCGACTTGATTCCGCATGCTTCAGATGACGTGCAAATTGTTTTTAATACCAACAACAACAATAACAACAACAACAACAACAACAACAACAACAACAACAACAACAACAACAACTCTCTTGCACAGCATAAGGTAGACAATAATAATTATTATATACACCGAGCTGTCCAGTTTACACTTACTTGATAGTGGAAGCGAGTAGGGAATGTCAGCAGAGTCGACAATCGCTTCTAAAAGATAATAAAGATACAAACATCGGAGGGAATGAGAAGGAAGTTGATACCCCAGTAAATTCATCAAGAATTGTGCACAAAATGTTAAACCCGATGAACCAACTCAATGTCTAAATTTCATGGGTGTGGTCTATGACTATAGTGCGTTTCAAAAGTCCAGACCTCTGGTTTCAAAAAACTGTTAGGCAGGCATCTATACCATATAAAATCTGGGATAACTTTGTGCATAAAAAATTTCGAAATTGGGCGTCTGTTATGAAATCGCTTAGAAATTTAATAAGAAAAATTGCGTGAGCTGCCTGAGCAATATTCCGAAGAAATGTATCAAAAAGCTCAAACCAAATTTGAATTATTCGAAAAGGTCTAGAGGTCTATTTATATATATATATATATTTATTTATTTATTTATTTCTGCACCTCGTGGCATGTCAAGACAGCCAATTGAATTGAGGAGAGGGTGAGACCAACCACGGAAGAAGAGAAAAAAAAAAAAATGAAGAGCACGTATACCTTTGAAACGCACTATAGGACCTTGTGTGGTGTGTAGTGGCTAAATCCTGCTAACTCCAGGACTAGTGGAATGGGACCTTCCCTCTTTTTCTCGGCATCATTTACGAATTGTTTGCTCCAAGCACTCGTACATGTATATGAACGTGAAACCCCGTGCTGCATCACAAGACGCGTCTCTGGATGTGCATGCTTCAAACACTCCTACTAGAATAGTGTATCGAGACACCTACCTGTGTTGTGTAGCAATCTCCACATGTCTACACATGAAGCTTGCACTCTACATATCTCACTGCCTGGCCCACCACTCCCCCAGGCTAGTGATCAGATCATGATTTTGAGTACATTTACGAAATTGAGGTAGGATACTTAACTGGGACATGACATTGTAATAGACAAAAACCCTTGCACACATGCAATAACTTCCGCACTAGCATCAACTATCTAGGCCTGCTCGTAGAGAATTCGATAGTGAATGCTGCTGTCTGACGATCGCTCTGATGCGTGAAACGTTATGTTGCAACTAACACAGCCTTTCGTCTCTGTTGTGTGTGCAATATGTACATGCATAACTGCAGAATTCGGTGCTAACACCTAGAAGTGCCAGACAATTATGGATACAGTACATGTGCAAAGAAAAGGAGTGTGTCAAGCTGTTTTCAGGCGCGATTCACAGTCTCCACATGCGCTACATAAAAAAATTTCATGATACGTTTGAAATAATTGACGGTAGACTGGAACGAACCATCGATAATTCTCACAGGGAATTTCTTTCATTCAACCGTATGCCTGCCATAATTCGTTGCTGCGGGCCCAGGTCGGTCATATTGATGTATTTTTCCATACACAACAAGCGCTGTGGTGAGCATGTCTGTTGATCTGTGAACAACAGGCTCTTGTTACAGCTGAGTGCCGACCCTGGAGCCTAAAGGTGCGATCACTACCTACAATGCGGGTCCCTTTACCACTAACACTTTTAACTCCATCACTGCGAAATCCACTGGAAATAATTATCTTTCATGCAGGACGTACTTCAGTTGTAAACCCTTTAGAAGAGAGAGGGATAGAGAGAGAGAGAGAGAGACGTCGCGGAGACAAGAATGATGACAAACAGATGAAGTCAGTGAACTGCCTGTAACACTTACTGTAAACAAATAAATTGGACATTGTTGAGCTCGTAGGTTGCAAGAACATGTACGTCTCGTCGCTTGATTCGGAACAACCACACGGATCATGGCCACCCTCCGCAGACGTGGTACTCTCCATTGCAAATCTAGCGTGGATCAGCTCTAACTCAGCCACGTCTCTTTCGTGAACAGACCGAATGATGCGGCTTACCCTCCTTTTATCTGGCTCTACTTCTTTCGTAAAGTACAACGACTTGAAGCCTTGCAGCAGTTTGTCTCTATATCTAAGACGGAAATTCCGGTGTACAATGCAGCAAATGAGATCCCCACTTCGAGCGAAGGAATCTACGGGTCTCGCTTTCCATCACCTGCATGAGGACGATCGCGCTGCAACTCTTGTGCGCTCTCTACATCTGAGAGGCATGTGCAAAACACATCACGCGACCTCTATATACAAGCCGACAAGCATGACACGAGACTACAGCAAATCATGCCCTTCTGAGAGCTGGTTGTCTTCAGCCACCGTTGATTGGGCAACTAGAGACCTACTAGTCTCTCAAAGGCACTTAGCGTTCTCCATTTGACATGCATCTATGGCACGCAAAACAACACGTCCCATGGGTCACTGTCAATGTTATGCCTTTGACAAGCTGGCCTTCATAATTGGACTAATCTACAGACCAGGGCCCGCGTGATCTAGGGGCCACACTTGTAGCTTTGACTGACGCAAATACGATATTTGCGTCCTCTTCTGTACTAGTTGGATGCATATCTCCATAGAATTTTTCATTCTTTGCCGTTGCCCATTCCAGCGCACTTATCCGATCTCTCTTGGTTGATGCAATGAGCTCACCGCATAGCAAGGGCAGCATCGTGCAGCTTCAATCGTTGATACTAGTAGAGTGAACACACACGTTCTAAAGCACTGTGAAGAACCGATCCCAACTTTGCCGTGCAGCGTGCCGGCAACAGTACCATCGTTTAGTACGAATCAGGGAGTAGTGTAATGCCAGTAAAATATTATTGCACTACTAATTAAAATAATGGATCACTTAAATCAAGGATGGCATGAAGACCAAAAAAGAGCATTTTCACACTTTATTGCGTTTCAAAAGTCCAGACCTCTGGTTTCAAAACCCGTTAAGCCCGCCTCTATACCACGTGAAATCTGTCATCACTTTGTCAATAACATTTCAGAATTTGGTGGTTTTTATCCAATCGCTTAGAGACTTATGAGAAAAATTGCGTGAGTTGTTTGAGCAATACTCCGAAGAAATATTTCACAACGCTCAAACCCAATTTGAAAATTTAAAAAAAGGCAAGGGGTCTATACTTTTGAAACATAGTGTTAATATCATATTACCCGAACAGCATAAGGTGGCCTAACAAGAATGATAAATACGAAATCAGCGACAGGAGTGTAGGTGAGATATGCAACTACAGAACCAAACAATTTTGTGAGATGAACATCCTACCGCAGCACATTGAACGGACCACTGACAGAAGAATCAGAAAACAAGGGTACATTCATAGGCCCGCAGAAGTGTCCAATCACCTTGTGCCTGCTCTGGGAAGGCAAATCGTCGGTCAGCGACTCAGCGTCTTCAAATCTATTAAGGCTCTTATCGATAAACATACTTTGCTGCCCACATTATTCCTGTATTCACCACGGTACTTGCCTCCGTGGTGAGGAAGAATGTACTACCACCCGAGCCGAATTGTGCTGATCGTAACCGTGATCATGAGAATTTTGACGTGTTCCAGAAAAAGTATTATTCTACGTCATGACGTCTGCGTGGAGGCAAGCAAGAAACCTTATAACGATGAAAGGAAAGTGAGGGCACTCATACCACGAGAACAATAGAGCAGTGATTCATGATATGAACGTCGTTTTCATGTGATAATCATACGAAATCGTCATCGCACTGAGAGTTGGACAACAAATGAAAGATATTCATGGCACCATAAAGTGAAAATTATTAGATATATTCTTTATGATTGAGTTTACTCCCTGCAGGCAGTCGTACTGTGGGTCGCAGCTCGGCTGGAAAAAATCCTTCCGCTTCCAACCAAGACTTGAACCTGGTACCCTCTGTTTCTCAAGCATGGTTTTATTATTATTATTATTATTATTAATTCAACATCTCCTGGCTCGTCAGAAGACTGCCAATATATGAGCCCCAGCCAGCAGAAACCTGAACATGTGTAATTTTTTCAAAAATTATTTTTTCGCTCGAAATTGATTCTACACTATTAATCATTCAAGTTATCAAGTTTGGTGACAATCTGATAAGCGAAAGCATGGAAAATAGAGTTTGAAGTCACACAGGTCAAGATTCAGTACAGTTCGCGCAGCATCCATGCCTAGTGACTCCATGCAAGTAAGTTGATCCTACAGTTTCTAATTGTGATGTGGAACAGGTACATGTAAGTAAATAGAATGCAAGTCAGGCTTGCCCTCTTGGTGCTGCAGGCATGAGTAGTTCAGAAGTGTGACGATATTCCGTATACACCTCTACCTTCTTTACAACACCAGAGTGCAAAACGATGATTGGTGGCTGGCCTTCCAAATTGTGTTCAGGGACCTCTGTGCTGGCAGTTTGAGCGTTGTCCCAAAGCTTGCCATACTGATAGATGTACTGACCAATACCACTGACATCCACTCCCTTGCACACTTTCACTCAGACCATGATTTCAGCATAATTGTATTTCAATGATACGAGCGAATACTCGCGTTTTGTAGCACGTGAAGATGTTGCCCCAAAGCGTTCAGCTGGTTTGACTTTTTAGGGATCCCTTTTCTCAGCACAGGCAGCAGCCAGCTTGGCGTCGTCTGGCAAGGTAGAGTACTGATAATACTACGCTCTGTTTTGCGCTGTGAGAAGCCCTCCATCAGTGTCTGCAACATCATTGTTGTCGATGTAGAAATACGGATCGCTCAGTGGGTCGGCATTCAGCTTCTCCTCGCAGTCGCTATTACTCCAGCGCTGACTATCGTCGCCACCAGTATCCAGTGTCGATTTTGTGAGGGCTCTTCGTTGCTATGCATATGAGACTCGCCACTGCTGGACAAACTCAGCGAGATCGCCACCAAAAAAATAATTCCGATCGCGAACTAACTTTCAGCGCCGCTTCGTACAGGGAGTCTCACGCTGACAACTCTGGACCTAAGTCCTTGTCGCGACACCTGTCGCCATCGCCCTGTCTAAACTCAACCTCCCTGTGACGAGCTCTCACCTAGCGCTAAAATCAATTGACCAGAGACATTTGAAGACACTTGAAACTCCTTTGACAACAAAGACACCTAGTCGATCGAAAAAGAATCTTCAAAAGCCACCTCACTGCGCGTCCCAAACTTTGACGTCACATTTTGATGATTGATATCAAGTACACAAGTGCTGGTTTTCGCTGGCCGGGGCTCATATATGAGAAGTCGGGTGGTAGCCAAACACGGCGAACTGAATAATATGGAGAGAAACAAAGAGAGTACTGCAAGGGGAGGCATGACGAAAATGGTGAGATTATTTAGGACGAAGAAGCTGAAGCTTGAACTCCTTAATGTCTGTGCATGCTTTAAGGCTAGTTGGCAGGGAAGACCAGAGAGTGTACGCAGAGAAGATAGGAGATTTCAGAAACAGGGAGGTATTAGCACGGGGTAATGAGAAGGAATGACGTGTTGATCTGGTGGACACAAACCAGTTATACTTAGCAAAGTGTTTTGGAGCCAGGTCTAATAAGATCATGTTTACAAGGATGCAAAGATGTTGCTGGTGTCGCTCTAAGAGGGGAGATACTGAAGCTAAACTGTAGAGACGTTGGGAGGAGAATGTTTGATTTTTGCGAAACAGGATGTTTAGAAGCAGACGCTGGTGTATTTCCAGAGTTTGAACAAGGGCCTGAGACAGACCGCACCACGCTGTGTCACAGTAATCAAATATAGGTAGAATATACGACGTAAAGAACAATTTTCGGCAATGGTCATTTAAATGGTGGCAGTGAGGGTGCAACATGCCAAGGGAGGAGCTAGCTCGCTTGCATACTGACTGGACCTGTGGGGACCAGGACATATGGCTGTCGAATATAACACCAAGGTGTTTGTGTTCGTGAACAATTTTAACGTTAGCATTGGCTCCTGGAAAGTGCAACGGCTGAGTAGGCGGCGATGGGCTGATGAACATTGCTTCGGTCTTCGCGATGTTGGGCCTCAGCTTCCAAGCTTCCATCCATGCTATGGTGGAGTTAATGCCGGTCTGCATGGAGGTAACGAGGTTGGACGGCGAGCTGTCAGAGCACAACAGTGCAGTATCATCAGCAAAAAGGCTGACGTCTGGAACTAGAGAGGGCAGATCGTTCACATAAGTTAGGAAAAGGAGCGGACCCAGTATGTACCCCTGTGGAACACCAGACACTACAGGTAAAGGATCGGACAAGGAAGCAGAGACACGGACAGTTTGATGACGGGACGACAAATATGACGACAGCCACTGCAGAGCTGTACCACGTACTAGAAAAATGTACTCAAGCTTTGCAAGTAGGCCTCGATGCCAGACTGTATAAAACGCTTTTGATAGATCAAAAAAGACAATACCTACATGCTTCTTCAGGTTACGATGTCCGTAAATATCCTGGATTAAGCGTGTCAAGTGCAAAGTAGTTGAGTCGCCACGACAGAAGCCGGATTGTGCAGAGGAGAGGGCAGAGGTGACATGGTGGTAAAGAGATTCATAGAAGATGCGTTCACAGACCTTGGATATAGTTGGTAGGAGGGAGATGGGCCTGTAATTAACAGCTTGGGAGCGTTGTCCTTTCTTAAAGATCGGGACAACAATAGCAGATTTCCACGCAGATGGGAAGACTCCTGCACGATATGACAAGTTGAAGAGCAAGCACAGGGGATACGACAATGAAGGCACCAGCAGTTTAAGGACTTCATTTGGAATACCGTCTTTTCCAGGAGACTTGCAGCTTTTAAGACGTTTCAGTTGTTTGCGGACCACACCAGTTGTTGTAAAGACCTCCAGGAGTGGAGCGCGCAGCTCTGGAGCTGGGTGCAGGGGCGGGATAACCCAGTTCGGATCGTCGGGAAGGCCGGGAGAGACAAACTGTTTGTTCAGAGTGTCCGCAATGGACTTTGCCTCAGACTGACGGTTGCCATCAGGATCAATCAAGCACTGGATTGGGGCGCGAGAGACACTGGGACGCTGCGTGCGAATGAACTGATAGAGAGAAGGACGATTGGGTGATGAGATTGTTGCAGAGAGGGAGCTGATGTAAGAGCGGTAGGTTTTACGGGATAGGTATTTGACAAAGTTGCGTTGAACTCGGTACGCCTCCATATTGACAGGTGTTGGAAATTTTCGGCTGACACTGAAGAGGTCTCGTTTACGTTTCACCGCAGATACGAGGACAGTCGACACCCAGGGTGGATTGGATGTCACAGACGATGTGCGTGTGTTTGACCGACAAGAATGGGTGGAAAAATCAGCGAGGTGGTGCTGGAAGGTTTGTTCCAGGACGATTGAAAATCGATCGACTGCGTCGTCAACAGTTGGAGAATTGCCTGGGCGTAGAAATGACCAGTCACAATGAGAGAGATCGGAATTAAGAGAGTCCCAGCAGTGAGAGGGGACATGACGATGGCGGTAAGGGAAATGTTTGCGTGGTGCTTGCTGCAGATGTTGGCCAGGCGATGGTGAGAGCTCGAACCGACATGACACGGTCAGATGATCCGAGGATCCAAGAGCGCAAGTCGTGTTAATATCCGTTGCAAGCTGGGGGTTGTTGACGAAGAGAAGGTCTAAGCACGACTGGGTCCCTGCAGGTGTTGTGTGCGTTGGGGTATTCACAAGCTGCTCTAGTCCGAAGCAGGTGAGGTGGCGGTAGAGCGCAGCTCCCGCGGGGGACGTTGAGTCAGTTGGGCACCAGTGCTGGTGCTTACAGTTGAAGTCTCCAGTCAGTATGACGTGGTACGAGGACATGGGGATAGTGACCAGGGCATCGGTGAGCATGTTACAGAAGTGATTTATCTCTGTGCTTTTGGCAGAGGGTGGGCGATAGGCACTACAGACAATAATAGGCTTTGGGGAGCCGGAACAAGGTTTAAGCTCCACCCACACTGTTTCACAGGTAGGGCGACTGAGGTCGTTGCGAAGTTGGATACAACTGAAACGATGATAACGAACGAGAATAGCGACTCCACCATATCCCCTGGAGGCGGTACCAGACTTGTTTTCGTTAGGAGGTCGATCACGCCGAAAGGTGGCGTATCCAGAGATACTAAGAGCGACACTTGGAGCTAACCAGGTTTCACTGAGGCAGATAATGTCAGGTCTGTGGATCTCGGCAATAGCCGACAATTCTGCGGATTTGTTGAGAACGGAGCGGCAGTTAATGGAGAACAAGTTTAGCTTTTCCTGGCAGCGCGGGTAGTAGGGCCGAGCCAGTGGATTTAGGTGGGAATTGGCCATCAATCGCTAGCTGTTGCGACATCGTTTGTGCTGGTGCCAAAGCTGTCACTTTTGAAGCGCCAGGGTCGGATGGTGTGGGAAAGCATGTCAGGCCAGAATGCCTTATTGGCTACTTTCTCCTCGTCGGCTGCCTCCACAGTCACGCGTGCATATGCAGTCCTGAAGTAGGCTGATGCATAGACGACGCATTGCACTATGTCGATCCCATGATCGGAGCACCATTTAGCAATAGATGATGCGGAGCAGTGAGGTTGCACGTTCCCAATGTAAAAGACCTTAAGAGAGCATGTCTGAGAATACCAAAGTATGTGTGCAAGTGGATCTCTCCGATTTCGCTCAAAATTTGCAGGTAGGTTGCCTTTGGGGTGTGGATCGACTGTGCAAAGCCCTTGAAAAAGTTTCTGAAGGGAACCTTGAAATTTGCATACCCCTCAAAAATGGCCGAAATATCACATTATTTAAGGGTCTAGAAACGAGTCACGCCACAGCGTATACGAACAAGCTATGAACAAAACTCCATCAAGCCAACATTGCCTCACCTTAGAAGAGTTCCTGGAGCAGTACCGATTAGCCACGCCAGCATCCCGGAAGACGAGGTCCATCACCCCCTGACGCCACAAATGATCGTCTTGAAAATAGCCAATTTACAAGCGCTGGCAAAACAGCCAGCTACGTCCTCAATTGGCCAGAACTATACACCGGCAGATAGTAGAACACCTCTTCTAGCGCTGAGGACATGTCCCCCATCTTCCTTTTGGGGTTTTCTTGAAATAAACATTTTTGAATTTTTCCACTCGACCATGCTGAAATACGGCCAAAGTCATACCTGCGCAGGAAAGCTCGCCCCGTCGCGACGTCTCCTCAGCAATTTCTACTCCAACACTACTCCCAAGGCCGCAGAACAAAGTGTAGTTTTGACTCTGACAAGGAAAAGCAGCGGTGATCACTTGTCACTCCAAACGACAAGCTTCTCCTTGCGCCACCAATAATTTTTTGTGCGACTGTTGATGCAAAAGTGACTGAAGGCCTGAGCGCAGTTTTTGAATTTTATTGCAAGATGCACGGTGAAATCACGTGCCTTGTGACGCAAGAATGCCAAGTCGCGTGGCCCACGGCTCACGAGATTTCAGAGTCACCTTCGTCAAGTGCGCTTGTTACTCGCCTTGAACGCCCGTTGGTCTGGGAGTCATCCCGCTTGTGTTGTTACTGCGCTCAAGAACACGCTGGGAGTGTTGTAGGCCTACGAACCGGGACTTTCCCTGACCATGTAGGTCGAAGACCAGTGAAATGATGATGAAATCACATTCTTTATGACGTAAGAAATCTCTCATGCAGTTCACGCGACAAGTGCGTGCAGTCAGTGCTACTCGCGTGCCAGTCAACACAGGGACCGAGCTAGCCGCTTTTGTCGAGCATCGACATGAAAACAAGGGACTTTTACTGTTGGACTATGTTCGGGATTGCAGGAGGTAAGTGTGAAAGACGAATAACTCTCCATGCTGTACGGGGCATATTTCAACGGCTTGCTGCCATTGCAACACTCCTAGGACAGTTTGTTGGGGTACTCAGCAGTTCAAGCAGGAAATGAAGCTCATCTTACCTCTGCCATCATGGTCTGTTCCGAGTAGCGTTCCAGGCACTTTCACGATCGTTGGCCGCGTATCGTGATGCAGGAAGCGTCATCCTACGTCACAGAGCACGCGATCTCACCGTGCATCTTGCAATAAAATTCAAAAACTGCGCTCAGCTAGATCAGGATCAGGCCTTCAGTCACTTTTGCATCAACAGTCGCACAAAAAATTATTGGTGGCGCAAGGAGAAGCTTGTCGTTTGGAGTGACAAGTGATCACCGCTGCTTTTCCTTGTCAGAGTCAACACTATACTTTGTTCTGCGGCCTTGGGAGTAGTGTTGGAGTAGAAATTGCTGAGGAGACGTCGCGGAGGGGCGAGCTTTCCTGCGCAGGTATGACTTTGGCCGTATTTCAGCATGGTCGAGTGGAAAAATTCAAAAAAGTTTATTTCAATAAAACCCCAAAAGGAAGATGGGAGACATGTCCTCAGCGCTAGAAGAGGTGTTCTACTATCTGCCGGTGTATAGTTCTGGCCAATTGAGGACGTAGCTGGCTGTTTTGCCAGCGCTTGTAAATTGGCTATTTTCAAGACGATCATTTGTGGCGTCAGGGGGTGATGGACCTCGTCTTCTGGGATGCTGGCGTGGCTAAGCGGTACTGCTCCAGGAACTCTTCTAAGGTGAGGCAATGTTGGCTTGATGGAGTTTTGTTCATAGCTTGTTCGTATACGCTGTGGCGTGACTCGTTTCTAGACCCATAAATAATGTGATATTTCGGCCATTTTTGAGGGGTATGCAAATTTCAAGGTTCCCTTCAGAAACTTTTTCAAGGGCTTTGCACAGTCGATCCACACCCCAAAGGCAACCTACCTGCAAATTTTGAGCGAAATCGGAGAGATCCACTTGCACACATACTTTGGTATTCTCCGACATGCTCTCTTAAGCTTTGCCCGGGGCGCTGCCGTCAACTCAGCAACATGGCCACCGGCGGGGGGTGTTTCGTTTGTGTAGCGGGACTTCTCCTCGCGCTTGGTGGTCAAGGATGTCTGCATATTAGTATTGCCTTCTACGGGTGTGCTTGAACGCTGAGCCCTGCGCAAACGCCTTGCTTGGACGTCCTGCCATTCGGGTTGAGGGGTGTGCGTACGGTGTGAGACGGAGTCGACAGTGCTAGGTTGCTGTACAGTGTGTGCACTGGGCTGGCTGGCACTGCCAGCATGTGCGTGTGTACCGTACAGGGTGTGTACCGGCGGGCTTGAGCTGGAGGGTCCAGCGGGTGCACGTGCAGGTTGTTGGGATGTTCCTGCTAGTACGTCGCTGTACTGTGCTGTGCTGCCAGAGGTCGTGTGGCTCCCGTGTACGCGTTGCATGGCATGCTGTGTGTGTACTGCGGTGTGTACGCTATTAGGGAGGTTTCGCTCTACGTAATTACGTATGGAAATCCGTATGTCGTACGCGCCGGGCAGCGAGGGCAACTTTCATACGTAAATCTCTCTACGGATTTCCGTAGGAAAGCTCTTTCCTACGTTGGGTCCTCCGTAGGACTTTTTGAAATATATTTTCGCATTTTCCGCATTTGTCCATGGCAACATTCAAGCCGCGCGAAACACAAGGTACACACACCGTACACCACGTGCAAAATATCATGGAAAACGCGGTTTCGGTTCATGGTGCATACGGTGGGCGCATGCAGCCAACGCGTCTCCAAAGCAACAACGCATGTTGAGCAGTCGTGGAGAAATCACGTAGAGCGAAACCCAACAGCTCTGATTTTCACGTATGAAAATTCCGTGCAGTTCATACGTTATTTTCATACGTAATTCCGTAGAGCGAAACCTCCCTAATGTCTCTTAGGTCAGCAATTTCCCGCCTGAGTTCTTGAATCTCACGTTTCAAGGACGCAATTTCATCGTCTCTGCCCCCCCCCCCTTGTCGCCATCATCTCCTTGTTTAAATCCATTATTGTTGTGGACAATGAGGCTAAGGCAGTCGTTATATCTCCTATACCAGTCATACCTTCCAGGATGGGGTGGGACCCAATCCCCTCCTTCCGGAGTGCTCCTACCAGGTCTGGCCGCGAGAGAGAATCAGATTTCGCGATGCCGTTCCGGGTGGCCAGATTTTGGAGGCAGTCAAACGTCAGAAGGGCCAGGTCGACATGCTCATTGGTGGCCATAGTCCACAGTACAAGTCACAGACTCTATGGGTTACAGTTGCAGACTCACAAACAAGCTGAGAGGATGTTGAATCGCGAGTACATGCAGAGCTTCAAATTTTGCATCCGCCATTGCGCGAAATCGCGCATTTTTTTAGACCATTCCACTAAAGTATTATCCAAAACTTAAACGCAAAAATTCAGTCACTTTTGCATCAACTGCTGCACCGAAAAATGTTGGTGGCGCAAGGAGAAGCTTGTCGTTTGGAGTGACACGTGATCACCGCTGCTTTTCCTTGTCAGAGTCAACAATACACTTTGTTCTGCAGCGTTGGGAGTGGTGTTGGTGAAGAAATTAATGACTAGACGTCGCGGAGGAGCGCCGCAGGTATTTGGACGTATTTCAGAATGATCGAGTGGAAAAATTCCGAATTGTCTATTTCAAGAAAACCCAAAAACGATGATTGAGGACATGTCCTCAGTGCTAGAAGAGGTGTTCTACTTTTTTTATTTTTTTTATGTTTATTTGAATTCGGATAGCTCAACAGTACAGAAGTACAACTACAAAGAGTACCGAATAGAAGGCCCCGAGAACGGGAAACCAAAAAACAAAACAAAAAACAAAACAAAAAAAGACATCAAGTTACTGATTATGCACATTGCTTGAAAGCAAATCACAACAATGTTTGTTTGTTTGTTTGTTTCTTTTATTTGAATTCGTTTAGAGCACAGGCAATTCTGCCTTCTCGCCAGAGGAAAAACCTCCGGTTTCTGCTAAGAACGAATATAATATTATGAGAGAAGGAAATATTAAAAAGAATCATAGCAATCATGATAATTCCAAAGCACAAAGTTTGTATATAATTCAAATGGGTGTGTGTATGTGTAAGCATGCAGTGAAGAAAACACCGAGAAAACATGCAGTAATGTGTAGGGATGCCGAGCAAGGTGGTTACAAATTACAATTAATTCTGTTCAGAGCCAGTTTAAAGGCAACCGCCGCACTGTGGAGGCGAATATCGCTGGGAAGGGAATTCCAAAGAGTGCTTCCCACAAATGTCAATGACTGACGACCGGAAGGTCCAGGAAGGAAAGGCACTTGCAGTAGCCGCTGCTCCTGTCCTCGAGTAATTCGGCGATCATCCCGGGATGCTTGGCCTGTGTTAGCCATCAACTGAAAGTAGGTGCAGAAAAGAGGACTTGCAAGATCATGTAGGCAACGGAAAACAAAAAATAAAACCTTGTAGTTAAAAATGTGAGTTAGGGATCGAATAGATAAGCGCACGAGGAGGGGGGCTGTGGATGCACGGCTGGAGAGTCGGAAAATTGCACGAATTCCGGATTTGCTGGATTTGATTAAACGACTCTGCAGCTGCTTTGTCAGCGACGGGAAGAATGCATTGGATGCGTACGTTAGTCGTGCTTGCACAATGCCAATGTACCAAAGTCTGCGGGCTCTTATGGGCAGAGATCGCCCATGGCGCCATAGCTGGCTGATGGCGACTGACGCCTTCTGCACAACACTGGAGACATGGGGCTGCCAGGATAGCTGGTCATCAATGGTTACGCCAAGGTATTTGGCAGTGGAGGTAACAGTTAAGGCTTGATCCTTACATTTCACGACTGGTATGTCGCCAGTGAGTCCCCGAGGTTGAATTACCATGACTTGGGTTTTGCCGGTATTCAGCAGAAGCCCAATTTCGGAGAGCCAGTCAGACAGACGTGTCACAGCCGTAGTCAACGTCTTGCAAACAGTGTCCAGATCTGAATCAGAATAATCTAGGATGATGTCGTCCGCGAACTCCTGATAAACAACAATGCAAGGTATGACGTCGGAAATGTCACTCGTGTAAAGGACAAAGAGAAGCGGCCCAAGAACACTGCCTTGGGGCACACCTCTTGAGCATGGGACTGCATCAGAAAGAGCCTCACACACCTTGACACGTTGAGTACGACCAGACAGATAGCTAGCCAACCATAACAATACTCTGCCATTGACTCCCAGGGTGAATAGTTTATCAATCAGACGTTGATGTTGGACACGGTCAAACGCTTTTGACATGTCAACCATCACAATACCTGTGTATTTTCGCTCTTGTTTGGCCAACAGCCAACGGTTGGCGGCTAGAACTAATGCATCTTCGGTAGAGTGCATTTTCCTGTAGGCAAACTGACTGCTAGGTAATATGCTATGTTGCGTGAGGTATGCTGTGAGTTGCTTCTTTACAAAGAACTCCAAAATCCGGGACAGAATAGGGAGCAATGACACTGGTCTATAGTTAGTAGGGGATGTTGCATTGCCACTCTTGAACAGTGGACTAATGTGTGATGTTTTAAAACACACTGGCACAGTACCTGATGTCAAGGATGCATTGACTAGGGTGGTAAATGGAGGTGCCAGGACATGTGAACACTGCTGCAGTACAATTCCAGGAATGCTGTCACTCCCAGATGCTTTGTGAGGACTCACAGTTTGCAAGCATTGTGCAACATCAGACAGGCTTACCGGCTGAAATGTTGAGAAGCTAGATGCAGAGGCTGGACCATGTGGTATATGCAGCTCAGGTGGCCGCATAGGGTCATGCACAATGTCTCCAAACAATTTACTGAGTGACTCAAGCGGCGCTTCAGGTTCTTTCCGTGTCTTCTGTCGGCCTGTGACATCGTTCATGACAGCCCAAAGTTACCGTTGATCTGATGTATCACATCTCTTTGTGAAGTACAAGTTGCGCAGACTCCTGTCCAACTTCCGTGCTTTGGAGCGAGCTGATCCTTGTGCTTCTTGAAGGTTCTGATCGGTTTTGGCTCGGAGCCAGAGACAATGCGCCCGGTTCCGTTCACGAACACTTGCCATTAACTCATCTGTAATCCAGGGGCAAGGACGTCGAGATTTGCGGTGCCGTTCCTGAAGTGGAGCATGTTTGTCTAGAGTGGTCTGGATTCCCGCTGTGAGTGACGACGGAAGCACATCCACACAGACAGAGTCACAGGTAGTTAGCGTCTTCTCCAGGTCACATGTAAACATATTCCAATCCACTTTGTGCAAAAAGCGAGTCTTGCGCAGATGCTGTCCCTTCAAGTGGTGACTTGCTGAAATTGGCAGCCTGGCAAGTATTGCAGAATGGTCACTGATATCCAAATGTATAGTCTCGCAAACACCCTGGATCGGGGTGGTAGACAAGAATAGATCCAGTAGTGCGGCAGAACTGCTGGTTACTCGCATTTGGTTTAGATAGAATGACCCCAACTGCATTAGTTTTACAACGGTGTCATCTGTATTCGTTTGAGCAACGAGTTAATTTGAAACTATACGTTTTGGTCTATGGCTGCTTGTCATCAATTACTAGCCCCCTCCTTCAGTCACTGTTTCTCCTGCGTTCAGTTGGCCCGCATACAAATGCTCGTACTCGTGGCCAGGATACAGCTGCCTTAGTATTACCTACTGTACATATTGGGCATGGACTGCGCTCAGTTTCTTTTCTGGCGGCAGGTCGGTGGAACACTCTTCCTCCAAACTGTCGTCAGGCACAATCTGCTGGTACTTTTGCTCACCTCACAAAGATTCACCTAAGGTTCCCTGTAACAAGGCGATGCCTGTTGGGACTCCCCTAGTCAAATAATAAATACTACTACTACTACTCGGGTAGGAGATGTGACGTGGTTGCGAAGGTTAAACTGGTTGAGTACATGATGCAAAGGAGTCACAGCATGGGCATCATTAAAGTTTACGTTGAAGTCTCCTACTAGCACAGGTGTGGTCTGCGGTCCACTGCAGGCAGTCTCTAGGTTTGACTCCAGCCCATCCCAGTAGCCCGCAGACTCACCAGGTGGTCGATAGCAGCAGCCCAGTAAGACCGTCTCATTGCCTGGTCGACCTGGGGCTAGAATCTCCAGCCACAGCATCTCCATCTCACACTCGAGGTCACGTCTTCGACGGACTTGCAAGGACGTATGACAGTAGAAGGCAACACTGCCTCCTCGCCTTCTTACCCGATCTTTGCGGAACACACTGAAATGAGGAATGTTTACTTCTCCGTCTGTTACATCGGCTGACAGCCAAGTTTCCGCAACGCCTAGGATGTGTACTCCACGGGTTGAGATAAAGTTTTGTTTTTTCACGGCTGAGCGTAGCGAAAGAGTGCAAAAAACGTATTTTTCACTCACAAATATTTTCGTGCATTTGCTCTTGTTCTGCGCAACTCCGTTGAACCTGCCATCGTGGTCTTTGTTTTTCCTCGTGGTAGTTGAAGTTGCGTGAGTGTGATTGCTCTGGTAGACCACTACCCCATGTACTGAACAGTCGCTTTGTGAGTGAAAAGTCTTCAATTTCTGCTACTTTTCTCCTAAGGCTACAGACATTTAAGAAAGCTACACTGGTCATGATCTAAAACGATATGGTGAGTTCGCCAACTGTCATATGCCGGTCGTTGCTCTCGTTGTTACCCATGTCCTCCTGTTCCATGTCCGAGTCGGTCAGTAGCTCATTTCCTGAAAAGTCAACAAGGTTTTTTGGCACTCTGAAGGTTTTCCGTCCCTTGGCCACCATAAAGCCGCCCTTGTCATCTGAAGGGCAGTGAGCAGCTCCCAGTTCCTTGTTAAGCTGGTCTGGTTTGGCTGATTCCTGACTAGGTGAAGAAACTTGAGGTGTCCCAGTTTCAGGTGCTGAAGCTGTACTGCTTGCTGACTGGCTTGTACTCACTGTTGGTTCTGAATTTGCACCCACTGTGTCATCCAGTGTCCCCTGGGCCTGGCCCTGAGTACCCTTCAGCGCGCTGGCTGCTGCATCAGCGTACGGACTGGGCCTCCTGGCCTGGTGGGTGCAGAGTTTGGCGATATGAGTACTGGAGCCACACTTGTAGCACGTGGGAACTTGACCCCTGTGCCAAACGCGCAGTTTCAGCCGGGACTCAGACAACATGATGGTGGAGGGTACGATAGCTGTGGGTACTAAGTTTACGAATGTAGTACCAGTTGTGAAGGTGCAGCCTTCCACAGCCTTTGTTTCCCGCTTCGGAACACCAATGACGGATCCAAATTTCTCCATCGCGGACGTAATGGCGGACAGTGGGGTGTCATCCGCCACACCAAATATATGCGCGGACACAACTGCTCCATCACCAACTACTAATACTAGTTGTTTTCCTTCAAATTCTAACCCTCTGGACAACACCTCGTCCCTAACGGCAGTGCAGGAAAACGAAACTCTACAGAATCCGCGCCTTCCACTCAGATCCACCTGCTTGATATCATCAGGTCTTACACCACCTGACAGAAGAAGTCTGATGAAAAAGGCATGATCCTTCGAGGACCACCCTTCATTCAGCTGAATGGAACAGATTCTAGACATCTTTATAACAATCCTACACGCACTCTAGCCAGTTTCTGCAGAAAAAGATATCACTATCTGAGCTCAAAAGTTTGCTTCCACTCCCCACGCGTACTTCTGCATGTGACCAAGATAACACTGGCAAACCGTGATCCAGTTAACACGAAACTGGACAAACTTTGCAACCGTCAGTGTATCGATAGTGACCTCCTGACATTGCCTGGAAATGTTAAACATTTTGAATTTTGCTTTGTTCAAGCACTGCATTTCTAGTATACACTTTAAACAGCCGACATTATTCTTGGCGTGCAAAGATAATCGAGAGCAAAAGGGCCTCGGGCAAGATATAAAACCAGTTGCACGCGTGTACTTTGTGAACGGTACGTTAAAGTCAGAGTAACGGTCGTTTGAATGGCCTATAAAGAAGAGAGCCAGAACATTAAAAGTAGGAAAAAATAGGGTAGACAATGTAAGGAGGAAAATGAGGAAGAAAGAGAACAGACATTGTTCGGAAGAATACATGGAGCAGCATTTCGGAGTCGTTCGGTGAGGATCCTGTTTTGGGGGGAGGATTTTGGAATAGAACAGCTCTTTTTTTAGCCGTCATTGCATAATTTTTCTATTTGTATCAGGGAACAGTGCAATGGTCCCCGATTGTGGCCGGTAAATTTTACGGCAAAAATTGGTTCATCCCTTTGCGGTGCATAAGGTGTCTCCACAAAACTACTAATCTACAGATAAAGTCGCACGATGCATACAATACACGTCGACCGTGGGACCTTCACTCCTTTGTCTTCTCGATGGCTGGATGTAAGTCGTCGTAAAACAGCCGATTTCTCAAGAGCTTGTGGTGCTGCGAGCCACAGTTAAATGGGAATTCGTGGCCTGGCACGAGGGAAACATGGATGCATTGAATTGGATTTCGGTCTGTGACCACTTTGTGGTGGGTCTGATCTACTCACCTCCCACCGCTTAGGAGCTGCATCTGCGCCTTGATCCAAGAGGGTGGTGGCGTTCCTGCGGCTGCGAAAAACTGGGCCTTTGGCCAAGTCTCACGTGAACCGTGAATTTTGTTTTGTTTTTGTGCGGCATACTTGCAGGCAATGATAACAAGACGTATCGTTACGTGATGTCTTCTGTCCGCACTCGGTTGGCATTCGCTTTGGCAAGAGCTGCCATCATGTGTATTCGTGGCTCCCGTTCGGCACACAACCGTCCAGTTTAAATTGTTGAACGGTCTCTCCTGGAATGACGACTACACCATAGCTCCGTGGTTAGAGCATCGCTAGCTACAAGCCCCTGGTTCGTGTCCAAATTTATTTTCAGACTTTTCCCGTTTGTGTCTTTCCCTGAAAGTGGTGAAGATTATTAATATTTATTATTATTATTAAAATAATCTACGTAGAGATAAATTTTTTAATATAGCTATGGAAAGGATGAAGGCCGCAGACAATACGCAACTACGTTACTTGTTTGACATGTATTTACTGTGTATTTTATAACAAAAAATTAATATTATTGAAAACCCATAATTTGAAACTCGGATGTTGAGCCATAAATAAATGTGGAAGAGAAAAAACATATGGATACGAGTTAAGAGTAACTCTCCATCACTGTAACATGATACTTTATACAGTCAGAAAGTCCAATAACTAGGCACCAGACTGACAGAGTACTGAAACATTCGACGTCTTGACACCTAGCTTCAACACATCTCCGTAGCGCTAACCGACAGCCTTCCAACTTGGAAGGTTCAAGGTTATGGAAAGACCAAAGAGGGGAAGGCAAGCGCAACGAAAACGAGCAAAAGCTACAGTCCCAACGGAACAAAGAATGTCGATTGTTACTGGACGATGATGAGACCAGTACGATATTTGACAAAGCGGTCTAACTACAATTCGAAGCAGCTAAGCAGCACACCACCCAACTTGGGTGGGTCATAAATATCAAAGATAAATAAAGAAAGGGAAGCTTTGCAAAAACGAATTGTACAAGCCGAAAGCCAAACTCCTACATTACTCCTCATGCATGACATTGTGATGGACTAGTTGACTACAAAACAACCCTCTTTGGTCTTTCCATAACCTTGAACCTTCCAAGTTGGAAGGCTGTCGATTAGCGCTACGGAGATGTGTTGAAGCTAGGTGTCAGGACGTCGAATGTTTCAGTACTCTGTCAGTTTTGTGCCTAGTTATTGCACTTTCTGACTGTATATAGTATCATGTTACAGTGATGGAGAGTTACTCTTAACTCGTATCCATATGTCTTTTTCTCTTCCACAGAACCCATAATCGATTTTCTTGTTCCTATCGTCAGTTGGAAAAATACGGAACTAAAGATACAACCAAAGAAACTTAAGTTAAGTACTGTAAATAGAAAGGTGTTAGAAATAACAACAAGATACAAGTGCAATAAAACCACTAGAGAAAACGCAAAAAGGTAACAAGATTACGTAACCAAATGCGAGAAGGCACTAAACGAAGTGTCAACCTACGAATACAATTTCAGTGGAACAACGTGCTCCTTCTGCTTACACAAAACAGGCTTATGAATACGTATACAAACTGCCTCAAGGACTTTCAACTGTTGGACATAACGCGCACGACACAGTACAGAAAAATGAGAGTCATGATACACAATAAGACAGTTAGGACGAGATAACAAGTGTAGATACACAGCTGACTTCTTACGATGAACACATTCATCCGCCTCATCTCGCTCCTTCCCACCCGACACCTCCTCGTCCATCTCATCATCCTCTTCCTCGTTCCATTATTATTGCAGATATTACTGCAGGAGGCGAATGAAGAACTTCCTGTTTGCACGTACGGGAAGTAGGCCTTGAAAGATGTCTCGATAGTAAAAGGTGTAAGAAAAATCGGTCAAGCGGCACCATGTACGGATTGCTATCAAAAGACCTATCTTATTAAGTAGCCATTTTTGATGTTGTGTGTGTGTGTGTGGGGGGGGGGGGGATGGTAGGCATAACTCGCGCCATTTTGCCCTTCCCCATATCCAATAAAACATTGTTTCATCCTCAGCCCCGTCTGAACTAGTGCGGCAGGGCCTAGGGTGCCAGGGGCTGCCAAATCTATACCAATGATTTCAAATTTATTGGTTTGAGGGACAGATGGGAATGTGGGGGGGGGGGGGGGTGTGGAATAAAAATTCAGGGGCGGCCTCTGACCCACGCTTCCCCATGCCTGCAATAACGTAGACCATTTTCGACGCTAATGTCTATTTCTGAGTAGTAAATAGACAATCCAATTCGGTAGCAGAATCAGTCCCACAGGTTTTTCAGAGTAAAAAAGAGAAGAAACACATTAGAAAGAGTTATGCAGCTACTATCCACGACTGTAACAATATGGTAATCCGTCAGAAAGCGCGATAATAGGGCACAAAACTGACCAACTACTGAGACATTCAGCGAGACATTCAGCGACCCGACACCTAGCTCCAACACACCGTTTATCATCTTGTTACAGTCGTGGATAGTTGCTGCATAATTCGTTCTAATCTGTTTCTTCCCTTTTTTTACATTAAATTTTATTACTGGCTCAGGATCCGAGTTTAAAGTTTGTCAGAGTGATCGTGTTTTCTTTCCAACGAATAATTTAGGGTTCGAAGTCAGAACATTTGTTTACCCTCGTAAATGGTTTGAGATTTTGATGCCAAGTATTTTGATGGATGAAGACTGATTGTCCTGTTTTTGCATTTTTTTCACACTCCCCTACAGTACATGATCTCGTTGCAATTGTGGTCAGTTACTCACAACTCATACCATTTCATCATTCTCGTTGTGCATTAGCATTGGCTCACCCTCCGAGTTCGAACACAAGTCGGGTTTTTTTGTCATTTTCTTCCAGTGTTTCGAACTAACTTCCCGGATCACCTAATCGAATAGGCACTGGATATGTGCTGAATCTTCCACACACATCAATAGCATTGTCTTCATCGCCTCCTGACAACGGAAAATATATCTCTAGAGATAAGGGTGGTTGCGACCATACCGGAAATGACTCTCCAAATACATTTTTGTTATCAAACTTCACACCGTAACTGTGCCCTCCAGCCGTCCTCACCATTTTCCCACAGGATACTTTCAACAATGCGACACATGTGTTAGTACTGAATGCCTTCGTACAGCCATTTCGAGTGCAAACTAGACACTTTCTGCTTATGTCCAGCATATTTTGGCATATTTTGGCATATATCTTTGCATATCTTGCTAAGCCTCTGGCATATTATGGACATTTTCCCTGATATGCGACGAGCATAATATGCAAACAGTTTCCTCTGAGACAACAATGCGATAATACTCATTAAAAGGACACAATTCAGGCTCATTACAAACATCTTGAAAGTTTTTGTCATCACAAGTATACTTTCAAGCCTTCTCGTCAGGGCGATCAACAGTGCAGGTCATGACCCTGGCTGTAAATGACTGGACTTTGGCTAGAGATGTGGGTCATACAACCGTTGTAGCATTTATTTACGTAAGCAAGGCCTTTGATCGAGTTGTGCACCAGGAACTTATCTTTACTTTGCACAGCTTAAGCATTCATAGTTCTGTCCTGAAATGGTTCGCTTCCTACCTGAACGGCCGGTACCAGCGTGTATGTATAGCCTCTGGAACATCATCTCTTCTCCTTGTTACCCGAAGGGTTCCGCAGGGAACAATCTTGGCTCCCACCCTTTTTTAACCTATATGTGCGACTCTTACCTGACCTGGCTGCAAGGAGCGGTGTAAAGCTCCTCATGTTTGCCGATGACAAGACTTTGTACGCTTCCTCGAGATCCAATAGTATGCGCCGATGTCGTGGCCTCGGCTCTCAGTAAGGATCCAATGAACTAAGATCACTGGGCGTGAGCGTTAATGTTGACAAAACCGTGGTCATGAGGATCTTGCCGTAGAAGGCTCCTGACGTACAAAGACTCGTTCTTGTTGAGCTGGGCGGCACTACCTTCAGGGAAGTGAGTGTAATTCGCTGCCTTGGTATCCTTATCGATAACAAGCTCTCATTTGTTCCACACGTAGATCACCTCACCAGCAAGGTGTCACGCAAGATAGGCGCGTTGCGACGCACCTTCCGCCAAATGGCAGCATTTGCTCGTCCCCAGTACCTGCTTAGTGTGATTAATCCCGACTTTGAGTATTGTTTCCCTGTTTACGCATCTCACCTATCAGAACAGTCCAGGGAGAGATTGTTTACCTTGTTCCGCAGAGCTGTGTGAGTTACCTGCAGTGCTTCATATCATGCTGCTGTACCACCCCTTCTTGCTTCTTTTCAAATAAAACACCTTGCATATCGATACATTTATCAATTTCTTACGGTTACGTTTATTTGTCATATTGTTCAGCCTGCATCATGCTTACGCAGTCTTTTCCCTTTGCCCACCTCTAAGCGGTCAACTCGTGGAGCTACAACAAACAATTTGTCAATTTGCTTGTATAAATCCATGGTAGGGTACAATTCCTTTTCCTCCAGAGCATCCCTTATGTGGAATGCCCTCCCTGCTCACTTGAAAGGAAGTGAGGACATTAGATCATTTTCTACAGAACTTTTACACGCTCTGAATGACGACAAATTGACTATATCCCTATAGCCCCTCCTTTTTGAAAATGTATTTCACCATTAGAATAAGGCTGAATATTGACGGACTTGTCCTTCTGTTCATGCATTGCCCTGCTCTAGTAACGGTTCATGAATCCGCCCAGTCCCCATTCCTTCTCCGTTTCTCTCCGTTTTTCTTTCCTTTCGGTTGCATCTTCCTCTCTGCTCTGTTTCATTTTCTCTTTTCGTTCGTCCCTCTTGATATTTGTACTTTGTACTGTTGAGGCAACGAACTGAAATAATAAAAACCAAACCAAACCAAACCAGGTGAAATACAGGCAAGGGAAAAGCGTGTACGCAGTGCTAGATTGCTGAATGTTTTATTATTATTATTATTATTATTATGAAATGACCCAAAGGCAATGTGCCTATCGAGGGGTTCATTTGATTGATAGAACAGTAGATGTAGATGTATGTACAAAGAGAAGTAGGGATTGATGAGGAGAGAAATGGGGAAAATCAACTGCAAGGTGGCGGAATTCCGTTGATTGCATAAGCATAGTCAGCTGTAAATTTTGGAAGCCGTATACATGTACATCCACACAAAGAAACCCAACCTTTGCAAGCAGAAACAAATTAAATTCACACTTAGGCGGTTAGGTGGGTCGTCAAAACCTCGTTAGTTACATGTATGTCCAGTGTTGTCTCTTGTTGTCGCTCTACATGTCACGCTTATTGAGTTTTCTCGCACTTGCAATTTTGTGTCATTATTGCAATTTTTCGCTGTTTACTTTAGCTATCTTCTTCTTTGCGCTGTTTTACCACCTTCTTACTGTATTTAATCCACTGTCCTCTTCCTTTTTCCTTGCCTGTATTTCACCTGACGAGAAGGCTTGAAAGTATACTTTTGAAGACAACAACTTTCAAGATGTTTGTAATCAGCCTGAAGTGTGTCCTTTTTATGAGTATTATAGCATAATATGCTCTTTTTTAACATATTTGGTCGAGGCCTAGCACTAACATCTAGTTAGTAAAGATGGCTATCATGCCTGTCTCGCACTTTGCGTGATGATTAGTCATGGACGACGAGTTGAGTGAAATACATAGAAAGGTAGATATTGTAGTATAGGTAAGATATTGAAAATCATCCTTTGTACCGAAAGGGGTTAGCATAATGGGAGCGCTTGAAGCATGATGATGAGGGCAAAGCAAAAGAAGCCAGTGACAATCACTGTGAAAAACTAAACTTATGATAAAGACGTGATAGTAAAAAATAATGAAGTACGCAAGTATTGTTAATAGCCAGGTGTGATGTCGGCAGACAGCAGGGCATAATACGTAGCAACACGAGATGCTCGGGGGGGGGGGGCGGGGAGGGGGTGGGAAGGGGGGTCGGTCACTCCGGCCACTCACTCACCACACCGCACCTCGCAGTCGTCACATGACAGGCATTCTTCTTTTCCATGACAGTGCTGTAGTTTAGCAATGCAGTGAAAGTTTAGGATATACCGTACTGGGGAAAAAATAATTTTTGTAATCAGGCCATGAGCTTTGAAAAACTGTAAGAAGTAGTTATAGTAACCGTGATGTACACAGTTTACATGTAGCCCGTCACTAAAATCAGCAGTGGGGTGAACGCATCAACTAGATTAAAACCGAGTTATAATATACACTGTGGTGCGTTCTCTTATCATTATGATTGGGAAACTGCTTTTATCCTCCAAGCGCTTATAAAAAGCGCGGACATGCATGTACCCATATTCTAGAGAATGACATCATGATTTTCTATTCACCAGATACCGTTTCCCAGCTGAATGTGGTAGTGAGTCCCTCCGCTTTGGCGTTGACGCTTGGCATCATGACGAGTTCATATCCTTGGTCAGAGGAACGATGGCTAACGGCAAGCAGTACTCCCGCTCTCATTCCACTGTGGAGTTCAAACACACCTTTGTCCGAGGTGCCAACCTTGACGAAGTGCGTTTCTGGCCTGAACAAGGCCTTCTCAGGAGTGCTGAGGGTGATTTCTTGGACATCATAGGACCAGATTGATTTATTCAATGAGAGATTTGTGCCCATGAACTGTGGCTGACGTGGCGTTTGGAACGCAACACGCCGCTGAGGAGGTGATGGCTCGTAGCCACAGGATTTAATGACAGTGCACTCATGGATATTAAACCCTCCCGTAGCGGTGGGAGGAGCTGCGCATTAGGACACAAATATATCCGAAAAGAATTTCATAGCGCTACGCACTGACAAAGACGTAAGAGTTGAAGGCAATGGTTTCAATCTCAAGTTGCGAAACAATAGAGTATGAAAAGTTTCACGTTGTTGGAGAGTGGTCGCTTCCATGGAAGGAAGTCGATTTTACCTTTGGACGGTTTCGAGAATAGTTGATCATTATTGCCTCCTGCAGATCGAGATACGCATGAAATACAGCGGAACCGGTTCAGTGAATTGCACTGGAACGATATTGTTTCCTGCAGCAAAATACTCCTAGTAACTAATGGAAAAGATTCTATCGGAACGACTACTTCGATACTTGAGGACCCAAAGTATAATTTGTAAAGGTCAATTCGCATATGTACGCAACAATTCTGCAACGGACCAACTCATCTTGCTAACCCAAGCAATGGCTGTAAATATTGATAATGGCACTAATTTTGACATGATATCTTTAGATTTCAGGAAAGCATTCGACCGGGTCGGCCACTCTATACTCCTAAAGAATTGAGTCATATTTGCATCAACAGTGGCACAAACAAAATTTTGCTGGCGCAAGGAGAAGCTTGTCGTTCGGAGTCACAAGTGATCAGCGCTGCATTTCCTTGTCAGAGTCAACAATACACTTTGTTCTGCGGCCTTGGGAGTAGTGTTGGAGTAGATATTGCTGAGGAGACGACGCGGAGGGTCGAGCTTTCCTGCGCAGGTATGACTTTGGCCGTATTTCGGCATGGTCGAGTGGAAATATTCAAAATAGTATATTTCATGAAAATCCCAAATTGAAGATAGGGGACATGTCCTCAGCGCTAGAAGAGGTGTTTTGCTATCTACCGGTGTATAGTTCTGGCCAATTGACGACGTAGTTTGCTGTTTTGCCAGCGCTTGTAAATTGGCTATTTTAAAGACGATTATTTATGGCGTCAGGGGGTGATGGACCCCGTCTTCTGGGATGCTGGCGTGGCTAAGCGGTACTGCTCCAGGAACTTTTCTAAGGTGAGGGAATGTTGGCTTGATGGAGTTTTATTCATAGCTTGTTCGTATGCGCTGTGGCGTGACTCGTTTCTAGACCCATAAATAATGTTATATTTCGGCCATTTTTGAGGGGTACCAGTATGCAAATTTCAAGGTTCCCTGTAGAAACTTTTTCAAGGGCTTTGCACAATCGATCCACACCCCAAAGGGACCCTAGCTGCAAATTTTGAGCGAAATCGGAGAGATTCACTTGCACACATACTTTGGTATTCTCAGACATGCTCTCTTAAATTCTAGATGCTCCCTAGAGTCACTAGCCTATCGTGGTCAAATCATCAGTCTCACTACCTTTCACAGATATGTTTTGAATCATCATGATTACCTTGCTGATTTTCATTTCAAGATTACGTATAGTGAGCGGGACCAAGTAAAATCATTCTTCCCAAATTAAAATCATTGTTCAAGTCTCTCTTCATGTTCCGAACTGCTATTTTATGGAACTGTTTACCTTCCAGTCTAACATCGGAAGCCTCGCTCTATAAGTTCAAAGCTGCCCTCAGGAAATTAACAGCTGACCATGCTTATACAATCAACGGAATTCCGCCAACTTGCAGTTTATTTTCACCATTTCTCTCCTCATCAATCTCTACTTCTCTTTGTACATACATCACTCACGGTACCGTAGGGGAAATCGGCCCGGGAAGGGCCGGTGCCATCAGAGCGGGCAGAATTAGAGGTAGGTTAATTATGGGAAGGATCATACTGGGGTTTATGGCCTCGATGAGGATTACAATTAAAAGTGCTAACAAGGGCAGACAGGTGAGTCTCTTGTTTCTCTACTGCCAAACAGACACGGGTGAGCGTATGGGGTTCATTAGTAGCACTTGACGCAGACGCGGGGTCACACAGTGTTTTTGTTTTTTTTGCAGCTCATGACTGTTGCGGCCTGACGCATTTGTCTACTTCACAAAATCATCAGGGAAACTCAAAGACGACACGGATCCCACGGAAACCGGCCATTTTTCAAAGTTTTCAAGTAGTTCATTGATTTTGGATTACAAGAAGAGGAAAGGTCAGCGCGTGCACGATCGCTGTTGGTTCTTTCCGAATTTGAAGCCATTTTCATTTGTAGTGTCGTGGATCAGGCAAGAAAAGTCCGCATCGCAGCTGTGTTTCTCCCGACTTCGTCATACTGGTTGTCCTTTTTGGGGCTCAGTACGACAACACAACACTCACAAGTCAACAGGCTCCAGTTGGCCGATGACCCACTCAAACAACGGGTCCTTTCTCGACATCATTTTCTTCTCAGAAAACGTCTCGCTTTTCTGCCAGGTTCGGAGCAGAGCAGCCTCGGCCTCGTGGGTCCACGGACTCATCCCGAAAAAAAGAGGGAAGAAAACAAACCTTGAAGAGACGATTGTAGAGTTACTGCTCAACTCAAGCAACTGTCTTGAAACTAATTTTACTTGAAAGACACTGTTTTTCCACCAAGCGTCACTCCCATCAGCGGCAACGCAGCCGATTTACCCACGTCAGACGCAGCAGCGTCTGACGCTCAAATTTCCCGCGTTAGCGTCAGTTGGCATGGAAAAGGTCATGATTCTGACGCTGACGGAGCATTTTTGCCGTAGTGTGACAGAGGTCTAAGGCCTTGGTCACACTCCGGCAAGTTTGAAGCAGGACGCAGTGTCAAGCTGCATCACTTGACGCAGAAGCGGGATCACACAGTGTTTTGTATTTGTGCAGCTCATGACTGCCGCGGCCTGACGCATTTGCATACTTCACAAAATCACCAGGGAAACTCAATGACGACACGGATTTCCACGAAAACCGGTTTTTGTTTATTATCCCAAAAAATGTTGGACAAAGTTTTCAAATTTTTCGTTGATTTTTCATTGTAACAAGAAGCCGTGCACGATCGTTGTTGTTTCTTTCCGAATTTGAAGCCCTTTACAGTTGTAGTGTCATGGATCAGGCAAGAAAAGTCCGCACAGCAGCTGTGTTTCTCCTGACTCCGTCATACTGGTTATCCCTTTTCGGTGCTCGTAGGCCCACGGACTCATCTAAAAAAAAGAGGGAAGAAAAACATTTTGAAGAGACGAATGTCGAATGACTGCTTCCACTCAAGCAACTGCCTTGAAAGACACTGTTTTCCGCCAAGCGTCACTGGCATCAGCGGCAATGCAGCCGATTTCCCCAAGTCGACGCAGCAGCGTCTTACGCTCAACTTTCCAGCGGTTGCGTCAGTTGCCATGGAAAATCTCATGATTCTGACCCTGACACAGCATTTTTCCTGTAGTGTGACCGAGGCCTTAGAACCTGACCCAGGGGGACCCTCACCTCGTACAGAAGACACAGCTGCACTGCTTTTTTTATTTTTTTTACTAAGTACACAACCTGCTCGTCAGAAGTGTACTGTACGGATCACTACGCTCATGTCTGGCATATGCATCAGCAAATCAATGGGCTTCCAAATACAGAGCAGCAGCGCAGCAAGGAGATAATCTGCCCGTATGGCTCCTTGCTCTTCCCAGCCAGGAGAGAGGTGATCCGCGTGAAAAGAGTATAGGCATGCTTTCCATAGCCACCAAAGGCCGGAAGCATAACGGGCACGGAGAAGGCATGCTCGACTTCGCGTCCTCGCTCTTCGTACTTCCGGCGCTTTTCCCATTCTAGAACATTCTCTCCAGTGAGGGCAGCTTACAGCGAGATTTCCGTGAACAAGAAGAGAGAACAAATAGATCGTTAGCCTAATTGCAATTCATCTTGGAGAAGAAGAAGGACGCAAAGTGGATGCTATAGCAGCCACGAGTCCTCAGCCGTGTGCTTTTCACCTTGGGTATGACTGTGAGGATTTTTGGATTGGTGGAAATCACATTCTGTGTAGTACTGGACAGAAGTTTCTGCATTCACAACCTTGCTCTCCATACAATTCCAGGTCAACACTAACTGAAGACTGAAGTGTTTCATTTCTTGTAAGATGTGTTCCTCCTGTAAGAGAGGCATTGGAGGTGGTGGTAATTATTGTCACAGTTTAAATGCTGATCTTCGTTATGAAAGAAGCAATCCATGATGGTCAAGTCAACCAGGAGGCTTGAAGTGATAGACAAAGTACCACAATACATCATCAAGTGTCATAGCACGGCCAAGTCGGTTGCCCACAATGCTTCCATGTTGGTGTTGTTGGCATAAAATGGAGGATATATTCCACTCGCACATGGACCTGCTATAGGCGTTTTTCTACCAAAGCGCGTTCCAAATCACATAATTATCTACCTTCTAAAAGTCATCATTGAATTGAGAACTCAGATGGTGAGTCACCAACCACTACACAAAGGTCGTTGACGCTGCAAATTCAGAAATCTGCACTCACATCACTATCACGTGCTACGTGTTCCTGTCCCAGCCATGAGCGCGTGCTGTTATCACCTGACCTTTTTATCTCTTTTGTCACCTAAGGTATGCCACGTTTCTATGCAGAATGAGCGCAATTGCGCCAATTTCGCCCTATAAAGGTCAGTCTATTCTTATTATTCTTTCATTCAACATCATGTGCCTCCGGTGATGAGCTCAGGAGGAGCGAAACAGCTGTGTGGAGGGTCATTATCAATAGCAATGATATACCGGAATTGTCCTCGCTGTGGTGATAGTGATGTGAGTGCAGAATTTTTGAATTTGCATCTTCAACGACCTTTGTGCAGTAGTGGTGACTGATCAGATGGCGAGCTAAGGAAAATATTGTAACATGGAAAATTGTGGGACCAAGTTATGCGATCGACTCCACCAACTACACCAGCTGAAGCTGACTTTCATGCCGTGGAATGTCTCAGTACTCCTTGTAAGTAGTTGTTCAAGATTGTGCACGTCTGACTGTTAAGAATCTGCTTTATTGTTTTTATTGTTATTATTACGGGCACACTCATGGCCAAGGCCAATCAAGGAGGAAGCGAGGGCGATTATAGCCAGCCATGGGTCAAAAAAAGAAAGAAAAACAAGTGCAAATCAGAACAACAACAATAAAAGAAGAGATTGGGCTGCAAATCAAGTTGTATTATTAGGTTTACGGGAAATTGTCCGAGAGATCGCGAGCAAAGGCAGAAATGTTTTCACATGATTGCATTTTTTGGGGAAGCGAGTCCCAGAGACAATAGCTAATGAAAGCAGGCGAGCCACTCATTGAGTTATTTCTTGAAATAGGGAAAATTAGTTTGTGGACCCGATCGCATAGCGTATGCCCACACTTTCCCATTATATTTAAATTTTACCATCTTATTCTCTGTATTTGTAATATTATTGAATTGAATTAAGGGACACCTGCATGTCAATTCATCAGGTGAACTCCATCAAGCACTTAGGTAGTATAAAAGGAATGGGGCGGTCACAAGCTGGTCAAATTCTCCCTGACGGCTAAGTTTATTTTTATTTTTTTATTTATTTATGGATTCCCTAAAGGCCGAGGCCTAAGTCGAGGGGGTCTCCATTCATGGCTTGCTGGGAATATATCTGCAAAATTATAACATATAGATTGAGAAGAGGAAGGGTTATAAAAAATGCGTACTGTAGAAATCAGCTATAACATTCGTTATTATGTTATAGAAACTCTGGAAGGAATGAAAGCAGCGGGTTCGAAGCGGGTGTTGGCAAAGATGGTACGGACACGAGACACAAAGCAATGACTATTTTCGGTGGTTCTAATGTCCGTGGGGCGAGAATTCCAGTTGGCAGCGGTAACAAAGAGGAAAGTGGCACGCGAGTAGGTGTTCGCCCTGGCAGGCGGGAAAAGTTGGAGAGGGCGGCACGTGCTGGTGGAGAGACTATAGCCCAGCTCCATAAGGGGAGTGGTCTGGTGATGGACCAGGTGATGAAACTCCAGGAGGCACTGGATGTGTCGCCGCCATGCCAGACTGGGCCATTGCAGGTGCGCGAACAGAGATGACTTCGGTTCAGTAGCGGAGGGAAACAAACCGTACTGTCTCAAGACGACTCGTGCCAATCTGCAGACGCTCAAGGACCGCCGCTTGGGATGCGGACAGTTGGAACTGCCACAGTGGCGAGGCGTATTCAATGGTGGTTCGGACATAACCAGTATAAAGCCGGTTTGTAACTTCGGGCGTTAGGCGGCTCGACATGTGGGCAAGTAGTACCACGCGTTGGAAAAATTTGGTGGTGATTGTTTCGATGTGGCACTGGAAGTTGAGGTGGCTATCAATTTGCACGCCAAGATGGCGGCGTGTGTCGCCCGTGTGCACGTCTTCCTGGTTCATTCGCATGTGCCCGATGTTTGGAGGGTCTGGTCCGTTGGCACGTGGGGAGAACGTCATTAGGAAAGACTTCGTGGGGTTAAAGCGTTCACATGCCGAGTCGGCCCATTTCAGGGCGGCATCCGTGGCAACTTGGAGTGGGTGACTATGATGCTGGGAAGAGGGAGGGGTAGGTGCAGCGACTTCCCTTCCAATGGTCGTGTCATCGGCAAAGAGAAGAACTTGACGGTGGTCCTCATCTGGGATGGTCCGCGGAAGAGAGTTGATGTACAGAAGGAACAGGATAGGGCCGGGATGGGATCCTTGTGGTACGCCAGCGGCTATAGGGCGGGTTGTGGATACGGAGGAAGTGACTTTGACCGTGAATTGCCGGTCACCAAGGTAACTGTAGAACCACGAAAGTGCGTTCTGGGTTGCAAACGTGCCCAGATGGTAGAGGAGGACTGGATGCGGCACTTTGTCCAACGCCTGAGTGAAGACCAGGAACAGGGTGTGGTAGGTGCTCCGCTTTTCCATTGCCTTGGCTTTCCTAGATTTCAGCATGACGAGCTGATCCGATGTTGACTTCCGGCGGACGAAACCGTACTGGTGGGCAGAGATTATGTCATGGATGGATACTTTGTTTTGCATAGGTACCTCGACAAGTGCTCCGCGACGATCGAATCTAGGAGCTTGGCAATGGCCGGAAGGAGGGAGATTGGTCTATAGCTGGTGGGTACTGCTGGTTGTCCATTATTTATGAATATCTGGATAACAGTGGCGATTTTCCAGTCAACTGGTAGTTGTCCGAGACGTAGACTGAGGTTTAGAAGCTGACAAAAGGACTGCTTCATCACGAGCACAGTTTATTTTAGGATTCTTTTATTATTATTGTTATCAGTCCTGCGGTGGATTTTCTTGCCGGAAGTGATCGGAGCTTTCGGAAGACTTCTTATTCAGTTATTCTTGGCAGATCAAACTCATAGTTAGGTGTAGAGAACGAGGGCATCAGGAGAGCTGCAGCTAGGTCCAAGCTAGAGTTTGGCGAGAATTGTCTTACAAACGTGTCTGCGAGCTTTTCTGCCTTGCTTGCGTCGCATGGGGCTTGCCCACTCTCGTCGGTCAGCGTCGTTAAGTAAGCCGCCTGGCTCGTAGTGTTCGCAAACTTCTTGGCTTGTGCCCACCACCTGTAACTATTCTTTTCACTGTCGATAAGTGAGCACAATTGGTTTAAGTTGTCCGCTTTGCTGTGCTTGACACTGCCCGAGAGGGCGTTGAGAACTACGCTATACGCAACCCAATCCTGCACGGTGTAAGTTCGCTTGGCTAGGGCAAACATCCTGTTTCGCTGTTTGTGCTGCCGCTTGTGGCTTGCCGTGAACCAGGGCTTCGCAGGCAGCTTTCTTCGTGGTCTGAGCAAACGTGTAGCCAAGTGACTGCAGATGCGCTCGTGTGCATAACTCTGCCAGGAAAACCAAGCGCTCTGGATTGAGGTAGCTCCTTCTTAACATTCATACAGGGGCTGTGCCCATAGGTCAGCGCGCATAGCTTCGAAGTATGTACTTGCAGAACTCGGAATAATTAGAATAATTATATATAATTATGTCTGTCTGGTGCTGCTCTCGAGGTTGGAGGAGTTTGATATTCCAGATGACTGGGCAATGGTCAGGCGGGCAGACAGCGAGGTAAGTGTGCTTGAGTTCATCGTGCGTAGCAGTTCAAATTTATCTTCAAGGCCGTTTATACGGTGCCTCAAATCGGTGTACGCACTGTGCATTTCTTGCATTTCCTGTCTCACTGATCTCATCTCTCTCGTCATCTTTGATTCTTTCTCCTCGAGGATTTCGGCCAGTGCAGATTTGAACTTTGAAATTAAAACATCTATGTCAACAAAACCGGCGGTGTTGATCACCTCAGGCGCCACATCTACAAACGGATCATCCGCTTCAATCACTGCGGATGCTTCGGTTGGATGCAGCTGGGCCGAGCAGCGTGTAGCATGACCAGGGCCTGGGGGCTTCTGGGTCGATATCTCTCCAGGGCGAATGTTGTCCGGTGGGGATCTCTCCGAAGCAGCACTTCTTCTACAAGTACATGCGGGGGTACCGGGTCGACTAGTAGGCCTGTCCTTCACTGATACTGGAAATCTTGAGGCTATATTTGGTATTAGACACTTGTAACTGGTGAATTCTGTCGGAGCTCAGAAACTTGCAACCGGATTCAAACAAGCCAAAAAGTATCGGAGCACTTGCTTTAGAATTTCATTTCAAACCCTGCATGTCCGTCGCCGAGCTAAATTTTTCGCCAATTTTTTGCATACATTGATGGATTTCCACAATTCATGGCTTGTTGGAAAGGCCTCAGCCTGACGAAGACCCCTGGCAGTTCTCAGCTCCATACACATTCCATGGTCACTTGTAACGTTATGAGCTCTGCAAGAAGCCCTTACATGTCTCAGAATCGCTTAACAACTTCATAATACATTTTCTTCGCCATTTCTCTCAAACGAAACCAAACCTAACGATTCAAACTGCGCTGCAAAGCTGGGATCCAAAAAATCCACTAAAAAAAGTTAGTCGCGAGCAAAACAATTTCAACTGTTGTCCAGAAAGCATATTTTTGATTTTTTTTCAATTCTATTCGTCATGGCTCGCTCAAGTTTTATCGCTAGGAACTTTTTATCACTGGAAAGCTAGGCTCAATGCCTTTCCAACGGTATATCGTTTGTGAAAATCTGCCGTTGTCGACATGAATTACGACTGTTTGTACAGTGATTATAATTATGCACTTAGTACTATTGCATGGGCCGTGGAGCGAGGTATCCCGTCATCCGCAGTTCAGGCACACTTTACAGAGCGAGAAATCACGTCATTAGCACTGAAAGGGCAAAAAATAAGGTCGTTGCTCGATCTAATAACCTCAGTTCGGTTTCAACAAGAATGGAAGAGTGGTACTTACGAACAATGAATGAATGCTCCGCAGGACTCGAAACTCCAGCTGGGATCGGCATGAGCAATCCACCTATGATCGGGCGTTTCAAAACGGAGGCATCATTATACCCTATTGGGTCTTGGACAGTGCCTACGGGATCAGCCATGGTTCGTTGTTTTGAAAAGAAACAACCTATGCTTACGTTGTACCAACCTTTGCTAAAATCGAAATAAGCTTGCAGTTTGTGTCGGCAGTTCTCGTACTGATATGAAGCCCAGGCGCAGCTCAATGCGCATCAATGCGTCTACGCAAATCTATCATCTGTATCTGCAAACGTGACTTTTTTCTTTATTCACAGGCACAGCTTGGTGTTAGACTTGTAGCGCGTGACCTGTCAAATACCAGTCCATGCTCTACTCCCCTGAACGCAATGATCAACTGGTCGTTCGGAAAGAAGCAGCGTTGTCCTAGCAGTACTCACATTCCAATCAGACCAAATGAGCTTAAAGGTGATGCTACTAGTACTTCGTGGCGTAGTCCAGCTTGTCGGGTAAGCAAGTAACCCTTTTCAACCTTTTCCTCACAAAGCACAATAATAGAAACTGGTCAGGACAATCTTACACAAATGCTGCAGACAACAACTTGTTTCTGCCATATACGCCTCATCACCACAGCTACGAGCTTCAAGTAAGCTCTCTCTAAGCTGCCTGTGGTGCAAAGCAGTTACCACAGACGTTTTCTAAAGATACAGGCATCTCACACGCTCTCTTCCATTATGAACTCAGAAGTTGCGACTTCGGCGGGAATTGTGACGAAGTTGGTTGTTCCAAAGAGGAAAGCACGCCTCCAGCCGAACGTGACAGTTGGCTAATCACGACTGCCGTTCGGAGCACACAAGGATCACGTGGCAGCTTCTAAGTTCGTATGGTTGTCCCCTTGTGAACGCGTGATTAGTTGTAGGAAGCTTTTTGGGATCTAGAGGCTCAAAATATAATATTTTACTAGATCAGTATCGGAGTTAAATTGGCACACCTGATGAGCCGTAAAAATAGGGCGAGACGTACTTAATGTGGAACTACTTGTTATCGTAGTCAACACGTCCACATTACATGCAGGCATAAAGAGCACCGTTATATATTGGCGTCCGGTTTTGTACAATTCGTTTTGGCAAAGCTTCCCCTTTCTTTCCGCTTCCGAAGTGGAAAGGTGGTTCTTGATCAGGGAGTTGGACGGTATGACTCCATATACTACAGGCATCATTAAGAGGGCGAATTTGGCTCAGAAACACATGTGAATAGCGTAAAGTGCAATACGTAGAGGAGTAAGTAGATGGGGACCATGAAGGTGGTAATTTGTACATAGGGAATGCTAATATGCATATTTCACGTGAAGTCATGGTCAATATCTTAATCCTGAATCCTGTTGAAAAAGAGAAAAAAATTGTTCGCCCCAAAGTGGTGGAAAGTGATCCACTATAACTATCTGCCGCATTGAACGATATGAAGTGCCAGCGCAGGTATAATATTCCTGGAACTTCCTTTCAGTAGGGGTCGGTCTGGCGGAAGTCATGTCTCGCAGGCGTAGTGTCGCTGCCGTTTGCATTGACAACTTGACTTGGACTCATTGAGGGTATAAACCTCAAAATCACTGGCACAAGCGCTGAAAACCTCTTAAGCCGAAAGCACACCTTTGTGCCCGGCCAAAATATCAATAATAGTTTTGTGTACGGAAGAGTTTTTTTAAAGTTAGGGTGCCAGCTTTCAATGGATGGATTGCAAAGGTGATGTTTGTAGCATACAGGGCACCACGATTAGAGGTACTTCAAGTACCTAAGCTGCAACCAAGGAACACATAGAAAGCAGTGACACAATGTACCATCTGAGTCTGTGCTGTCAAGTCTATGACCAAATGCGCAAGTCGATAGTGACTTCATTGCCTATCTCCACGCACTGGACAATTTCGTCAACTTTGTTACAGGTGCAGGTTAATTCCGCAGAAATGTACTTCAAGTTGCCAGTACTTTTCCCTGGTAGTTGCGTCCTTTGTTTTGTTTTCACGCTGTCCTGATCCCTGAGTCCGAATCATACCTGTTGGTTTTGATCTGCTGAATTAACAGTTGTACAGTCCGAAGATTGATCGGACGCGTAATGGATGCTGTGAATTTGCCAATGGACTTGGAAGGACGGCAACAATATTTAAAGCAAGTATTCGTGTAAAACATTATGAAAATGATCATGACTCGTCAAGCTTTACCTACCTGTAAAGGTAAACATTCATTGTTTATGTGTTGTTGCTAGCAAACAGGACACTGTGTGTACTATTACTACTTCAAGTATGAAAATGTTCTAGTCCTAAGCTGCAACCGGCGGACACACTGTACAGATAGAACCAATGGACAGTCTGAGTCTGTGCTGTCAAGTATAAGGCCAAATGCGCAAGTCCATATTGACTTCACTGTCGACCTCCACGGGATAGACGGTGTTGTCAACTCTGTGACACGCGCGGGTGAATTCGGGAGAAATGTAGCTAAGACCTTTCCCTGGTAGTGGCGTCCTTTGACATGTTCTCACGCTGTCCCACCTGATGGACACGTGCGTCTCGGCTTGTCGCTCCTGTCCAAGGTGAACTAACCGTAGGTCAGGCAATACTAGCTTGACGGTGCATAGTTTGTAGATAAAATAGTACGAACTGTTCTGCGACTATTTTCTAGACCATTGAATCATCTGATTTTGGGGCACTTGTATGAAGGTATACTGTGTGTCAAGACTGCGCCTTGATACTTGAAGGGTGGTGGCCCTCCTACGGATGCGGAAAACTCGGCCTCTGGCGAAATGTTTTTATATTTTTTTATTTCTTTTTACAGTTTAGCTATGAATAGGATGAAGGCCGCAGACATCATGCAACTACGTTACTTGTTCGACATGTTTGCGTCTTTTATAACTATACTATTGAAACCCAGAATCGATTATCTCGTTCCTATCATCAGTGGGGGAAAATAGGGACCAAAAGGATACCTAACAATGAAAATGCAAGTGCAATAAAACCACTAGAAGAAACGCCTGACTGTTTTGGTGTGTATCATGACCCTCATTTTTCTGTACTGTGTCGTGCGCGTTATGTCCAGCAGTTGAAAGTCCTTGAGGCAGTTTGTATACGTATTCAGAGGCCTGTTTTGTGTAAGCAGAGAGAGAGACCGTTGTTGCACTTAGGTTGTTTTCGTAGGTTGAAACTTCGTTCAGCGGTTTCTCACCTTTGGTTACGTAATATTGTTATCTTTTTGCGTTTCCTCTAGTGGTTTCATTGCACGTTTATCATTATGCTATGTGGCATTTCTAACACCCTTCTTTTACTTAACTTCAGTTGCCTTGTTTGGTATCCCTTAGTTCCGTATTTTTCCCCACTGATAATAGGAACGAGAAACACGATTCTGGGTTTCGATATTATTGTTTTAAAATACACCTACATATCGACCAAGTAACGCAGTCGCGTGAAGTCTGCGGCCTTCATCCCATTCACAGCTATATTAAAATTATTATCTCCCAGTAGATTACTTGTATCTTTACAGTGTTACGAATTCAGAAAATGTTCGACATCACACAACTGCATTGTAAGGCTGCATTGTAAAAAAAGGCTCTGACGATGTGTGCCTAGCCCGAAACGTCTATAATATTTTTCGGCATCTCTAATAAAAGAATGTTTATCCAGCGCATACGCCAAGAGTGAATTGCAACTAAATAGGGCGGTTGTCAGTTGACAAACCCCCCTTTATTTAGCGTCAAGAATGCTTTCCAGAACCCTTTACATGGCATTGCACAGTCGATGTACGCGCCAATAGAAACCCACCTCAAAACGAGTTCCTAATTAACTGTGGGTCGCAGCATGGTTGGAAAAATCCTTCCGCTTCCAAACAGGACTTGAACCTGGTACCTCTCAATCATGGTCTTAGACCAACCCACTGTGCCTGCCTGCCTGCCTGGCGGCCTGCGTTTTACAAAGCATATGCAAAACAGACAATCATAAGCATCGTCTTTTACCCTGACCTCGTCCCAACAGTTATATCGCAGTGCGTTTGTGCGGCCATTTTTGTGCAGGCAGTTTCGAGCAATGATAAGCCATGTTCCATTTCTCAGGGTGAAAGAACAGTTTTCGTACCATTTGTTAGGTACCTCCTTTCGTACAGTCTACCTTTTTCCCTAGCTGGTTTGCATGAACCATATGAACCCCGTACTCACCTTTTGTTCCGTTGGCCTGGGTAGCTACATGCGCGCCCATATTGCCATAGCTACCCAGGCCCTTCATAGTCTCTTCTTGTCTCAGTATCTCTCTGATAATGTAGTCGCAGTAGTTCGTCTTTGTCTCCGTCTCGTCGTCTATAGCAAATGGCATTCTACCTACCTGTCCCGTTGCCTGTCGTAATGTCTGGAGAATATGTCGTCAGTCGTCCTTTTCGTACTCAACACATTAATGGCTAACGTAAGGATATAATAATAACTTTATTAGGATGACCCAAAGGCAAATCACCTATAGATAACTCGTCATATCAAGTGTTTTGGACAAATTTGATACTTGTCCCGTTGTACATTTGCATTGCTTATTCCTTTAATTCAACACGGCACAAAGGCATGAGCATGACCCTCCAAAATTGCTCTAGCTCAAGGTGAATTTTGTTTACGCCAACTCTTGCTTGTTTGGGACTACGCAGGAAGTACACAATTGCGTTGCTCGCCAGTATTCAACGCGATTTGGCTGTTTCTCTCCTTGTTAGAGGAAGCATGAACTTTGATCTCCTATTGTTGAAGCTTTAATCGCTCACTTATTATGAATTTGCGAGTCTATGTAGTCATAAAAGCATCGGGAAGCCCTACACTATGGATCATAGTCTACAGACCATTTTACGTCAACATAGAACACCACCCTGCTCCTCGCCATGCTGCGTTCCAGCTACTTCATGCATAGCAATCATAAAGTTAGAAGTATTATGACGTTTGGCCCTGTGGAATTCACGGGACTTACTTATCCCGTTAAACGTGCTCCCATTCGCCTGCTTCTCTATCGATTTCAAAGAATAGGGCTTTTCTCCACTATCTATGCAACAGGAGTATGGATGACATTTACCGGCGTCTGCCATTCTAGTGGAGAGTCACAGGAGATGTCCGCCTGAGTCTTAGAACAGCGAACTCCCGCAAACCAAACAATTGGGGCTTGGAGTTGGTATTGGCAAGAACAGTGTACTTCATGGAGACGATGTGAGCCAGACGCAAGTGGCAGGATCGTGTTGGATTCGCTGATATGAAATCAGCGATCTGCAGGCTCCCTGGGTTAGAAACATCAATATGTGAACTGGATAATGAGTGAGGGATGGAAGCAAGGACTGAGAATATAGTGCATAGCCTGAGATAGAATTGTTGTGCAAGCCGATAGCAAAAATTGGCCATGACGCAGAACCACTGTTGGACCGTCAGATTAATTTTCCAAGACCAAGCCAGCCGGGAAAAAACCCTCGCGCCGACGGAAGCAGTAATAAGGGACAAAACCGAGTGTACATGCCTAGTAGCGATTAGGCATCATGTAGGCATGGCAGGCACTTCACGGCAAAAGTCATAAAAAATCGATAAGAAGGTTAACAGAAAAGTATGGTGGGATGCCAGGTACACTGATGAGACCCAAAACCTACTGAAGAAGTCAGGAAAAGAAAAGACAAAAAAGAACACACCAGATGCATATTAATTTTGAAATTAAAATGTTTCGCAAAAAATCATTTCTCACCTATCTCGCTGCGCTCGGCCGGCGAGCAATACAACAATTAATTGCGCGATTTCTGCTAATCTCCTTAGCCCTACGCACCCCTTTGCGCCAGGCCTAATATTCTTTGTTTGTTTGTCTGTATACTTTATTTGAATTCGCAAATCCAAACGAGCACAAATGCTCAATGACAAGGCAGGGAATATGTTATTATGTTACAGGGAAGGAGGGTTGGGGAGAAAATAAGGAGAAAAAAGAGAGAATGGTAGATATCTCAATGAAGAGCGAAGCGTTATCAAACTACAAGTAAGCCAGCGAACGATACGTCGATAGTTCTGTAACCCGCCTAATAAAGTAATCATTTTTTTTCAGGCGTGCAGTGGACTGTCATTAAAACAGAAACAGAAAAATAATAACAAGGCACCCATTTTGTTAGTCCAGGGGATGGCCTGCCCCTGGTAAAGAGAAAAAATAGAGAAAATAAAATAAAATAAAATAAAAAACGAACAAAGTACGAACAGTTACTGCTAACGAGAGTACTTGCTACTAACATCGGTTGGATAAAAAGCCCAACCCTGCCCTGCCAGTTACGGACTTACGGGGGTCGCCATGGCAAATAATAATGGTAAACAGTGAAAATCAATCACAGACAGGATGCCGTCTCAGGGAAAGTTTCTAATCATAACATCAGGAAGATTCTTCATTGGATACGTCAGAGATATGTAAAAGTTAAGGTGCCACCTTTACATGAATGCATTGCAAAATGTGATGTTGCTAGCATACAGGATAGAGTGTGTATCGCTACTTCAATAAGGTTTTGTTCTGGTTCTAAAGTTAAGCTACAAGCAGAGGACACATCGAAAAGATTGACCCAATGGACCATAAGCGCATGTGCCCTCATGAATATCGCCAAAGGCGTAAATCGACGTTGACTTTGATGCCTATCTCCATATGGTAGAAAAGGTTGTTAGCTTTGTGACAGGTGCAGGTGAATTCCTGAGAAATTCAGCTAAACCTTCCTGGTACTTGTGTCCTTTGTCATGTTCTCAAGCTTTCCTCACCAAATGGAGGCCTGCATATCGTCTTGTCGCTCCTGACCAAGGTGAACTAGGCTGTAATCCTAGGTTAGGCCATACTAGTTTGACGGGGCATTGTTTGTAGATAAAAATAGTGTGAGCTGTTCTGCGACTATTTTCTAGGCCCTTGAATTATCTGGTTTCGGGGCCATTATATGAGGGTGTGCTTCGTATCAAGACTGCGCCTTGATCCTTGAAGGTTGTTGGAGTACATACGGAATGCGGAAAGATGTTTTTGGGATCAAGAATGAGTTTGAAAACCTTGTACGAGGCAATGCACAGTCGATCTACTCTTCAATGGCAATCTACCCAAAAATGCGAGCGACATTGCGAGGATCGCCACACCCCTAAGGTTTCTCACACATGTGGGCAGACGAGAGACAGAGATCGAATGGGAGAGAAAGAGTGCTAGATAGAGAAAATGGGTAGCTATGGCGCAAGTACCTATTGAAGGCCACTGAAACAAAACCTGAAAGAAGGATGCATGCAAGCCAGCAGGAAGAGGATGCCGAAGGGGTCAATGTACGGGAGACGGAACCTTACACTGCCTATGTTGGGAATAGATTGTGAGAAACTGAATAAAGAATGATTATACGCGTTTACAAGTTGAAGTTAAGCATTCTTGCATATGTTATGGATGCAGTACAGTACAATAGAACATGTTGTCGAGGAAAACGTGAGCACTGTGACTAGATGAAATGCCCAAGGCGTCAACAACACCGCAAGCGTATGGTGGTGATGTGTGCGATGTTGAAGACAATACGTGTAAAGAAGGCGTCAGCTACATGAACGCAAAGTGAGAGAATCCAAACAGAGTAAGTGTTCTATAGGGATACGTTTATTACCAACGCAATGGTGTGGGCCAGGGCAGTAGTGTTGCACTGAAGTGTGACATGCATGCGAAGGTCATGTGTATATGCTGGAAAGAGCAGACCACACACAGACCACAGACAACTGAGTCTTTTGTACTATAATGTACATGCAAACAATTATTTATCATATCCAGAGAAAGTAGCAATGTACTGAATACGGCACCAAAACAAGCCTGGAACTTCACATTCCAATTACACAGGCGTTCGGCGCCTGAGTATCGACGAAGGTATAGGCAAGTTCCTTCATTGCTTGATCTAGCGGAAGGATCATCAAAGGATAGTCAGCACCACCCTTTGCCTTTGTTTTACTTACGCACAGCACAGTCTCCTTGTAGGCTAAACACCGCAATCGGTAACCAGTGATGGGTCCCTCGCGAATGAAGTATAAACCTGGCGTGCACAGAGCCTGTTCTGGTCCGAACGGTGTTTCTATCATTCCAACGTCCCATTCCCATGTGCCGTCGCGCCGACTAATCGTGTTGCCAATGAAGCGAGGCTGCATATCATACGGCTCACCGACTGATGCCTGTTGGGGTTTGGGGGCGCCCTGGAAAACAATGCGTTGCTCTGGTGATTTCGGTGAATAGCCACACACACCACTTATGGAACACGTACGCACAACAAACACTCCTTCTTGAACGGGTGGCATTTCTAAAGAAGGAGGAAAGGGAACCAAGATGTAATGATCACATTGAGCCGTACTAGAGAAGGGAGGGGGGTTGGAAACGGGAAAATTCTGAAGAAAAAAGGTATAATGTCACCACCACACCACTTATACATTGATCACTGCAGACATCATATTAAACAGGAAAATAACAATAAATACAATGCTCGATAATGTGATCTACACAATATACAATACAACCTGAATTCATCACGGTGAAACTCGATAGTAAGAACACAATAAACACAAGTATAATTATAATCTCGGATTGTAAGGCAATTAATTTACACTACAAAAACATTCTCATAAAAAGGACACACTTCAGGCTCATTACAAACATCTTGAAAGTTTTCGTCTTCACAAGTATACTTTCAAGCCTTCTCATCAGGTGAAATACAGGCAAGGGAAAAGGAACAGGAACAGTGGATTAAATACAGTAAGAAGGTGGTAAAACAGCGCAAAAAGAAAGAAAGAAAGAAAGAAGATAGCTAAAGTAAACAGCGAAAATTGCAATAATGACACAAAGGCCAATTATCCAAGTTGATTTATCACTTCGAGTGTCGGCAATGTGAGAGCCGATATGTAGGTAGGACTCTTCAACATCTGGACGCACGCATCCGACAACACGCACCGCTACACCTTATTCCACAACACGCACGATCCACTCGACCACGGAGGGGACGTCCAGCAAAGAATCATCCTGGTACAAGATGGTCCAACGCAGCGGCATCAACACCAAGGAACGTCACCTCACAATTAACTAGACCACCAGAAAAACAACCGGACAAGACACCTACGTGCGTGGCAGTGACAGGAACCGCATCAACCAGAAGAATAACAAGATCGGCAACGGCGGCGATGGCAGCGACTAAAGCACAGACAGAGGCAACGGCTAGGGTCCACTCGACTAGCCATGTGAAATCGGATGTGTCCACCGCACATGCTGATTGTTCTGATGTTAGTTCTGATAAGTATGAGTCGTCCATTGCTAGTCATTTGTTTGAGCATCCTGATTGTCGTGCTGTGTATTCGGATGATTGTTTTTCGATTGTGTCACGTGTACGCAGTGCTAGATTGCTGAATGTTTTGGAAGCTGTATACATCCACACAAGGAAACCCAACCTTTGCAAGCAGAAACAAATCAAATTCACACTTAGGCTGTTAGGTAGGTCGTCAAAACCTCGTTAGTTACATGTATGTCCAGTGGTTGTCTCTTGTTGTCGCACTACATGTCGCGCTTATTGAGTTTTCTCGCATTTGCACCTTTGTGTCATTATTGCAATTTTCGCTGTTTACTTTAGCTATCTTCTTTCTTTCTTTCTTTCTTTTTGCGCTGTTTTACCACCTTCTTACTGTATTTAATCCACTGTTCCTGTTCCTTTTCCCTTGCCTGTATTTCACCTGATGAGAAGGCTTGAAAGTATACTTGTGAAGACGAAAACTTTCAAGATGTTTGTAATGAGCCTGAAGTGTGTCCTTTTTATGAGTATTATCGCATTTTTGTCTCAGAGGAAACTGTTTACAAAAACATTCCTCTGGGTTTAAGACTAAACCGGGAATCGCGAGGGGGGGGGGGGGGGGGAGGGCGTGTGTTGCATCGGTGTTATGGCCTGATTACGTCGCTCATTTTCAAGGGAAAATGGACTCACTGAGGCGCAGATAAACCGTGCGCCAAGCAGTAGCCATCGGGTCACCATAAACTGTGAGAAACTACACATCATTCACCTTGTCACTGTTTTGGCTTATTACGAAATCAAGTGCGAAACAGTTTCTAGGAGGCTTCCATTGGAACACATGTACACACCGTCAGGCAGGCATAATGAGTTCGTCAAACACCATGATTAAGATACGAGAGGTACTTGGTTCAAGTCCTGCCTGGGGGTGGTTTTTCCAGCCGTGCTGCTACCCACAGTCAACTGGGAACTTGTGGCCAGACACAAGGGGTATGTACATATATGCGGTTAATTGGGTCTTTCTTGGCACTTTTCCCAGTGGTTGTGAGACTTTTCCCCTCACCCACACCGTTAGGCGCTGCTAGGGTCTACCGGGTGTTAGCAGCCGTCGTAAGTTCCCATCGGGAATGGACACGATAATTTAATTTTTTTACACTCCATTAGTCTACTGTTGGACACGTGCACAAACGTTAAGGACACAAATCACCTGAAGGTTTACTTACGTTCATTTTTGTAGCTCCTAGCGTAGAGTCGCCCATTGGAGGTGCCTTCATAAGTATTGTATCAAGAACACAACAAAGTCAGTAAAGTGCGGTATTCAGGTTTCTCGAACACTCTAATACCGTCATGATATCCATGATTTACAATTAAAACATTTATTCATCTTATAAACCCAGCACAATGATGTGCAGTGATCGTTTTAACTGCATTGATCGCTGCTACGCCCAGTGTTTGGCTGTATATATGTGTACGCTTGCTCCTCTTCCAATCTAGTTCCCTGTTATCTGCAGTGTTGTTGTTGTTGTTGTTGTTGTTTGGCTTTATGTGTGTTGGTAACCCAAGAAACTCTGAGTCAAAATGAAATGATTTTTTTTAAGTACAAAAAATGTACACTGCTCACCACAAGAACCCAGACCTTTAACAGGATAATATGAGTTTTTAAGCTTGCTGGACTCAATAAATAATAAAAATAAAACTAATACAGGTCGCATGTCTTCCAAATAATGGGTTCCACGAATCTGTCAACTGTTTCATCATGAAATAGATTGCAGCAGGAAGAATAGCATACGAAAAAAACATATACAGGTTCTAGCACATGACAAGTACATGCCATATTTTTACACCGATGTACATTGAAGTCTCAACACTGCACGGGACAAAAGGCTATGGCTGGACTATATGGTATCGCCCAATTACTTAATAGAATAGAATTGTAGAAGGGGACTCGCCGACAATTTAGTGCAGTTTGCGACCTTGTAGCACATTGGATGTGTAGTCATTCAAAAGTATCGACTGTAAAGGAAGTTTAGTTGGAGGGGTGATTCTACCAACTCACGTATCACATAAAGATCCTCCCGCACTGTGGACACTGGTTTCACAAATCTGAGCTGTTCTATAGTCACACTGGAACCTGTGTCTGGAGGCCATGCCCAACCTACTTCTGGTGATCTTGATCCACAGCAGCCCATTTTAATTTCCCAAACTGTTAAGCTGGCCGACAGGAGTACTTATGGAGCTCCTTCTCTTGTTTTCTTTTATTGCGAGTCCACAAGGATTGCATGAAGCGGATTCTAGTACTGTAAGAGTATAGCACACCAGCCAAGTTAAAATTTGTTGGCGCCTCCGTGTCTCTGACCATCTGGCCAAAGACTGCCGTGGTACTGCACGCTCGCACGAGAAATGTCTTATCAAACTCACAACCCAAAGCGTCGCCAAGCCCAGGACAGTTGAATAAAAGTCTTTACACAGAAACTGTCATAGCTGACGTTAGCGCCAGTGAGGATGTGTTTGTGTGTGTGTGTGTGTGTGTCAGAGAGGGAGGGGGGGGGGGGTGCACCTCACTGACAAGGAAGCCTTAGGCTGTGTTTATCAAACGCATCATTTTGAAAATTTCCTAGGGCTCTTTTAAAAGGGTTAAAACGCAATGTTTGTGATTCTGTTGAGGTGGCCATGCGTACGCGCCTGCTACTTTGAAGTATAAGTGGACCTTTGGCGGCTTCTCAGTATTTGTCCCGGGTCAACTGTCTTCGTATTCGGCAATCATGTGCATCCGCGGTGCCCAATCGTGATATCACCGTCCTGTGAATGCATTGCGAGAGTTGGCATTCTCGGAGGGCCGGCTGTGAAGTTTTGAAGATGATGGTGGGCATGGCAGGACAGTGCACTTGTATTTTCCTGGTTTTTTATTTTTTTCTCTCTCGTTTTTTCCCCACTGAATAGATGTAGTATCATCACCTTTTTTTGTTTCGCTCTTTTTCACCTTCTTTCACTTTTATTTGTTTTTTGATTGTAACAAGAAAACAGTTCTGAACGAATCCTCGCTTTCCCTTCCTTGTGTGCCTTTCAATAATCGTACAAAATTTTACACATACATGTCGACACATATGAAATGCTTACTGTGCAATTAGTTGTCTTTGTAGCTATATTAAAACTGCTGTCTCCGAAACGCTTGTTCATTTGTTTCTTCATTTTTTGGTGTTGTGTTCTAATCATTCCCCATGCCACTGTCAATTGTATTCTGTTTGCCGGTAAAAGAGGCCTCTGTACTATCTTCATGTAAACACCCACCTGTATTGACCATCCCAAAAAACTTTCCAAGGTGCACACCCGCTTGGTAGAAGATGAAAAGCACGAGGTTAATCAAAGAGCGTGTGCCGACTCTATGCCATATACAATAAAGGTGACCTGGCAGAATAACACGATGAGATGGGGGAACTGATTTTTGGAAGGTGACAATAAACCACTCCCCAGTTGCTTTCTTTCTGCAGAAACGGTTGGATTCCAGCCGTTAGTTACCGCCAGGAAGCTCTCACTGGCCTCGCCAGGCATCTGAAATGTTTTGGAATTCACCACAAGTATGAGAGTTGAGCGGCACGTGACGTCGTAAGTTAGTTCGTCGTCTAATGTGCTCCCCCACAAGGCAACTTTGCTACTATGGACGACGTGGGTTTTTCAGCTTCGCTGTCGACATCAATATCAGATCCATAAAATGTTATCGAATACCGTCGCTCTGCATACTCGCCTTCAGTGACTGGCTGACACCTGACCAAACCCGGGCACTCGAGCGCTGCTGTGCACGGCGATCATCTAGCCCTGCTGCTCTAGTGTCACTAGACATGGAAATTGTCAGTCTTTGGACGCCAGGTACTTGAACTAGACGGCCAAACAAGTGTTTGAGCGAGATTGAGAAGATGATCGCCACCTGTTCATGAATGAAGTGCAGTGTGAACGCGCTTGACAAACCTCGTTTTTTCATTCCGTCATTTTTCTATTTTTAAAGAAACCCTAAGGCATGTTTTACCTGACCGCGGCCCATATGTTGTTGTCAACTTTGTGTCAACGTATTGTCAGGTGCAGTTGAATTACGTAGACATATAGCGAAGACTTTTCCCTTGTAGCTGCACCTTTCGTCATGGTCTCACGCTGTCCTGACGGCTGAAATGTAATCATACATGACGGATTTGATCTGAGGCGTCAATCAGTGGACAGTCCACAGATGGATTGATCCGATGCGCGATGGATGCTACAGATATGTCAAGCCTGGCCAAACATCGAAAACAACTCCTAATCATACATGACGGATTTGATCTGAGGCGTCAATCAGTGGACAGTCCACAGATGGATTGATCCGATGCGCGATGGATGCTACAAATATGTCAAGCCTGGCCAAACATCGAAAACAACTCCTGCTACACCTGTGCTGTCCTCAACAACACCATCGTTTGTTTGGCCTGACAATTCTGCATTGAATGATTCATTACGGAGCGACCCAGATTATTCTCACTCCACGAAAAGAACCTGCTACAGACTTGTTTAAAGCCAGCAAAATTACAAACCCATGGCCCTTATGTCAGGGACGAAGAGTATACAGACTTGTACTCTAAGATACGTGGATCCCCAAGCTGAAAAGAGTGCCGAATGTCTTGGAGAGAGCCTAGAAATTACCAGACACAGCGGAGAACGTTGTAAAACCGAGGATAGTGCCACCAGGCAATCATCAGACACCTTATACTGGGGTTCTGCGAACCAGTACGAACATAACACGGACATGCAGGAAAACTGGCATTATAAACCCTAGCCCTAGGTGTAAGTATGCGATAAGTCTAGCCTGGGAGCTTCGGATAGTGGACGAATAGTTAGGGAGTTTATATTAGATTTCGCGGAACGAAACGGGCGGTGTCCCCAAATTACATGGAAGCGAATGGAAACAATGAATATTTTGTTTTGTAGAAAATACTCTAACATGACAGCAGGGTATAGTACAAAGCAAACAACGCTCAGTCAATGAATAATGTTAGAACAAAACACAGGGCAGGCGGTAGACAGCACACGACTGGTAACGTTCAAAAGTACATGTATTGTTCAGTTATAGGTGCTACTGTTAGCAAGAAAGTACTATTGCTAGGAAGAAAAAGCGGGAGGCAGGCATGTTTGAACTGGTGGTACTGGGTAATGCCACGCCCATTGGAAGGCAGGATGTTCCAAAAGATGGACCCGCGAGCGCTTGGACGGTCCTTGCCGGCTTTGGATGCCGACTTGTGCACCCAAAAGCCCTAGCTGCGTTGCGCGCGTGCAGAGCGTGTACTGGAACGCTTCAGAAGGGAATGCACGGCCATTGATACCGCATTGATACACTCTCTACTATTTACCTCCCATGATTTAGGACGCTACCATGACTTTCTTTACTCAAACAGCGTTGTTGCTACGCGACGGTATACAGCTTGTTACATTCACTATAATTATACTCATGCTTCTTTTTTTCTCACTTGAACTAGTTGTTGGTTTGCCCCGTCTTTTTTTCCTTTTTTATCTCCATATGATCTGGTTTTCGAGCCTCTTTGTACTGTTTAGCCGCCGAAGTAAAATAAAATTCAATTCAAGACCATACAAAATACTGATGGCTCGAGAAGGCTAACGAGTAAAACTGAGATCATATTAGAGTGGACGCAAGAAAATACGTTCCGCCTCACTAATTTGACGTCTATAAAATGAACCTTATATTAGTGATGGGCCTGAGCATACGCTATGCCAGTCTTCTCACATCCGCCCTTCATCCGAAGACCGCCTAGGCCTCGAACCTGCCTGTTTTCGGCATATTTCCCACTAGTATTGCATTCGAGACTTGAACCAAATCATTCAGCAAGTCCGGCTCCAGCCCAAGACCTCATTCAGAAAAGGATCGCCAGATTAGTCAACCTAGAAGGAAACGCAAGACGCAAACCAACCCAAACTCTGCACAGCGTAAACAGCGAGGGCACTTCCTCACATTGGAGTGCACAATTACTACAAAGGCAGGAGCGAAATACTAAATCTGCCGACAGAACTGTTTCGTCCTTTGTGGATTCATCAGCGCAGCACAGAGAAAATGAGGCCGAACCAGGTTGCAATGAAAAATAAATTTTCCAACGCCAGATATAAACCAGGCCCGAACGTACCTTGCCAGAGTGCTCCAACTGACGAGTCAGTGAGCTAAAGTGCTCAACTACTACAAGAGCAAGAGCGAAATACTCCATCTGCGGATAGATAGATAGATATTTATGTATGTGCTGCACTAATGAGTCCACAAAAATAATGACGATCCCTGACTGTCCGCAGATTGAGTACATGTATGTCGCTCCTACTCTTGTACCAGTTGAGCACTCTCGTGTGGGGTAGTGCCTATGCTGTTTGTTTTTTGCAGAGCTCACTGACTTGTTGGTTTGACCACTCTGGCCAGGTGCGTTCGGGCATGGTTTAAATCTGGCTTGTGAAATTTTATGATTTAACGCCGCGGAGACAACAATTTGTTAAGAATAAGAAGAACTGATGACAGTGATATGGAAATCGATTATGGAAAACATTTCACTTCCTTGACGCATGATGATGACGGCAGAGTTCGTTCTGTTTATTGCTTTTTGGAAATCCTTCTTTCAAGAGAAAATGGGGCCGAACCTGATAGTAATGAATCGTTGCTACCACAATACCAGAACTATCTGAGCCCTAAGATCGGTTTTCATGGGAAGCCATATGTGCTAGAAACACAGGAACGTGCTGAGTTTTGTCACATGGGACTACGAGCGTCCTTCCAGGTCCGGCTAACGTCCTTTTACGATCCCTTTGTTCAAGTTTAATGCCGTCAACTGGTGTAATGAGTATCCATCATTTCCTATGATTTTCTAAACCCCCTTGATAATCTCTGGGCAATTACACGAGGGTATGCTATTGTCGAGGATCCCTTCAAAACCCCTGTACAGTGCATTGTACAGTCCATCTACGGTCTCGTAGCCCCAGCTCTTACCTACACTAAAATGCGAGCGAAATCAGAAGGTTGAACACATCCTTCGGGTTTCCCACACATGCCCTCTTCAGTGTCAGGTAACTACTAACGGAACAGGACTGCACGTGAAAACGTGTTCAGCAGGTCGACAAGAAAAGTTGTGCTACTGTTGAAACTCAACTCTGCTGTATTTCCATCGCGCAAAAGGACAAAGCACAAGTAGATGAAAGGACGACATGTATCGGGGTAGACAAGAGACAAAATGAAAGACTAACGTAACAGTTGACGACAAGCCGAGAGAAAGCGATCGAGTGGGAGAGAAAAGAATGCTAAAGGGCCTGGATAGCTACGGCAATTATGGGCGCGCAAGTACCTACAGAGGGCAAGTGACACAATAGGTGAACGCAGGCTGCATTCAAGCTAGCAGAAAGAGTAGTTAATGTACGGAGGCGGTGCATAACACTGCCTATGTTGGGAATAGATTGCGAGAAACTGGAAAAAGAATGGTTATACGCGTTTACAAGTTGAAGGAAAGCATTCTTGTTTATGTTGTAGATGCAGTACAATACATGTAGAACATGTTCTTGAGGAAAACGTGGGCACTGTGATTAGACAAAAAATTCCCAAGGCGTCACCAAAACTGCAAGCGTACGGTGGTAATGTGTGCGATGTTGAAGACGAATGCAATGTGTGTATATAAAGCGTCAGGGGCATGTGCGCAAAGTGATGGGATCCAGAGAGAGTAAACCCACTCAAGGATTACATTCATCAACACCGCAATGGTGTGGGCGAGGGGAGTAGTCTTTCACTAGTTGGAGTGTCATATGTATACCAAGGTCATACGTATTAGCTACAGAGGTGTAGGCAGACAACATACAATGCGATTAAATTGAGGGCTTTTTTACAATGGACATACATACTATTATATTTATCTATAAAGAAAGTTAAAAGGCACTGGACACGGCACTAGGAGAAGCCAGGAAAATCATATTCCAATTATGGATGACGGCGCCTGCGTATCGATGAAGGTATAAGCGAGTTGCTGCATTGCTTGGTCTAGCGGAAGGATCATCAAAGGATAGCCATCACTGTCCTCTGTTTTACTTACGCACAGCACAGTCTCCTTGTAGGCTAGACACCGCAATCGGTAACCATTGCTGGTTTCCTCACGAATGAAGTATAAACCTGGCGTGCACAGAGCCTGTTCTGGTGCGACCTGAAGTGTGTTTAACATTTCAACGTCCCATTCCCATCTGTCGTCGCGCCGACTAATCGTGTTGCCAATGTAGTAAGGCTGCTGTACATACCGCGCACCGAATTGAGAAGTGGGGGCACTCTGGAAAACAATGCGTTGCTCTGGTGATTTCTTTGAATAGCCACACACACCACTTATGGAACACCTACGCACAACAAACACTCCTTCTTGGACCGGTGGCGTTTCTGAAGGAGGAGGAAAAGAAAGCAAGATGTAATGATCATATTCAGACCTACTAGCGGGTGGGGTTGGGGGTGGGAACGGAAAAAGTCTGAAGAAAACTGTATCTGTCACCACCAGACCATTTTAATTAATATTGATCACTGGAAACTGCATAATAAACGGGACAATAACACAATGCAACCTGAATTGATCATGGTGAAACTCGACACAAATAACACAAGTCAGTTATACAAAAGAGAAAGGACCAAAGGAACTACAAGTTACGCTGTACTGTCCACTAACACCACCAGTTACTTAACAATCAGCTCATGCATGCGATACCATTATACGACACTGAACGACGGTACTGACGTTCTACAACTAACTTGCTAACAGCTCTAGCACATCTTGGATGCGCACTCCAACAAACTTCCAACTTGGAAGGTTCTAATTTAGAAATAACATAAGGAGGGGAAGGTGAGCGAAACCAAGACAAGCACGAGTTGAATGTCTCAGCTGTGAAGGAAGTTGCAAGATGTTCATGCATGTCGATAACGATCCCGACAAGACCATTGCACATTACGGTCAAACCAGGATTCAAGTACGCAAAGCAACATTTCATACAAATTTGGTGGCTGAAAAGATGCGGAGATCAATAAAAGGGGAAGCTATGCGAACAATGATCATGAAAAACCGAACGCATCAGTAAAACAGCACTGTAACGTTACTTCGGCTATGACAATTATTTAGATGGATTTTAGCTGATTGTTTAGTAACTGGTGGTGTTAGTGGACTGTATAACGAAACTTGTAGTTCCTCGGTCCTTTCTCTTTTGTATAAATTAGACCTTGGCTCTCCATCCGTGTACAAGTAACTACCAGTAAGAAAAAATATATTATCGTGTCCGTTCCCGAAGGGAACTCAACAACACAAGTACATGTACTGGGTAATAAACAAAAAGTGGGCAATATGGATGAGCTAAAAATTCCAGAGTCATACTGTAAAAATCCTCTGCAACAAACAAACCAACAAACAAACGACGCAATAATGACAGCCGACCATCATCATAAAGATTGTTAGAATTTTCCCTTTACCATTACCAAAGGACGCAAGGCGTTGATGGGCCGAATATATCTTGCTCCTCCGGTGCACATAACTGTCGCTAGGAGGACAGGCAACACCTAACATGTGCTGTGACTTGAATATACGGCTTAACTCTAGGACGGCCACCACTTTCAGTACTCCTAGAAAGGTCAAACGGTGTCATTTGACACTTGCATACATTTACATGTCTAAGCCCTATGATATAGGTTATTATAGTTTTTTTTTCAGTGCTGGCTATTACTAGCAGCGTTTATGATGTACACAACACATTAGGATTGACCCAGACACTATTGTTGGCTATATGCAACTAAAGTACAATGTACGCGTAACGGCAATTGCGAAGGATGAACTCAATTACTGGCAAAACTTCAATTACTCGAAAGGAATTTCGTATAATCACAGAGTTACCATAACAAGCAATGTGTCAATGTCACTTTGCACACGAGGAACTGATTTTTGGGAATATGTGCTTTGGCATAATCGGATTACTCGACCGCCACGATAAATGACACACAGTGACAAGTACAAACATGGACTGAAGATGAGCATCATTTTTTCACCAAGCTGACACATATGCTGCTAGACATGGTTGCAAGATTAGTCTAGTAGCGACTGCATTTTAGACTCTTTCAAAGGGGTGAACCCTTCTCTTCTCCTTGGCTGCCACTTAGCAACCAGACGCCATGACTATCTACAAGTTTATTGACAAGTGCAGGAATGAGCGTTTTCTGGATGTGCGTGAACTAGCAAAGTTCTGGGATATTGTGAAGGCCTTGATGCCTGTCACGTCTATTCATTTACGTAACAGCCTTGCAGGGGTACCTCTTCTGGGATAGTCTTTGTTGAGTAGATCCACCACATTCGATCGACACGGTCAAGGACATATCTCATCTTATGGTAGAATTGGACGATGTGGGGCTTCCTACTCTCACCGTGTAAAACATATGGCTCTAGGTGGTCTACACTAGGCGGACCCTTGTTAATTCTTGCTACTACTTCCTTCTACGTCTACCGTCTTTGCATCCTACAATGTAATCTTGAAAACAAAACGCAATCCGCGACTATTGGCAATGAAGTTAGATGGTAGCTCACTTCGATTTACCAGAGTGGTTCATACTGCAACTCTTTTTCTTCTCCAATAGTTTCTTGACCAGTAATGCACTGATGATGAAGTTATCAGTTATTACTTAGCGATCAGCTTCTGCAGCATCCGGAGCCAATGAAGGGAGAGACGCCATCCCAGCGGCTGCCTACCCGTTTAGCCTGAAGTGGGGGAGGAAGATGTTTGGTTCAAGAGCCTTATTAGTTCGTCAAGTAGTTAGAAAAGATTACCTACACAGCACCATCCGTGCGATAATGCGGTGTACCATCTCCAGGTTGGAGAGTTGCGTTTCCTCTTCCTCAACACTATCCATTTTGGGGTCTCCACCACTCCTGCAACGGTTTTGACAATTCCTTGTCTGGACTATTCCGCAATCCTTGTCCGCTCTCTGGAGGCTCGTAAACCTCAATACATTCTGAATCCACAGGTACTCAGGTGTTGTCACCGTACGATACGCCCTCATATGACAGAACAGATCCACCACTGCCAATGGTCACTACATTTGAACATCTATCAAATGAAGATGAAGTGGGCAATTTCGCTGTCATGGTCATCAGATTCATGCATGGTAATAGGCTACATCCATTCTAGTATTTCCTTGGCCGTCAGACCGCGATGGCTCCTCCGGGGCTATCTACAGGAAAATGAAAGGGAATGAGCAGTATCAAGGACATTAGCTGAAGAGTGTCTGTGTAATCTGTGCACTAATGGTTACCCGCCCCAAATTCGCGATTCTCGCCCGACGGTTGTATGTTGATCATATAATATTGCGTCCTGTATTCAGCACTTTTCATGCCCGTGCACCTTTCTTTTGTCTGGTTGGCATACGAGCAACTCAATATGGCCGACATCTTCGGTATGTGTTCATATTGTTTCCATCTAACTGCAACAATGGCTTTTTTTAGTGTAGGTGTCAAATGACACTGGTTGGCCGTTCTAGGTATACGTACTCGCCATTATGGTACCTCATCAATTAGAAATCAAAAGTTTATGGCAGACGAAAAAGGAAGCAAAACTAAGAATAGTCACAAGATTTGAGCTTATTCTGATTAGCGATATTTCGGTAATTCCAAAAGTTTGACTCGCGCGGTATCAAATGACACCGTTGGCTGTTCTAGGGTTAACATCATAATGACCCAGCATTTCGCACAGCCACTCAAGAGACCGCACCTCCTCTTGGGACGCATTGCCGGACGTGGTGAAAACAAGTGGAGTAAAGCTTCGGGTGAAAAACGCCAACGTCTAGGAAGGTGTTCTGTTACTGAATCCACGACACACGTACTCGGTATGTCCGATCAGGCATCACCGGCATTGTTGGTGCAGGCTGCTGTGAATACTTCCCATTTATCGGAGCTGCAAAGGCTAAACTGCGACATTGGGGCGCACCCACTGTTATCAGTTTAGCATTCAAGTCCCTTACTTCATTGTGCTGCACTGTTGGACAGCCACCAGTTAGACTGCATATCGCGTGGGCTAAGGCGAAATCCGCTCCGCACACACGCCTTGCTGGAATCTCAGCCAAAGGCAATCCGTACCATAGCAGCCAGAGAAAAAGAAGCGGAAGCAAGGTAGGCAGTGCATGAACCCAGTTAGCTCTGTACACAAACACGCTGGGCCGGCAGTGCCACCTGTTCCCAGGCCACCACCGACGCCAGCACCTGCGGTGCCGTGGGTAGCTGGGACTGGGGTGGGTTTGCCATCAATGACCTGGCCACCACTTCGGAACTCACAGCGAACAGCAAAAGAGCCTACTCTAGCAATACATCATCGTCCTGGAATGGCCAACGCAAAATGGACAGTGTAAATGGATGTGCAGTAGCTGAGAATGGAGCAATGGTAAGGCTGAGCAGTGATGAGACGACTTGTGATGCTGGTGGAGAGCACGGAGACCTGGATGGAGGGTGATGAGGAGTGCATTGAGATTGAGCCTTATCCGGAGGATGAGCACATGACTGATGCTGAGGATGAAGATGAGAGGGAGGACCAGGATGAGGAGGAGATGAATGGAAAGGAACAGGAGGAGGCAGAAGAGAGCGATGAGAGCAAAAATCAGCTGTATTTTGGCACTTTTTATTGCGTTCAGATGTATTTAACCATGAACACTGCAGTCAACATAGGTTTACCATTAACTGTGAGAAACTACAAATAATTGTTCTCTTTGTCACTGTTTCAGCTTATTACGGAACAGACTTTGAAACAGTTTCTAGTACGTTTCCATTGGAACACATGTACACCCCAACTGTCTACTGAGTACGTGTAGAAGTAGGATGCAAATTTTCTAACTCCAACTTTGGCTGATTTTTTCTTGTTTTATACGGGTTAACTCCTGTTCGCCATGCCCATGTCAGCCGGGTCTAAAGAGAGCGGAGAAGATCACTCTAGTGCTACCCCGATTGCCCAAAGTGGTTCTCCGAGCACTGGTATGGACGGTTCTGTTGACGTCACGCCTTTTTTTGGCGAAAATTGCTCTTCTGGATGCCAAATTGATGTGGCCTTGTCTAACTTGCCTGCTTACCGCAAGTGCTCATGCATGTGTCATGACCATAGATGTTGCGGTGGCGAATCTTTCATAGGGATCATGAGTAGTTTGATCAAGGAATTGGCTGCCATGAAAGAAGCTGTTGTTGACAACAATTCCCTGAGATTCGAAGTGGCGGGCACTCAGGGAGGAATTTCAGAAATTGCTTTCGAGTACATGTACCCAAACAGGCCAGTCCACGTCCTCCACTGCCACATCAGTGATCAACCCACGCACATCTGACTCAGGGCCTGCTACACGCAACTCGTATTCAAATGTTTGCAGCTCAGGGGTTACAACTGACACAAGTACACCACGCGAACCAACATAATTATGATCCCGCACCGGTCGAACCGGAGTGGGAGGATGTGGAATGGAGAAAACCGCGAAACCCTGCACGCACGTTGGCAAACAGGACTACCACTGCCAGCCGTGACGTAGCACACAAGCCAGGCCAGTCCACTGTCACCTCGTATTATCAGCACAAACCTAAAGCTCCTGCAAGTTTTCGTGGAGCCCCTCGGATAAAATGCCGCGCAATTCACCTTGGCAATGTCCACATGGGATGTAGTGCTGATTCCATAGTAGGTTGGTGCGAGAAAAAGACCTGCCAGTCATGAAGTGCAGTGTGTCAGAATCCCGGTACTTCGGACTGGCGTACGCACATGTCGTGATCCCAGGAGATCAAGTCGACAAAGCTCTGCAGGAAGACTTCTGGCCAGCGGAGGTGCGTGCACGAGAGTGGAGATTCGCCTTGGATAAGATATCTTCAGCTTCAGTCACATCATTAATGCCGACACCCCACCAAACCCTAATGCAATCCCATTCCATCCTAGACCACACCCACCTAATTTAGCCCCTTTATCGAACAGCAACAATGGCCTTAGTCTTAATCTTAGAGCAGGGTTCCTCAATGTGTGCCACCTTCTTAATAAAAAGCAAGAAGTTGAGGATTTCATACTACCTCAAAACATTGCCATCATGATACTGGCGGAAACCTTTCTATCTAGCTCTACCGCAGACAGCTTGCTCAGCAAACTAAACCATGCACTTTTCCGGAGGGATCGTCCCAGGTGGCTTAGCAGCCTATGTCCACAATCGCTTTCAAGCACAAGTGGTGGGAGACCACTCCAACATAGAACTTTTGCTACTGGAGATCCGAAGTCATCGAAAACGGATTCTCCGAAGGAGGAGTGTATCGACCTCCAGGCACACCAGTACAGTTTAGGCAGGACTTGTCCAACGCAGTTGACACAGCTGCGGTGTCAATGCCATCGTCCCCGCTGATTTTAACGGGCGACTTCAATGTCGACGTAAGCCGGCGCCAAGCCCCTCAGCTCGACAATTTACTTCGCTTCTGCGACCAGTTCAATATCAGCAACAAGGTGCAGGACACTACCCGCATTGCCCCCACGGCAGCAGAACAACATTGGATCTCGCCCTAGCTGTGGATGGAGCGATAACCTCCTGCACGGTTCTCCCTTGTACCAGCAGCAAACCACTTTGTGGTCGTAATTGACTTACCTTTGCATTGTTGAACCTCCTGCTGTCAAGTGCGGTCGTAACCTAGCATGGATGGATACGAACCGATTCGCTATCCATATTAATTATTGCATCCCTTTCGTCTGGCATTGTGCCCGTCTCCCTGAAGATTGCAAATGTTCGACCCCTATTTAAGTCTGGTGACAAGAACACATCTCGCAATTACCGTCCCATATCTTTCCTGCCAATAGCATCGAAGATCTTGGAGAAGATAGTCCACAAACGCCTGTGTGACTTCTTACAAGCCCATTCACTTTTGCCCGCCAATCAGTTTGCGTACCGGCCACAACACTCCACGGAAGATACCTTGACTTTGGCCATGGACCGCTATCTGTCGTCAGCAGACCACCAGCTACACACTGGCTCAGTACTAGTGGACATGAGCAAGGCATTCGATAAAGTACGGCACCAGCTCATGATCCAAGATTTGTTTGCTTTGGGTGTATCTTCGACTGCATTGCGTTGGTTTGCGAGCTACTTCACGGACCGTCGACGGAGAGTAGTTCTGGGGAGTGGGTAGTGCTTGGGCCTAACTGCATGCGAGTGTGGAGTCCCTTAGGGTAGTTTACTGGGTCCTTTGCTGTTTTCACTATAATTATACCATGGACGTCCATAGCATCACCAGCCCAGCACACTCCCAGCTGTTTGCGGATGACATCCTTCTCGACACCGCAAGCAGATCCGTAGCAACCCTAAATCAAGTCTCATCAATTGCTGTGTCAAACTTGGCTGACTACCTACACAGAAAAGGCCTGGTTTTAAACCCTGACAAGACGCAGGTCTTAGCCATTGAGGCATCACGCCGTAGTACCCTGGAACTCAACGTTAACTGCAACGGGACGCTTCTCACGCAGACCACCACTGCTCGCTTTCTGGGGTACAGATCGGTTCCTGTCTTCGGTGGGACGCGCATGTCTCCAGCATAGTACGTAGGCTAGAAGTAGCGGTCAGTGGTTTGTGGGGCAGTCGTTTTGAGCGTACTTTACTTGATATACGGGTTTTTAATCCTCATGCACGCTCAAATCGATCTGCACCACACACCACAGTCTATCGGCGCCATGAAAAAGAAAAGCGACGATGTTATGAAGAGAGAGTGAGAGAGGTGGAGCATGCGACGTTCATGCCTGTTGTGCTGTCGGCAAGTGGTGGCATGGGAAGAGCGGCGACATCACTCTATCGCCGAATCGCGTTATTGAGAGCGGAAAGGAGGAAGGAGAAGTACTCCCACGTTATATCTTACATCAGATGCCGTCTCTCATTTGCCCTGTTGCGATCATGCATCATGTGTTTGCGGGGTTCACGGGGTCTTTTCCGTGAGCGATCGGTTCGGCATCCGGAGTCTGCTGAGCTTGTTGTTGCTGAGGCCCAGGTTGCTTGCATGTGAGAATTTAGAAATTGCAGCAGATTATTTTTATTATAAATACTGGACATGGATATTGAATTAAACTGTACTCAGTGACTTTTCACATTTTCCAGGCTACGTTTTATTATTATTATTATTATTGTAAAGCTTTCCTTTTGATCTTGTCTCTTATTGTTGTGACCTTTCCACAATAATTGTGTTGCATTGTAAAAAGAAAAGAAAAAAGCATAGTACGTAAAACTTCCCAGAAGCTAACCACCCTGAGAACCATCCGCCCGTCGCTATCTGAACGCCAGTCACTCCTCTTCGATTCTGGCCTCATACTTCCTGACATGCTTTATGGGTCAAACGCGTTCTTCTCTGCGCTTACGGCTCAGCAATGGCACCAGCTCACTGTCCTCCACAAGCGATGTGTTCGCTGCGTAGCCGATCTGCCCTTCCCGTCCCATGCCACTCCTATATACACTCGCCTTTCCCTGACCCTGTAATCGAACGTGCCAAATGCAAACTCCGTTTCCTTATGCACCGTGTCCACAC
>NC_088645.1:39664519-39704519 GCF_964019385.1 Sycon ciliatum | reverse complement strand
AGATTAAAGAGGGACGATAACGACTGTGCAAGTTCCTTAGCCGCTTCTTTGAGTAGGCGGTTTGGAATAGAGTCAAACCCGGGGCTTTTGTTGGTATCAACTCCGCGGAGGAGTTTTTCGACCTCAGCTTGGGAAGTCGAGATTTCTTGAAGGGGACTGAGGATGTCAGGGGTGGTGTTGATGGCTGGAGTTTGCTCATCTGCATTGGCCACGGACAGCTTGCTCTGTGAAATGAAGAATTCGTTGAGGGCAGCGGCTTTTTGTGCTGGTGTCGTTGCAGGAGTTGCTTGGCTGACGAGTTCGGGTATGCGTTGTTTTGTAGCTGTAGTTAGGTGCTTCGTGAGGCGGTGTAGGGAAGTAGAGGAGGCTGTTGAGTTGTTAACGAAATCCGATTTAGCACGACGCAGGAGGGTGGTGACACGGTTTCTTTGGGCAGTGAACGTGTTCCAGTCGTCAGGCGAGCGTGAGTGAAGGTATATTCTGTGTTTTCTGTGCTTATCCTTGATCTTTTTCAAGAGGCCCTTTGATATCCATGGTCGTGCTGGCACGTTATTCCTGTCCCAAGGGGAGTGAGTGCGAGTAACTTGGCAGTGTTCTTGGGCGATGCTCATGACATTGTCGCGCCAGGATCGCCAGAAGGTATCAACTGGGCATGGGTCGTGTTGGTTTGGATGGTGGTTGAGATTTGTGCGTGAAAGGGCTTTTAGAAGGAGGTGGATAGTGCTGTCTGTCCATGACCAGAATGTGGTGCTTCTGGATCGTGGAGGGGAGTTGTTAATTATGGGGGGCAGTTGATTATTGATGTGGCCACTGATAGTAGTGTGATCGGATGCGCGAAACGGTGGAAGTGATTGGATATGAATATCATTGGTGTGGAGTGAGGAGATAACAAGGTCTAGACATGAGAGAGGTGTCTGTCGGTGGATGTAAGTAGGGAATCTGACATGTTGTGTGAGGCCGTATGTGTGTAGCAGCGTTTGTATGTCGTCCCCAAGGCGATCTGTTCTGTCTGTGGTGAGCCACGCACTGTTCTTGGCATTGAAGTCTCCAAGTAGTAGGAGGTCGTCACCTTCGGCTCTAGCGGTTTTGATGCTTCTTTCCAGTTCCGCACAGAAGAGGGTGCCACCGCTACGGGGTGGTCGGTAAATGTTTGCAACAACGAGGGAAAGGTTACCGGTGGATATTCTCGTCCATATGCATTCTGCTGCTGTCATTGGTATTGTCAGTACCCTTGTGTTGAAACGTTCCGCTATGTACAAAGCAACACCACCACCATAGTCCTGTCTGTCAGGCAGTGTCAGCTCTAATCAGCTTGTAGCCTGGGATTGCATAGAGACTGTCAGGGTCTGATGTGTCAGCCCAGGTTTCCTGGACTGCAATGACTGATAATTCGTTCTGAGATTCAGAGCACGAACGGGTAAAGGTAAGTAACTCGTCCATTTTGTTGAATATGTAACGCACATTGGTGCTGAGAAAGTTCAAATTCACTGACATTGGTATTGTTTTTTTTTGGGGGGGAATTATTTTTATTTTTTATGTTTTTGTCTTTTGGCTAGTTGTTGAAACTTATCTGGACTCAGTATTTCGGGTGTTTCCTCTGAGGGGAGGGCCATGTCCCATCGGCCTTGGCTTTCTCCTCCATGGTGGAATGGCCGTGGCTGTGTCGGCGACGACGAGGACCGCTGGGTATCCAATCCGCATCGTCAGAGGCAACCGTGGTGGCCCCGTCGTCGTGGCCTGCCCCAGTGCCTGTAGGCGGAGGGGTGCCGGACATTGGGGGTGTCCTGGGAGCGATTACCTGCAAGCTGTAACTCTCAGCTACCTCAGTTTGGTCGACAGAGGATGGAGTATTGCTCTGTATTTCCTTGGATTCCCCGTCGCTGGTTGTGTTCTCAGACGCACTGGCGCTGTTCATTTCAACGGTTTTCTGTGTTGCATCCTTGCTATTAGTACTAGTACTAGCAGGGGATCCGTCGGGTGCAGTGCTCACCTGTTCGGCCGCCCCGTGCGTACAGTTGAACTGTGCGCGGGCTCCCTGTTGAGCTGCGTTGGCGTACGAGTGTGAACCCTTGGGCTCTGTGCGCGTGCGTGCTGAGCTGGTGGATTGATTTGAGCTCTCGGGCTCCGCGCTGGGGTCCGTTTTTGTACAGCTATTACCTGAACTAGCACTCACAACAGCCTCACTACCTCCTGCATCGGGCGCACTTGTACCCGAGCTCAGTTGTGATCCAGGGAGTGCAGCCGAATTGGTGCTCTGTGTATTTGTGGGTGGTTTGTTCGTGGGCCGCTTGCTCGGACACGATCGAGCAAAGTGCTCCCCCATGCAGATCCTGCAGGTGGCCCTCTGGTCCTCGTGACGGACACGAAACTGGTGCTGGTCGGCTGTGCGGACAAATGACGGAACTTGCCGACATCCCTCCTTCAGCTCGATGGTGGCGAATCGCATACCTGTCCCTACAGTAATCCCCGACGGGGTTTGAATTTGACCATGGCGGATGTCTCCCTGGATCTGGCCAAATGCAGCCAAAGCACTGCAGATAACGGTATTCTCGATCCAGATCGGGACATCAAAGATATGGAGTTTTAGTTGTTTGGTGAATGCAGGGCGTACAGAGAAATGGCTGTCGCCGATAAAAAAACCCGTACCCCAGCAGTGCGTCAGTCTGCGTAGCAGATAATAACGTTACCTTTGTGACGTTGGAATTGGTGATCTGGACGGAGGCGACGTCCGTGTACCCTTGGGTAACAAGGGCCTCGGCTACATCCACTGTCTTGATACCGGCGTGACTGGTGAAAACTACGGTGTTGGCCTTCATGTCTTCTCGGGTAAGTGATTTCCATCGTGGCTCGCTGTTGTTGTTGTTGTTGTTGTTGTTGTTGTTGTTGTTGTTGTTGTTGTTGTTGTTGTTGTTGTTGTTGTTGTTGTTGTTGTTGTTGTTGTTGTTGTTGTTGTTGTTGTTGTTGTTGTTGTTGTTGTTGTTGTTGTTGTTGTTGTTGTTGTTGTTGTTGTTACTTTATTTTAATTCACCAGAATTACAGGCGGTAGAATGCCTTCTCACTAGACCAAGTCTAGTTATTACAAATGATGAAGAATGTTTTAAATGAATTTGCTGAAGCTAATTGAAAACAATACATTGAAACTCGGATGTTGAGCCAATAATAAATGTAGAAAGGAAGAGGACATATGGATACGAGTTAAGAGTAACTCTCCATCACTGTAACCAGATGCTAAATACAGTCAGAAAGTGCAACAACTAGGCACAAAGCTGACAAAGTACTGAGACATTCGGAGGGGGGGGGGGGAAATCGGAGATCTGTTGAAGCTAGATGTCAGGACGTCGAATGTTTCAGTACTTTGGCAGCTTTGTGCCTAGTTGTTGCACTTTCTGACTGTATATAGTATCTGGTTACAGTGAGGGAGAGTTACTCTCAACACGTATCCAAATGTCCTCTTCCTTTCTAAATAAATTGAAAAGATGAGAAAAATTTGTGTTTTATATTTTATAACGGTATTTGTACGTGAGTGACAGTGATTACCTGACAAGGATATGATATGTGATCTGCTAAAAGCGACCAAAAGTTTCCGCAGAAAGAGTGGAGAAAACCATGTTTTGTAGAGCCGAAATGGTCTTTTTCAAATTAGGATTGAGACGGATTCTTGTCATACCATTGAAGATTCGAGGTCTCGTGAACTTCCAACGCTTCTCAACATCACCTGATTCTTCCTTTATCTCTCTGCGAAGCTATACAGGGGAATGAGTTCTGCCAGGCTGTGTAGACAAGTGCTGAGCTGGGAGCGCTTAAAAACGAGAGAGCTTGGAAGCTCAGGGCCCTACGCTATGCTTTTTTGCCTAGCTCATCATGCATGTTATTAAAACTGATGGAAATGTTTTTTCAATTGATTGGCTACCCCATTCATGATGAGCTAGGAAAAAGAATAGCGTAGGGCCCTGAGCGAAAGAAATATACATTCTTTTTCCATTCGAGGGTAAAACGACACCGACTACCACCTTGATGACCTAGGCAAAAAGCATAGGGATGTTAAAATTGTTCATTTCTCCATTTTTTTTAAAACATAACCTAGGTGTCGAGCCCGCATTCCCCCGATACACTTCGCACACATACTCATTTTTCCAAGTAGCTTCACGTTATGATCTGGCATTTGAAAGCCCTATTTGAATATTGTGGCCAGCCGTCTTTGATGGTACGGTATGGTACTGAAGTAAAGCCTTTTGCATAGCTACGGGAGTAATTAACAACTTCAAACAGCCATCGATCGCGCTTGGCTGAACCAGGAGAGACTGAAAGCTCAGGGCCCTGCGTTATGCATTGTTTTCCTACTTCATCAGTAATGGTACCAGAAATGATTGGCTACATCATTGTATTGCAAAAACGCTTTCCATCAGTTCGACTAACATACTGTCGTGGACATGGAAATCCGATCGCACGTCTAGCAGCCCCAAGGCGCTGGCCATGCAGCCGTGGATAGGCGGTACACACATGCATTTATGCGCTGCAGCACGCCGGTCGCATCGGATCAACATGTGCACTGCACGCAGCGTTCTGTACGCGCTGAGCATGAGGGCGTCGGCCCCGGTCAAGCGACTGGATTTCCATGTCCGCTACAGTACATGATGAGCTTCGCAAAAAAGCATAGCCTTGGGCCCTGAGCTTTCGAATTTCAAGCTCTCTCGTGAAACATAAAAGCCTGGGGAGGGAGAAAAGGAGTGCCCCTTCTAGATCTGGCCAGTCGGGAAGCACTTGGTTAGCTTCCAATGCCGCCAACAGCCAAAGGCGAGCGTTTGCGGTCAAAATTCCTGCAGGGTAGTCGACCCCCTGCGCTGCATTGGGGAATGCGAACGACCGTACAGCCATGTCCACTGCAAAACGTCCATTCTTTGAATGTAGTGGAATCCCATACAAACACAGGCGACTCTTTGGTAAGGCGGAGTAGTGGCTTCCGTGTTTTCGAATTCAGATGTATCTTTCGGCTTCCTTGGCTAACTCGCTGAGCGTTCCTGATCTCGATAATCAGCCAAACATCGAGTACCAGGAGCATAAGCAGAGCGACCAGAACACATGCCAAACGCCGAGTGGTAACCATCCTCTTCTACCAGTGGAACAGTTTTAATTGAACTTGAAAAGTAAGAGACCTTGTTGACCGCACATCAACCAGTTATAGGGAAACGGAAATGGTATACATGTGGCAATGGCACCAATGAAGCTGCTAGTAGACAGACGTAAGATACACGAGGTGTGCCTCAGCACACAGGGTCGGATCACCTACTTACGCTGCGTCATGCCCGATCTTCTACATGTGGATCAAATGCATTCTCAACATCTCTGGTAACCAGGCATTGCATGTTCTGAAAAACCATGGTGATCGTGTAGTGTTCGGACACCCGGCATGAACATCGGTACATGACCTACTGGAACGCCTCTCGCTGTATTGGGTAACTGCCGCTAGGGTCAAGCAAGTCCTGAGCTTCAGTTTACTTTTCTACCAGCTTGTACCCGATCCACACGTCCTGACTCCGCAATGGGTCTGCCTATTACCCGCCTGCAGCAACACTGGAAAGGGAACATTTGCCTTCCGGGATGCGCTATGTTGGAGTAACCTGCCTAACAGAATTCGCTCCATCTCCATTCCTCGTTACCTCCCCGCTCTAGCAGTCCCGTGTCTACTACGAACTGACAACATTGCAAAGCAATTCTATGTGTGGCTGTCAGTGTACGCGTGCGCGTGGTTTTGTATGTGTTGGCGCACATGTGCGTATGTATGCGAAGTGTGGCGGTGTGTGGAAGTACGTGAAGGTGTCTTAACCCTTTGGAGTCCGTAACTTTTTTGCTTCCGCAGAATTTGTGGCAGTTACGAAAATGCGCACTCCAACATAACTTTGGCTCTACTTCACCGAATTTGAAGATCTTGGGCTCGTTGGAAAGCTCTTGATGAGAGAAATACAATGAGCCCAAACTCGCCAAGAGCACTATTCATTGTCCGCCACAACGCACCCGAAACGCGAGTCCAGCTCCAGATCTGAGACGAAATCGGTCTCCTGTAGCCATTTCACTGAATCTAGCTCGGAAATGTTCAACTTTTTTCGAGTAGAAGCTTACCTTGCCGTGACTTTGCGCTGCGCCGGCCCTGGCACGTGCCGCCTGTCATGAAGCTGGGAAAATCCCTTTTTTTCACGCACTGCTGACTCGCAGCACGCAGCGCAGAAAATTCGAAATGTTTGATCGCTCGCTGCTCACTCAAACTTCATCGCAGAGACTTCGGACCTGCTTGAGGCGATAGCTGAGAGTTTTCTCTACAATCTAGACCCTTCGATTGTTGAATATGGTCAATATTTGGCCGAGAACCGAAAGTTTGACTGCGCCCACATGCATACAAAATGCCCATGGTTCGAAATCGAACCATGGACTCCAAAGGGTTAATGCGTTTGCATGTGTGTGAATATGTGTGCAAGAGGCGGCGGATTATCTGTTTAGAGACTTCCGACAAGTGTACTGCCCATCGAAAGTTCCTGTGTCCCAACAGAAGGATGCCAGGCAGTGTATGAAGTGTATTCAGTTGTTGTAGATCACTGGAGGACTGACTGTCCATCGCTGTCCTGTGTGTACGGATGCCCCTGTTGAATCTATTCGCCATGAATCGTACACTTTTCGATGTGATATTTCTTCCCGATGTTTTCACTCCCGCTCTGATTTGAGCCAACATCACTGAGCATGTGATAAGAGGATATCACGTGCAGCTGGTAACAACTGCCGTCATGAGTTTGAGCATTGCAAAAGGCGGTTCTCAAGGTCACAAGATTTGCAGCACCATGCCGAATTCTGTTGACTTTGGGATTTCTCTCTCTTCTATTCTCTCTTCTTCTCGTTGCCTGCCGCTTCTGGAATCGGCGTGGCCCGACAGGGTAGCTGAACACACTAGTAGTAGTGATGGAGCATGTGTGTGTGTGCGTGTGCGTGTGGAGGTCATCAAGCGTCGTGTCCTCTCTCTCTCTCTCTTCTCAAGTTTCCCAGTGATGGGATCACGTGACCCTTTTTGCGGCAGTGACTCTTCAGGACTGGAGGTGGAGGGAGTGTGTGTATGTGTGTGCGTGTGCGTGTGCGCGCGTGGGTGTGTGGTGTGTGGGTGAGTGTGTGAGTATGTGAGTGTGTTTGTGTTCGGGTATGTGTGTATGCACATGTATTTATGAACGTGTGTGCGTGCGTCCGGGCGTTTATTCGATTTCTCTCTCTCTTCTCTTCTCTCTTCCTGCCATTGTGTCCCGCTCCCGGACCAGTATGGCCCATGCTTCATGCGTGCTTGTTCCTGTTGTGTTCATAATGTAAGTATATGTAAGTGTCTGCGGTTTCCTGCCGCTGCTCGGGTTTCGGTGTCTCCTCGTTTTCTCCTTTTCTTTAATTAATCTTTAAGGGTGGTGGCGTCCCAGCAGATGCGGATAATTCGGTCTCCAGCAGAGTCTCACGCGAACCGCGACTTTTTTTTCATCCTTTTTCTCCTTTCTTGTTCCTTTTTCAAACAGCTTTCTTTTCACCGTGACCACGATCTATCGTCCCTTTTCCTTTTTTCCACCTTAACTTTTTTCTTTCTTTCTTTTGTAAAGAGTTCTCGTTTTCCATCTTTTCATTTTCATCTGTGTCTCCCTTTCAAGTTTTCCTATGTCTTAGCTACTTGGACCTCAATTGCTTCCTTTTCATTGGACGCGTTCAGTCCGTTCGGGTTGCGAAGTCAAATATACACAACCAATCAACCAATCTTGTGAATTCCCCGAAACACTGTGTATTGAGCAGGGAGTTTTCCGTTCTTGCAGTTTTGCAGTATCGAAGGTTCAATGGACATCTGGTGCGCTCTGCACTGGTGAATCAGTCAAGTGTTCAGTCAAGTCGGAGGAAAGGCGCGAGCTCCAGTGTGGGCAGCAAACTCTCTATTAACCAATCTCTCAACGGTATAGAAACTATCAATACGCAATTAAAACACAGGCGAGAAGTGTTACACATCAAAAATCCTATCCCAAAGGCTTGGTGGAAGGATTGGATTAAACAGGAAACAAGTTACATGCTCAAAGCGAGATGTTCTAAGTGCCTTCGAAATAGACCATTCATGCAGGCAATACGGGGATGCTGAAACGAAAAGCTTGAAAAGAAAGAAATTAATACCTAATGAATAAGAATTAAACACGCCAGCCATATTTTCGACTACTTTATCATTAGAAGTGCAAAACAAATAAGAGGTATGTCCAAATAAAGAGATCACTGGCCATCGCATTTGGCTGTACTACCGAGGTTTTGTTTAAGATATTTTAAGTTTGTTCTCTCCACAGTACAATGTACAACGTAAAAGAGGGTGGAATAGGCAACAAAGTACTAGTATTTGAGGGTCTTCAGAAAGAGATTGAGAGAAAACAAACTCTGTAAAAACTGTATTCGTCATCCTGTGATTTAATGTGGTGCGCCGATCATTTTGAATGTACTGATGGCCTTGTCCAAGTTCGCACTATCCAGGGGAAGGATAAGCAGCGGAAAACCATCCTTTTCCCTCTGTGCACTCACGCACAGCACATTGTTCTCATCAGCTGGGCAATGCAGGCGGAACACATCCTTGTTGTCGGAAAGATTTTTGCGAATGAAGTACGTCTCTGGTGTGCAGAGCGCTCTCGCGGGATTGTGCTCGGGCACCATCATCACTCGCCACAGCCACGATCCGTTTCCCTGGTAGCCAAGCTTGGAACCAATAAAGAACTCTTGAAGTTTGTAAATGGAACCGGGAGACTGCTCTGTGCCCTGGAATGAGATGCGGACTATGGGTGGGTCAGGGTTGTAGGCACAGAGGCCACTGACGGAGCATGTACGCACGGCGTAGGTTCCATTAGAAATAGGAGGTTCTGCACGGACATAATTATATTGAAAACCAATATTCGATATAAAAAATACACAATGTTCGATCCTCGATTTGATTCCGCATGCTTCAGATGACGTGCAAATTGTTTTTAATACCAACAACAACAATAACAACAACAACAACAACTCTCTTGCACAGCATAAGGTAGACAATAAGTATAGATTATAGACCGGTAAGGAGGTCTATACAGGATATATAGACCGAGTAAAAGACCGAGGTCCCCCGAGGTCTTTTACGAGGTCTATATATCCTGTATAGACCAACTATGAGGTCTATAATCTATTTATCGTGTTCTCCACGCAATAGTTTCTCTTCATATACGACATATCCTTGTAATTCTAGTATTATACTATAGCCTATACCGCATTGTACTGCATTGAAAGTCAAGATCATTGTTTAAACTAGGTTCAGCATCGGTAGCACAGTGGCTGGGTGGTAAGGAAGAGTGACTGAGATTCACAAGGTTGTGGGTTCAAATCCCATCTTGTGTATTTCTGCTTTCTTCAAACATTTATTTTTCTAAGTTGGAGAGAAAATTTCTAAGTCCAAGAAGTTCTAAGTAGTCAAATATATCGTGTATTTGACTAAGCAGTCAAATACGCGATATATTTGACCGCTTAGGTATCAGGGAAATTAGTGGGGTCAAATACTAAGAAGGCGATAATAATTATTATATACACCGAGCTGTCCAGTTTACACTTACCTGATAGTGGAAGCGAGTAGGGAATGTCAGCAGAGTCGACAATCGCTTCTAAAAGATAATAAAGATACAAACATAGGAGGGAATGAGAAGGAAGTTGATACCCCAGTAAATTCATCAAGAATTGTGCACAAAATGTTAAACCCGATGAACCAACTCAATGTCTAAATTTAATGGGTGTGGTCTATGACTATAGTGCGTTTCAAAAGTCCAGACCTCTGGTTTCAAAAAACTGTTAGGCCGGCATCTATACCATATAAAATCTGGGATAACTTTGTGCATCAAAAATTTCGAAATTGGGCGTCTGTTATCAAATCGCTTAGAAATTTATATAAGAAAAATTGCGTGAGCTGCCTGAGCAATATTCCGAAGAAATGTATCAAAAAGCTCAAACCAAATTTGAATTATTCGAAAAGGTCTTGAGGTCTATTTATATATATAAATATATATACTCAATCTGCGTATATATATATATTTATTTATTTCTGCACCTCATGGCATGTCAAGACAGCCAATTGGATTGAGGAGAGGGTGAGACCAACCACGGAAGAAGAGAAAAAAAGAAAATGAAGAGCACGTACACTATACCTTTGAAACGCACTATAGTACCTTGTGTGGTGTGTAGTGGCTAAATCCTGCTAACTCCAGGAATAGTGGAATGGGACCTTCCCTCTTTTTCTCGGCATCATTTACGAATTGTTTGCTCCAAGCACACGTACATGTATATCAACGTGAAACCCCGCGCTGCATCACAAGACGCCTCTCTGGATGTGCATGCTTCAAACACTCCTACTAGCATAGTGTATCGAGATACCTACCTGTGTTGTGTAGCAATCTCCACATGTCTACACATGAAGCTTGCACTCTACATATCTCACTGCCTGGCCCACCACTCCCCCAGGCTAGTGATCAGATCATGATTTTGAGTACATTTACGAAATTGTGGTAGGATACTTAACTGGGACATGACATTGTAATAGGCAAAAACCCTTGCACACATGCAATAACTTCCGCACTAGCATCAACTATCTAGGCCTGCTCGTAGAGAATTCGATAGTGAATGCTGCTGTCTGACGATCGCTCTGATGCGTAAAACGTTATGTTGCAACTAACACAGCCTTTCGTCTCTGTTGTGTGTGCAATATGTACATGCATAACTGCAGAATTCGGTGCTAACACCTAGAAGTGCTAGACAATTATGGATGCAGTACATGTGCGAAGAAAAGGAGTGTGTCAAGCTGTTTTCAGGCGCTATTCACAGTCTCCACATGCGCTACATAAAAAAATTTCATGATACGTTTGAAATAATTGACGGTAGTCTGGAACGAAACATCGATAATTCTCACAGGGAATTTCTTTCATTCAACCGTATGCCTGCCATAATTCGTTGCTGCGGGCCCAGGTCGGTCATATTGATGTATTTTTCCATACACAACAAGCGCTGTGGTGAGCATGTCTGTTGATCTGTGAACAACAGGCTCTTGTTACAGCTGAGTGCCGACCCTGGAGCCTAAAGGTGCGATCACTACCTGCAAAGCGGGTCCCTTTACCACTAACACTTTTAACTCCATCACTGCGAAATCCACTGGAAATAATTATCTTTCATGCAGGACGTACTTCAGTTGTAAACCCTTTAGAAGAGAGAGGGATAGAGAGAGAGAGAGAGAGAGAGAGAGAGAGAGAGAGAGAGATACACGTCGCGGAGACAAGAATGATGACAAACAGATGAAGTCAGTGAACTGCCTGTAACACTTACTGTAAACAAATAAATTGGACATTGTTGAGCTCGTAGGTTGCAAGAACATGTACGTCTCGTCGCTTGATTCGGAACAACCACACGGATCATGGCCACCCTCCGCAGACGTGGTACTCTCCATTGCAAATCTAGCGTGGATCAGCTCTAACTCAGCCAAGTCTCTTTCGTGAACAGACCGAATGATGCGCCTCACCCTCCGTTTATCTGGCTCTACTTCTTTCGTAAAGTACAACGACTTGAAGCCTTGCAGCAGTTTTGTCTCTATATCTAAGACGGAAATTCCGGTGTACAATGCAGCAAATGAGATCCCCACTTCGAGCGAAGGAATCTACGGGTCTCGCTTTCCATCACCTGCATGAGGACGATCGCGCTGCAACTCTTGTGCGTTCTCTACATCTGAGAGGCATGTGCAAAACACATCACGCGACCACTATATACAAGCCGACAAGCATGACACGAGACTACAGCAAATCATGCCCTTCTGAGAGCTGGATGTCTTCAGCCACCGTTGATTGGGCAACTAGAGCTACTAGTCTCTCAAAGGCACTTAGCGTTCTCCATTTGACATGCATCTATGGCACGCAAAACAACACGTCCCATGGGTCACTGTCAATGTTATGCCTTTGACAAGCTGGCCTTCATAATTGGACTAATCTACAGACCAGGGCCCGCGTGATCTAGGGGCCACACTTGCAGCTTTGACTGACGCAAATACGATATTTGCGTCCTCTTCTGTACTAGTTGGATGCATATCTCCGTAGAATTTTTCATTCTTTGCCGTTGCCCATTCCAGCGCACTTATCCGATCTCTCTTGGTTGATGCAATGAGCTCACCGCATAGCAAGGGCAGCATCGTGCAGCTTCAATCGTTGATACTAGTAGAGTGAACACACACGTTCTAAAGCACTGTGAAGAACCGATCCCAACTTTGCCGTGCAGCGTGCCGGCAACAGTACCATCGTTTAGTACGAATCAGGGAGTAGTGTAATGCCAGTAAAATATTATTGCACTACTAATTAAAATAATGGATCACTTAAATCAAGGATGGCATGAAGACCAAAAAAGAGCATTTTCACACTTTATTGCGTTTCAAAAGTCCAGACCTCTGGTTTCAAAACCCGTTAAGCCCGCCCCTATACCACGTGAAATCTGTCATCACTTTGTCAATAACATTTCAGAATTTGGTGGTTTTTATCCAATCGCTTAGAGACTTATGAGAAAAATTGCGTGAGTTGTTTGAGCAATACTCCGAAGAAATATTTCACAACGCTCAAACCCAATTTGAAAATTTAAAAAAAGGCTAGGGGTCTATCCTTTTGAAACATAGTGTTAATATCATATTACCCGAACAGCATAAGGTGGCCTAACAAGAATGATAAATACGAAATCAGCGACAGGAGTGTAGGTGAGATATGCAACTACAGAACCAAACAATTTTGTGAGATGAACATCCTACCGCAGCACATTGAACGGACCACTGACAGAAGAATCAGAAAACAAGGGTACATTCATAGGCCCGCAGAAGTGTCCAATCACCTTGTGCCTGCTCTGGGAAGGCAAATCTTCGGTCAGCGACTCAGCGTCTTCAAATCTATTAAGGCTCTTGTCGATAAACATACTTTGCTGCCCACATTATTCCTGTATTCACCACGGTACTTGCCTCCGTGTTGAGGAAGAATGTACTACCACCCGAGCCGAATTGTGCTGATCGTTACCGTGATCATGAGAATTTTGACGTGTTCCAGAAAAAGTATTATTCTACGTCATGACGTCTACGTGGAGGCAAGCAAGAAACCTTATAACGATGAAAGCAAAGTGAGGGCACTTATACCACGAGAACAATGGAGCAGTGATTCATGATATGAACGTCGTTTTCATGTGATAATCATAAGAAATCGTCATCGCACTGAGAGTTGGACAACAAATGAAAGATATTCATGGCACCATAAAGTGAAAATTATTAGATATATTCTTTAGGATTGAGTCTAGGATTGAGTTTACTCCCTGCAGGCAGTCGTACTGTGGGTCGCAGCTCGGCTGGAAAAAAATCCTTCTGCTTCCAACCAAGACTTGAACCTGGTACCCTCTGTTTCTCAATCATGGTTTTATTATTATTATTATTATTAATTCAACATCTCCTGGCTCGTCAGAAGACTGCCAATATATATGAGAAGTCGGGTGGTAGCCAACCACGGCGAACTGAATAATAAGGAGAGAAACAAAGAGAGTACTGCAAGGGGAGGCATGACGAAAATGGTGAGATTATTTAGGACGAAGAAGCTGAAGCTTGAACTCCTTAATGTCTGTGCATGCTTTAAGGCTAGTTGGCAGGGAAGACCAGAGAGTGTACGCAGAGAAGATAGGAGATTTCAGAAACAGGGTGGTATTAGCACGGGGTGATGAGAAGGAATGACGTGTTGATCTGGTGGACACAAACCAGTTATACTTAGCAAAGTGTTTTGGAGCCAGGTCTAATAAGATCATGTGTACAAGGATGCAAAGATGTTGCTGGTGTCGCTCTAAGAGGGTAGATACTGAAGCTAAACTGTAGAGATGTTGGGAGGAGAATGTTTGATTTTTGCGAAACAGGATTTTTAGAAGCAGACGCTGGTGTATTTCCAGAGTTTGAACAAGGGCCTGAGACAGACCGCACCACGCTGTGTCACAGTAATCAAATATAGGTAGAATATACGACGTAAAGAACAATTTTCGGCAATGGTCATTTAAATGGTGGCAGTGAGGGTGCAACATGCCAAGGGAGGAGCTAGCTCGCTTGCATACTGACTGGACCTGTGGGGACCAGGACATATGGCTGTCGAATATAACACCAAGGTGTTTGTGTTCGTGAACAATTTTAACGTTAGCATTGGCTCCTGGAAAGTGCAACGGCTGAGTAGGCGGCGATGGGCTGATGAACATTGCTTCGGTCTTCGCGATGTTGGGCCTCAGCTTCCAAGCTTCCATCCATGCTATGGTGGAGTTAATGCCGGTCTGCATGGAGGTAACGAGGTTGGACGGCGAGCTGTCAGAGCACAACAGTGCAGTATCATCAGCAAAAAGGCTGACGTCTGGAACTAGAGAGGGCAGATCGTTCACATAAGTTAGGAAAAGGAGTGGACCCAGTATGTACCCCTGTGGAACACCAGACACTACAGGTAAAGGATCGGACAAGGAAGCAGAGACACGGACAGTTTGATGACGGGACGACAAATATGACGACAGCCACTGCAGAGCTGTACCTGGTACTAGAAAAATGTACTCAAGATTTGCAAGTAGACTTTGATGCCAGACTGTATAAAACGCTTTTGATAGATCAAAAAAGACAATACCTACATGCTTCTTCAGGTTACGATGTCCGTAAATATCCTGGATTAAGCGTGTCAAGTGCAAAGTAGTTGAGTCGCCACGACAGAAGCCGGATTGTGCAGAGGAGAGGGCAGAGGTGACATGGTGGTAAAGAGATTCATAGAAGATGCGTTCACAGACCTTGGATATAGTTGGTAGGAGGGAGATGGGCCTGTAATTAACAGCTTGGGAGCGTTGTCCTTTCTTAAAGATCGGGACAACAATAGCAGATTTCCACGCAGATGGGAAGACTCCTGCACGATATGACAAGTTGAAGAGCAAGCACAGGGGATACGACAACGAAGGCACCAGCAGTTTAAGGACTTCATTTGGAATACCGTCTTTTCCAGGAGACTTGAAGCTCTTAAGACGTTTCAGTTGTTTGCGGACCACACCAGTTGTTGTAAAGACCTCCAGAAGTGGAGCGCGCAGCTCTGGAGCTGGGTGCAGGGGCGGGATAACCCAGTTCGGATCGTCGGGAAGGCCGGGAGAGACAAACTGTTTGTTCAGAGTGTCCGCAATGGACTTTGCCTCAGACTGACAGTTGCCATCAGGATCAATCAAGCACTGGATTGGGGCGCGAGAGACACTGGGACGCTGGGTGCGAATGAACTGATAGAGAGAAGGACGATTGGGTGATGAGATTGTTGCAGAGAGGGAGCTGATGTAAGAGCGGTAGGTTTTACGGGATAGGTATTTGACAAAGTTGCGTTGAACTCGGTACGCCTCCATATTGACAGGTGTTGGAAATTTTCGGCTGACACTGAAGAGGTCTCGTTTACGTTTCACCGCAGATACTAGGACAGTCGACACCCAGGGTGGATTGGATGTCACAGACGATGTGCGTGTGTTTGACCGACAAGAATGGGTGGAAAAATCAGCGAGGTGGTGCTGGAAGGTTTGTTCCAGGACGATTGAAAATCGATCGACTGCGTCGTCAACAGTTGGAGAATTGCCTGGGCGTAGAAATGACCAGTCACAATGAGAGAGATCGGAATTAAGAGAGTCCCAGCAGTGAGAGGGGACATGACGATGGCGGTAAGGGAAATGTTTGCGTGGTGCTTGCTGCAGATGTTGGCCAGGCGATGGTGAGAGCTCGAACCGACATGACACGGTCAGATGATCCGAGGATCCAAGAGCGCAAGTCGTGTTAATATCCGTTGCAAGCTGGGGGTTGTTCACGAAGAGAAGGTCTAAGCACGACTGGGTCCCTGCAGGTGTTGTGTGCGTTGGGGTATTCACAAGCTGCTCTAGTCCGAAGCAGGTGAGGTGGCGGTAGAGCGCAGCTCCCGCGGGGGACGTTGAGTCAGTTGGGCACCAGTGCTGGTGCTTACAGTTGAAGTCTCCAGTCAGTATGACGTGGTACGAGGACATGGGGATAGTGACCAGGGCATCGGTGAGCATGTTACAGAAGTGATTTATCTCTGTGCTTTTGGCAGAGGGTGGGCGATAGGCACTACAGACAATAATAGGCTTTGGGGAGCCGGAACAAGGTTTAAGCTCCTACCACACTGTTTCACAGGTAGGGCGACTGAGGTCGTTGCGAAGTTGGATACAACTGAAACGATGATAACGAACGAGAATAGCGACTCCACCATATCCCCTGGAGGCGGTACCAGACTTGTTTTCGTTAGGAGGTCGATCACGCCGAAAGGTGGTGTATCCAGAGATACTAAGAGCGACACTTGGAGCTAACCAGGTTTCACTGAGGCAGATAATGTCAGGTCTGTGGATCTCGGCAATAGCCGACAATTCTGCGGATTTGTTGAGAACGGAGCGGCAGTTAATGGAGAACAAGTTTAGCTTTTCCTGGCAGCGCGGGTAGTAGGGCCGAGCCAGTGGATTTAGGTGGGAATTGGCCATCATTCGCTAGCTGTTGCGACATCGTTTGTGCTGGTGCCAAAGCTGTCACTTTTGAAGCGCCAGGGTCGGATTGTGTGGGAAAGCATGTCAGGCCAGAATGCCTTATTGGCTACTTTCTCCTCGTCGGCTGCCTCCACAGTCACGCGTGCATATGCAGTCCTGAAGTAGGCTGATGCATAGACGACGCATTGCACTATGTCGACCCCATGATCGGAGCACCATTTAGCAATAGATGATGCGGAGCAGTGAGGTTGCACGTTCCCAATGTAAAAGACTTTAAGCTTTGCCCGGGACGCTGCCGTCAACTCAGCAACATGGCCACCGGCGGGGGGTGTTTCGTTTGTGTAGCGGGACTTCTCCTCGCGCTTGGTGATCAAGGATGTCTGCATATTAGTATTGCCTTCTACGGGTGTGCTTGAACGCTGAGCCCTGCGCAAACGCCTTGCTTGGACATCCTGCCATTCGGGTTGAGGGGTGTGCGTACGGTGTGAGACGGAGTCGAGAGTGCTAGGTTGCTGTACAGTGTGTGCACTGGGCTGGCTGGCACTGCCAGCATGTGCGTGTGTACCGTACAGGGTGTGTACCGGCGGGCTTGAGCTGGAGGGTCCAGCGGGTGCACGTGCAGTTTGTTGGGATGTTCCTGCTAGTACGTCGCTGTACTGTGCTGTGCTGCCAGAGGTCGTGTGGCTCCCGTGTACGCGTTGCATGGCATGCTGTGTGTGTACTGCGGTGTGTACGCTATTAGGGAGGTTTCGCTCTACGTAATTACGTATGGAAATCCGTATGTCGTACGCGCCGGGGAGCGAGGGCAACTTTCATACGTAAATCTCTCTACGGATTTCCGTAGGAAAGCTCTTTCCTACGTTGGGTCCTCCGTAGGACTTTTTGAAATATATTTTCGCATTTTCCGCATTTGTCCATGGCAACATTCAAGCCGCGCGAAACACAAGGTACACACACCGTACACCACGTGCAAAATATCATGGAAAACGCGGTTTCGGTTCATGGTGCATACGGTGGGCGCATGCAGCCAACGCGTCTCCAAAGCAACAACGCATGTTGAGCAGTCGTGGCCAAAAATCACGTAGAGCGAAACCCAACAGCTCTGATTTTCACGTATGAAAATTCCGTGCAGTTCATACGTTATTTTCATACGTAATTCCGTAGAGCGAAACCTCCCTAATGTCTCTTAGGTCAGCAATTTCCCGCCTGAGTTCTTGAATCTCAAGTTTCAAGGACGCAATTTCATCGTCTCTGCCCCCCCCCCCCTTGTCGCCATCATCTTCTTGTTTAAATCCATTATTGTGGTGGACAATGAGGCTAAGGCAGTCGTTATATCTCCTATACCAGTCATACCTTCCAGGATGGGGTGGGACCCAATCCCCTCCTTCCGGAGTGCTCCTACCAGGTCTGGCCGCGAGAGAGAATCAGATTTCGCGATGCCGTTCCGGGTGGCCAGATTTTGGAGGCAGTCAAACGTCAGTAGGGCCAGGTCGACATGCTCATTGGTGGCCATAGTCCACAGTACAAGTCACAGACTCTATGGGTTACAGTTGCAGACTCACAAACAAGCTGAGAGGATGTTGAATCGCGAGTACATGCAGAGCTTCAAATTTTGCATCCGCCATTGCGCGAAATCGCGCATTTTTTTAGACCATTCCACTAAAGTATTATCCAAAACTTAAACGCAAAAATTCAGTCACTTTTGCATCAACTGCTGCACCGAAAAATGTTGGTGGCGAAAGGAGAAGCTTGTCGTTTGGAGTGACACGTGATCACCGCTGCTTTTCCTTGTCAGAGTCAACAATACACTTTGTTCTGCAGCGTTGGGAGTGGTGTTGGTGAAGAAATTAATGACTAGACGTCGCGGAGGAGCGCCGCAGGTATTTGGACGTATTTCAGAATGATCGAGTGGAAAAATTCAGAATTGTCTATTTCAAGAAAACCCAAAAACGATGATTGAGGACATGTCCTCAGTGCTAGAAGAGGTGTTCTACTTTTTTTATTTTTTTATGTTTATTTGAATTCGGATAGCTCAACAGTACAGAAGTACAACTACAAAGAGTACCGAATAGAAGGCCCCGAGAACGGGAAACCAAAAAACAAAACAAAAAACAAAACAAAAAAAGACATCAAGTTACTGATTATGCACATTGCTTGAAAGCAAATCACAACAATGATTAAGAGTTAAGCTGTCTTTTAGCCAAATAGCCAATTTGACGCCGAAATCTGCGATAGTAGTGCAGGACTTCAGGTCGTCTGGTAAATAATTCCAAACAAGAGCCGATTTACTTGAAAAGGACAGAAAGCCAGACATAGATCTATAGCGATTGATACTCATGTTATGAGTTGTAGAGCCGCGAGTAGTTCGGGTAGACGTACAGATGGGAAAGAGGGACTGCAAGCAAACAGCCGGCTTAATACAGTAACAGTGGAAAATGAATACAAGGAACAAAAATACTGATCGATATTGGAAAGAGGAAACATTGAGGTGGTGAAGAAGTGGCGTGATATTAGCTTGGGGTGATGCGCCACAAGAAACTCGTACAGCGCGCCGGTGGAGTGAGGCTAGCTTGTTTCTATCTGCCGGTGTATAGTTTTTACTAATTGAGGACGTAACTCGCTGTTTTATCAGCGCTTGTAATTTTGGTTATTTTAAAGACGATCATTTGTGGCGTCAAGGGATGATTGCCCTAGTCTCCTGGGATGCTGGTGTGGCTAAGTGGTGCTGCCGCAAGAACTCTTCTGAGGTAAGGTAATGTTGACTTGATTGAGTTATGTTCGTAGCTTGCTCTTGTACGCTGTGCCGTGGCTCGTTTATAGACCCATAAATCGTGCCAATATTGGGCCAATATTGAGGGGTATGCCAATTTCATGGTTCCCTTCAAAAGATTTTGCGCGGGCTTTGTAAAGTCGATCTACACCCCAAAGCAAACCTATTTGCAAAATTTGAGCAAAATCTGAGAGATCAACTTCCACATACGTTCTGGTTTTCTCAGACATGCTCTCTTATCGTGTCCGTTCCCCAAGGGAACTCACGACGGTCGCTAAGACCCGGTAAATCCTAGCGGCAGATGCAGCGCCTAACGGTGGGGGTGAGTGCCTAAGTCTCAAGTTAGCTGCATCCATGTACCCCTTGTGCCTGGCCACAAGTTCCCAGTTGACTGTTGGTAACAGCACGGCTGGAAAAACCAGTCCCAGGCAGGACTTTAACCAGGTACCTCTTGTATCTCAATCATGGTCTTTGACCAACCCACTGTGCCTGCCTGGAGGGCGATATTGAAGAGTGATTATGCTCAACATAATTCTGGCATTATCCACTGACTCCTAGATAATGCCCTATAATGCCTCGAAATTTAAAATCCCACATTTTGCTAAATACACACACAACAGAGGCGAAAGGCTGTGTTAGCTGTAACTTAAAGTTTCACGCATCGGAGCGATCATCAGACAGCAGCATTCACTATCGAATTCTCTACGAGCAAGCCTACATATTTAATGCCAGTGTGGAAGTTAGCGCATGTGTGCGAAGTGAAGACGTGGCATTGGGACAACAGTATTGAGTTGTTTCGTGAGAGATAACAGATATAGGTGAGAATAGAGGCGATAACAGGGCAGTGTTACGGAGTCATCAAACGCGGTAGCGAGAGTAGCGCAAGAACGCAGCAGGAGTGAAGAGGGAGAGAGAAAGTATACTGCTCTGTACATTTGTACATTGAGCACTCTACCTCAAGCTTCCTTCACCGGCCTTGTTTGTTTTATGCTCAATATAACGCCGGCATTACCCGCAGACCCCTAGTGTTGGAGTAGCAATTACTGACTAGACGTCGCGCTGGGAAGAGGTTTCCTGCGCAGGTAGTAGTGTTGGAGTTGAAAAAATCAAAACTGTTTATTTCAAGAAAACCCAAAAAGGATGACGGGGACATGTCCTCATTGTTGCATGTAGAAGAGGTGTTGTACGATCTGCCGGTGCATGGTCTTGCGACTTGAGTACGTAACGCGCTGTTTATCAGCGCTTGTAATTTGCCTATTTTCAAAACAATCATTGGTGGTATCAAAGGGTGACGGTCTTCGTCTTCTGGGATGCTGGCGTGGCTAAGCGGTGCTGCCCCAGAACCTCCTCTACGACGAGGTAATATTGGCTTAGTTGAGGTTGTTCATAGCTTGTTCATGTAGATTGTGGCATGGCTCTTTTGTACACTCGTAAATCATGTGATTATTCGTATGAGGGTTTCAAGGTTTCTGATCATAAGGGCTTTGCACAGTTGATCTACATGTATACCCCAAAGGAAACCTACCTTAAATGTTTGAGCGAAATCGGAAAGGTAGGCTTTCACACATTGTCTGGTTTCCTCAGACACGCTCTTTTAAGAGAGCATGCCTGAGAATACCAAAGTACGTGTGCAAGTGGATCTCTCCGATTTCGGTCAAAATTTGCAGGTAGGTTCCCTCTAGGGTGTGGATCGATTGTGCAAACCCTTGAAAAAGGTTCTGAAGGGAACGCTGAAATTTGCATATACCTCAAAAATGGCCGAAATATCACATTATTTTATTGTTCTAGAAACGAGTCACGCCACAGCTTATACGAACAAGCTACGAACAAAAATCCATCAAGCCAACTTTGCCTCACCTTAGATTAGTTCCTGGAGCAGTACCGCTTAGCCACGCCAGGATCCCGGAAGACGACGTCCATCACCTCCTGACGCCACAAATGATCGGCTTGAAAATAGCCAATTTACAAGCACTGGCAAAACAGCCAGGTACGTCCTCAATTGGTCAGAACTATACACCGGCAGATAGTAGAACACCTCTTCTAGCGCTGAGGACATGTCCCCCATCTTCCTTTTGGGGTTTTCTTGAAATAAACTTTTTTGAATTGTTCCACTCGACCATGCTGAATTATTGCCAAAGTCATACCTGCGCAGGAAAGCTCGCCCTTCCGCGACATCTCCTCAGCAATTTCTACTCCAACACTACCCCCAAGGCCGCAGAACAAAGTGTATTGTTGGCTCTGACAAGGAAAAGCAGCAGTGATCACTTGTCACTCAAACGACAAGCTTCTCCTTGCGCCACCAATAATTATTTGTGCGACTGTTGATGCAAAATTTGACTGAATGCATGAGCGCAATTCTAGAATTTCACTACAAGAGGCACGGTGAAATCACGTGACTTGTGACGCAAGAATGCCAAGTCACGTGGATCACGGCTCACGATATTTCAGAGTCGCCTTCCTCAAGTACGCTTGGTTCTCGCCTTGAACGCCCGTTGGTCTGGAAGTGATCACACTTGTGCTGTAATAAAAAAATAAAAAAGTAAATTATCGTGTCGGTTTCCGAAGGGAACTCACGACGGCCGCTAACACCCAATAAACCCTAGCGGCAGATGCATCGCCTAACGGTGGGGGTGAGTGGGTAAGTCTCACAACCACTGGCACAATTGCCGAAAACGACCCCAAAAAAATACTGCGCTCAAAAACACGCTGACCGTGTTGTACTCCTACGAAACACGTACCACTACCAGGACTTTCCCTGACCATGTACATGTACATGATGTAGGTCGAAGACCAGTGAAATGATGATGAAATCACATTCTTTATGACGTAAGAAACCTCTCATGCAGTTCACGCGACAAGTGCGTGTAGCCAGTGCTGCTCGCGTGCTAGTCAACGCAACACAAAGCGACCGAGCTAGCACTAGTGCTAGCAGCTTTTGTCGAGCATCGACATGACAACAAGGGACTTTTACTGTTGGACTATGTTCCGGATTGCAGAAGGTAAGTGTGAAAGACGAATAACTCTCCATGCTGTACGGGGCATATTTAAACGGCTTGCTGCCATTGCAACACTCCTAGGACAGTTTGTGGGGGTTCTCAGCAGATCAAGCAGGAAATATACCTCATCTTACCTCTGCCATCATGGTCTGTTCCAAGTATCGTTACATGCACGTCCGCGATCGATGGCCGGGTGTTGTAATAGCTTTACCTTGACACTTCTTGCTTGTCTCATGGTAACACCTTGTGTTCCTACTATTCTCACTCCTGCGGTTATCGCCTTTCTTTTGCTTTATAACCTCTGGTTTGAACATCATTCGACGAATTCTCCAATCAATCAAGTCTATACTGTTACACTGGTAGCTTGAGGATGGTTGAGATCATCGTTTGCCCTTTGACGTGCCTTGTGCTCCTGGCCGCTACTGCTCTGCTATACGCCGCTTTCCGTGAGATCCACCGCGCTCGGGACAACGTGGCTGCTACAGTTGGACGACATCAATTTCCTGCTACATCAAGCTCAAGTCCTACGGATCTAGCCCCGTGTCGATCCAGTTCTCTCTCCCAGACAAGCCCGAGCGTCAAACGCGTTACCAGAGAACCGAATGTTTTCCATGGCAACCTTTCGGAGTTCAAAGAGTGGGTAGTCGAGTTAGCCTTGAAGTGCTCAACTTAAGGTGACCCGGAGAGCCAAGTTAACTTTGCGGCTAGCTACCTCGCTGGGAATGCGCGTCTTTGGCTAATTTCTTCCATGGAAGCAGGTGAGCAATTTTCGGATTGGCATTCTTTGAAAAGCGCCCTAGCGCGAGTGTATGGCCCTCACTATGACGGGGAAAGAGTGCGGTTGGATATGTTCTCTATCCAATAACGTGGGTCAATTGAATCGTACGTAACGGAGTTTTCTCGGCTAAGTTTACAGGTGCCGGAACTTGACGAACTCTCCAGAGGCTTGCTATTTGTCAACGGCCTGCACGGTAACATGCGGACCTTGGTAGTGAAGGAACACCGCACTACACTGTCAGCCGCCGTTCAGGCAGCGCTAGCAGTCGCCTCAGACAGCCGATTTCAGCGCAGACCACCACTGGCGACCGCGTCGGGATTCGCACCACCATCAGATAGCAGAAAGCTAACAAAACTAAGCCCCGAGGAACGTGAGACCTTATGAGCCCAGGGGGGCTGCTTCGCATGTCGTCGACCAGGCCATATGGCCCAGAATTGCCCGCAGCATCGAGATCATCCAAACGGTGGACGTCGGTAAAGCCGATGCGATTACTGACGCATCAAGAAAAGGCATCACCTGCGTGTAGTGTGTGCTCCGTCTCTACCCGTTACCGATTCAGTAGCCTCGCTGTGGAGGATGTTGACGATGATGCTGAATGCTCCGAAGCCAATTTCAAGCGAGATGTTACACCAACTATTGAGGCCCAGGTTACCAGCGTCAATGTGGAAACGGAACATGAGCTCCTGCGTGTAGAAGGCAAAATCAACGGTCGTCGCGCGCTTATGTTAATAGATTCGGGCTCGACCCATGACTTCATTGCCGAACAGTTAACCTGCCAACCGAAATTGGCTGGGAAAACCTGAATGTCACGCTAGCTGATGGAGCATCAAGCTCGTTTCCCATGGAGACGACCCATGAATTGAAGATTATCGTAGGCGACTTCAGCGATAACCAAACCTTCACGGTGTTCCCCCTTCATCGCTATGACGCTATTTTGGGGAAACCTTGGTTAACGCGTAACAATCCAGACATAAACTTCCGGACGAATGAAGTCAGGTTGAACTCGAATGGTTTGCCTTGTGCGTCGCCCAGTCAAAGCGAACCGACCGCACCTGTGGAGGCGATGTTCATATCTGGTCGTCAGGCTAGGCATGCTCTTAGGAGTGGAGACGAAGGTGTTCTGGCGTGGGTCAGCGTAGAAGACGGCATTGGCAAGGAACCTCCTGACAAATCCACTCAAAACGAGCACCCAGATCTCAAGGCCATGTTCCGTGACTATGACTATCTTTTACCGGATGATCTGCCAGCTAGACTCCCACCAAAGAGGTCTGTAGACCACGAAATCCGCCTGGAGGAAGGCTCATCACCCCCATCGCGACCTGCCTATCCAGAAATGGAGGAATTGAAGAAACAGCTCACAGAACTCTTGAAAAAGGGTTTCGTAGAACCAAGTAAGTCCCCCTTTGGTGCACCGGTGTTTGTTTGTCAAGAAAGCTGATGGTTCGTTACGCATGGTCTGTGATTAGAGGGAGCTAAACAAGATAACTGTTAAGAACAAGGCGTGCTTGCCCAATGTGGATGATTTATTCGATACCGTACAGGGCGCTAGGTACTTCACGAAACTAGACCTCCGATCAGGGTATAATCAGATTCGCATTCAAGCTGAGGACGTGCCCAAAACCGCGATTAACACTCCCTTTGGGCATTACCAATTTAGGGTCATGGGATTTGGTCTCACTAATGCACCAGCAACATTTCAATCCATGATGAATACGATTCTTCAACCATATCTGAGGGAGTTCGTAGTCGTGTTCCTAGATGACATACTCATCTTCAGCAAAACGTGGTCGGAGCATATGCAGCATGTCCGGTCGGTATTGAGCGTGCTCCGGGACAACCAGTTATTTTGCAAACGGTCAAAATGTGAATTTGGCGTGGAGAGTGTGCGGTTCCTGGGACATTGCATCGATGGACTGCACATCGCCCCTGACCTAGACAAGATTGCCGCAGTAAAGGTCTGGCCCGCTCCGACTTCCGTCACAGAGGTGAGGCAATTTCTTGGATTAACGAATTATTTTAGGCAATTCATAGATCAATACTCATCGCTCTCTAAGAACTTAGAGGAGATAACGGGAAAACATGCACGATTCGAGTGGAACAGCTCTCGGCAACATGCCTTTGAATCGCTAAAGCATGCCTTGTTGAATGCGCCCCTATTGCGGCTGGCTGATGTGAACCGACCATTCAGAGTGGTAACAGATGCAAGCGATTTCGCCTTGGGATGTGTTCTTCTCCAAGAACTAGAGGAAGATGCCTGGCATCCAGTGGCTTATGCTAGCCGAAAATTGTCTGCTGCTGAACAGAATTATACAGCTACAGAAAGAAAAACATTGGCCGCAGTGTTTGCGCTAAAGACCTTGCGCATCTACCTCTTTCAACACTTTGAGGTCATTACAGACAACATGGCGGTAGTTTATCTGAAAACAAAACCAAGCATTACAAAGAGAGAGGCGCGATGGGTTGAATTCCTAGCTGACTATGACTACACAGTCCGTCACAGACCCGGCAGAGAGAACCCTGCAGATCCCCTTTCGCGTCGCCCAGATCTCCATGAGAGTAACCTCGTGGAGAATGCAGTACCACGTTTGAATGCTATTGAGTATGCTTTAGCAATGAATGATGACGTGTCCAATACAATATCAGATGCCTACCAGAGAGACAAAGGGCTAACTCCCATCATAGAAAGATTGAAGCATTCTCTCCGAGATAATTTGCATGATCGCTAATATTGGGACGAATCCACTGATCGCTTGTACCTCAAGGCATCCCCCAATATCCGGTTGTGCATACCACAGTGCGGTGTCCGGTTAAAGCTCATTCAAGAACACCATGAGTGTGCAACGGCTGGCCACCCGGGTCGTGATCGAACGTACTTCCGCCTAGCACGTTTTTTCTACTGGCCCCGAATGGGTCTCGATATCAAGAGATTTGTCAAAACCTGTGATCTCTGCCAGCGAACGAAGGGAGGTCAGCCACGAACAGGGCTTCTCCAGTCACTTCCAATACCTAATAGTCCCTGGCAGGATATCTCAATGGATTTTATTGTTGGATTGCCCCTTACTTCTCGTGGCTTCGACGCAATTTACACCTTTGTGGACCGACTTACAAAGTGAGTACATCTTGTTCCAACAAACTCGAAGATTGATGCTAAGGGCAGCGCTCAACTGTACATTCAAAACGTGTTTCGTCTGCACGGGCTGAGCTCGACCATTGTTTCCGATCGCGATCCACGATTCACTGCAGCTTTTTTCAAAGAAGTATTCTCTCAGCTAGGAACTAAATTGGCATTCAGCACTGCTAACCACCCTCAAACGGATGGTTTGACAGAGAGAGTTAACCGGCAAGTGGGAGATGTTCTAAGAGCATTTTGTGAACTTGAGACAGGACAATTGGGATTCGCTTCTACCACTCTGCGAGTTTGAAATTAATAGTTCACAACAGTCATCTGTAGCTAATACACCGTTCTATCTGAACTATGGGTTTGACCCTAAGTCCCCGCCCGAATTCATTCTTACGGGAGGGGAAAGGAGTGATTTGGTCGATTGGCTTCATGAGCAGGAAGCAGCACTAAGGATAGCTCGAGATGCAATGCTCGACGCCCAGGCAAGGCAAGCTCTATACGCAGACCAGACGAGTACGCCCAGTGATGTGAAGGTTGGTGATAGCGTTCTTATCTACAGAGACTTTCTACTGACCATGGAAGCTCGTGGCCAGCCCTCTCGGAAGTTGCAACCCAAGTGGTTTGGTCCGTATCGTATCCAGGCTAAGATTGGAGCGAATGCTTTTCGCTTGGAACTACCCCGTGAACTTCGCTGCTATCCCGTGTTTAATGTCACTGCTCTTAAACGCTACGAAGAGAACACGATTCCTGGAAGACACCAACCACGCCCTTCACAGATCTAGATGGACACACAAGCTATGTTGTCGAAGTCGTTTTGAATCACCGACACCGCAGTGGTGAGCAACACTTCCTGGTGCATTGGAAGAGTTACCCCAGCAGCGAAGCTACGGGGGAGCCCGCTGGCAACCTATGTGATGAGTCTGGTCGGAATATTAAACCGCTGCAGAACTATCTAGCCTCACAACGACAGCAGCCTTGATCTAACTGGGCTGAGCCATATGCATCTCTTACTGAGATAGTTAATAATAATGTTATAGACTGATATAGTTTTGCGTCATCTCCTTGTGAGAGTGAAGGAGTTGAGTTGGATTACACTTCAATGTGGTTATGCACGTGCATGAGTGATTATTTAATATTCCCCTTTCCACAATTGCATCTCCTAACTGGATTGTGTTATCTAATAGAACCTTGAGCTTCCTATGGGGCCGGGAGAGTGTAATAGTTTTACCTTGACACTTCTTGCTTGTCTTATGGTAACACCTTGTGTTCCTACTATTCTCACTCCTGCGGTTCTCGCCTTTCTTTTGCTTTATAACCTCTGGTTTGAATATCATTCGACGAATTCTCCAATCAATCAAGTCTATACTGTTACAGGTGTCATGATCCAGGAAGCGTCATCCTACGTCACAGAGCACGCGATCTCACCGTGCATCTTGAAATAAAATTCAAAAACTGCGCTCAGGCCTTCAGCCACTTTTGCATCAAAAGTCGCACAAATAATTATTGGTGGCGCAAGGAGAAGCTTATCGTTTGGAGTGAAAAGTGATCACCGCTGCTTTTCCTTGTCAGAGTCAACAATACACTTTATTCTGCGGCCTTGTGAGTAATGTTGGAGTAGGAGACGTCGCGGAGGGGTGAGCTTTCCTGCGCAGGTATGACTTTGGTCCTATTTCAGCATGGTCGAGTGGAAAAATTCAAAAAAGTTTAGTTCAAGAAACCCGGAAAGGAAGATGGGGGACATGTCCTCAGCGCTAGAGATGAAAGGATTGGTCCCGAAAGTGAATATCCTGAAAGAGAAAATATTTAAGACAGTTCACTTGCCTGACTGATCCTTTGAAATTTGAAGTTCCACCAATCATGTAAAATAGATCACTTTCTTTCCCCTCTAATAGTGCCCTCCACAAACCTTTTAATGTTGTTGGTACCCTGGGTGAGGGAAACAGACCCGCGCGCGTCAGTACATGCAAGCATGCCACGTGTAATTAGTCGCCTGTGGATTGTACAAACTGGTCAGCGCTTTCTAGCTTCTGCAGGGCCCCATACATCAAATGTTTGCTGGATTGCTCATGACAAGCAAGGTCGTGGTGAGGTTGTCATCTAGTTTCTCTTCGCAGCATATTAACAGGAATTATTATGAAGAACTGTCGGAAGGATGTTGCTCAATGCTCACCCTCCCATTATCAAGTCAATAATATTATAACTCGGATGTTGAGCCAATAATAAATGTAGAAAGGAAAGAAATATAGATACGAGTTGAGAGTAACTCTCCATCACTGCAACCAGATATTATACAGTCAGAAAGTGCAACAACTAGGCACAAAACTGACAGAGTACTGAGACATTCGACGTCCTGATACCTAGCTTCAACACATCTCCGTAGCGCTAACCGACAGCGTTCCAACTTGGAAGGTTCAAGGTTATGGTAAGAGCAAAGAGGAGAAGGCCGTCGAATGTCTCAGTACTCTGTCAGTTTTGTGCCTAGTTGTTGCACTTTTTGACTGTATAATATCTGGTTGCAGTGATGGAGAGAAACTCTCAACTCGTATCTATATTCTTTCCTTTCTACATTTTTTATTGGCTCAACATCCGAGTTTCAAATTGCACACCTGATGAGCCGTCACGAACCATACGGCGAAACGTACGTCGTGTGAAGCAATTTGTTTTGTAGTCAACTAGTCCATCACTATGTCATGCACGAGGAGTACTGTAAGAGTTTGGCTTTCGGCTTGTACAATTCGTTTTCGCAAAGCTTCCCCTTCTTTACTTATCTTTTGATATTTATGACCCACCCAAGTTGGGTGGTGTGCTGCTTTACTGCTTCGAATTGTAGTTAGACCGCTTTGTCAAATATCCTAGTGGTCTCGTCATAGTCAAATAACAATTGACATTCTTTGTTCTGTTGGGACTGTAGCTTGTGCTCCTTTTCGTTGCGCTTGCCTTCCCCTCTTTGGTCTTACCATAACCTTGAACCTTCCAAGTTGGAAGGCTGTCGGTTAGCGCTACGGAGATGTGTTGAAGCTAGGTGTCAGGACGTCGAATGTCTCAGTACTCTGTCAGTTTTGTGCCTAGTTGTTGCACTTTCTGACTGTATAATATCTGGTTGCAGTGATGGAGATTTACTCTCAACTCGTATCTATATTTCTTTCCTTTCTACAATAATATTATACATAATAATAATAATAATAATAATTTTACAAGAAGTCGGAGGCGGATAATACTTTAATAACGAAGGTACGTGTTGGGTCGTAAGTATCCACGCAAACACACATCCAGTCAAAATAAGGCACTTGTCAAAGTATCCGAAAGTTTTATTATTTATTGTTATTTCTATTATTATTTCGTTCGGGTTTTGTGTCGTGCTGAACTTGATACTTTTCCACATTGTCACGAGTGTTGTTATCTCATATCTTTACGCTATATAAGTTTTAGTCTTTCCAACTTGAGCCATTCCCTGTATAATCCTTGATGAGAAGGGACCGAAAACGTTCGGATACTTTGACAAGTGCCTTATTTTGACTGGATGTGTGTTTGCGTGGATACTTACGACCCAACACGTACCTTCGTTAATAATAATAATAATAATAATAAAAAAAAGTATTGTCTACGCATGCATCTACGCAAGAGTCACCACCAGCCAATTAGGACATGTGTCAAAGTATTGAACGTTTTCGTTCCCTTCTTGTCAAAATACTACAGGGAATGATCGAAATAAGCTAAAAGACTACAACTATAAGGAAAAGAAGTTCAGAAATATATCACTCCAATTATGGTTAGAAGTGACACGAAAAAAATAGATGTGAAGAATCAAGAAAACAGCATGCAAATCCAATAAGTGACAAAAACGTAGTGACACTTATTGGATTTGCATGCTGTTTTCTTGATTCTTCACATCTATTTTTTTCGTGTCACTTCTAACCATAATTGGAGTGATATATTTCTGAACTTCTTTTCCTTATAGTTGTAGTCTTTTAGCTTATTTCGATCATTCCCTGTAGTATTTTGACAAGAAGGGAACGAAAACGTTCAATACTTTGACACATGTCCTAATTGGCTGGTGGTGACTCTTGCGTAGATGCATGCGTAGACAATACTTTTTTTGTAATATTTTCTGCCTCCGTCCTACTTTCAAATAATAATAAAATAAATAAATAAAATAATAATAATAATGACAGTTCGCATATCACTCATTACAGGAGGTCAACGCATCTGTTAACAATTTGGCAATAAGATGGCAATAAACACTCGGAAAAAATAATAATAATAATAATAATATGGCAATAAGTAGGACGAGCTGAAGCGACATGTGGACTACTTTATTAACAATGTAAGCGATGGAGACGATGCAAGAAACGACCTAAAGGGTAAGGAAAAATACATGTAAGAAGAAAAAGGGCAATGGAAAAAAAAAAGATGATTCGAACACTGTCATTGTATCGTGTCACCCTACCTTGATTGCTATATTATTTCCTTTGTTCTCATTTTGTTCTTTAGTACAACGGTGATTCCTGAAGAGTGTTGTACGAAAACTTGTTCGAATCATCTTTTTTTTTCCATTGCCCTTTTTCTTCTTACATGTATTTTTCCTTACCCTTTAGGTCGTTTCTTGCATCGTCTCCATCGCTTACATTGTTAATAAAGTAGTCCACATGTCGCTTCAGCTCGTCCTACTTATTGCCATATTAAAATTATTGTCTCCTCGTCGAATTTTTAAATAATAATAATAATAATAATAATAATACGTACCCTGTGGTCCGACACTACTGCCACCATCAGTGCAGACCTCAGCGACCATGAGCAGCGCTCCTTGGAGGCTAGTTGCGACCGCGGTGCCAGCTCGTGGCTATCGTGCCTGCCCATCGCTGCACACGGCTTCAGCCTCGACAGGAGGTCATTCCAGGATGCTCTTGCTGCACGCTATGGGTGGCCTGTTCTTGGTATCCCTGACACCTGCTTATGTGGTGTGCCTTTCACCACCGACCATGCCATGATATGCAGACGTGGCGGCTTCCCCATCATCCGCCACAACCATGTCCGGGACTACCTTCCCGGCCTTCTTGGCAGAGTGTGCAATGCCGTGGAGACGGAGCCTGTTCTTCAACCCCTTGCTGGTGAAGCTCTTCCAAGGGCCGCCAACACTGACCCTCAGGCCAGACTGGACGTCAAGGGGAGGTGCCTCTGGTCCATGCAAGAGGATGCATTTTTTGACATAAGGGTTTTCTATCCCTGCGCGTCCTCTTACATGACTAAGTCCCTCTCTGCGACCTACAGATGGCATGAGGAGCAGAAGAAAGCGGCTTATGGTGAGCGGATCCGGCGGGTGGAGAGGGGAAGCTTCTCTCCATTGGTGTTCTCCTCTGTCGGGGGAGCTGGCGGTGAGGCCCGGAATGTGTTGAAACGTCTCGCCATTCGCCTGGCAGCGGCAACCGGAGACTCGTACAGCATCCTCATGGGACGGATCCGCTGTGAGCTTGGCTTCACTCTAGTCCGTGACTCCGTCATGATGTTGCGTGGTAGTCGGAGGAAGGTGAATTTCAGCCATCACCCCAGCGATGTCCTGCAGCATGAGTCGCTCATGCCAGTTTGACTCGGCTCAATTTGTCTTTTGTGTCTGTGCATGATGATGTCACAGGTTTGTTTGCCAGTTTTGGTTCTGTTGACGTTTATCCTCCGTCTTTGTTTTTTGTTTTGCTGTTTCCTTTCTCTTCTTCCTCTTTGCTCACGTTGATGCCATTTTGTTGTGAGTCCGCATGCTTTGACTCGAACTCGCAAGGTTGATTATTATCTCTTGCACCTTTTACTGGTTTAGGACTTGTGCCCAGTCCTGAAGTTATTGCTCATTGTTTGTGTTTTTGTTTTTTATTGTTTTGCATTTACATTTACATGTATTTAGAACACATGTGCAAGGTTGATTGCTATCCCTTGCACGTATCAGGGCCTGTGCCCTTTCCTGTTGTATTTCATCTCACATAATAGTACATAATAAACCAGTTTGTATAATAATAATAATAATAATAACAAGCGAGGGTCCCTGGTTCGAGTCCTGGTGGTGACAGTCAATTTTTTCTTCAGACTTTTCCCGTTTGTCTCTTTCCCTCAAACTAGTGAAGATTTTATGACTTGGGGCTCCCCGCGTGCTAGAGTGTACGCGAAGTGTGTGGGTACAGTGAGGGCTGCGTCCCACCCGCCTGTGTGGATTCACAGGAAGTGTGAGTTACGAAGTCTGAAGAAAATGTTGAACAGTCTCTGCTGGGAATAAGACCTGCAGGCTGCTGCCGCTCTCCGTTCTCAAAAAAAAAAATAAAAAAAAAATAAACAGTCTCTGCTGGGATGACGACTACACCATAGCTCAGTGGTTAGAGCATCGCTAGCTACAAGCGAGGGTCCCTGGTTCGAGTCCTGGTGGCGACAGTCAATTTTGTCTTCAGACTTTTCCCGTTTGTCTCTTTCCCTCAAACTAGTGAAGATTTTATGACTTGGGGCTCCCCGCGTGCTAGAGTGTACGTGAAGTGTGTGGGTACAGTGAGGGCTGCGTCCCACCCGCCTGTGTGGATTCACAGGAAGTGTGAGTTACGAAGTCTGAAGAAAATGTTGAACAGTCTCTGCTGGGATGACGACTACACCATAGCTCAGTGGTTAGAGCATCGCTAGCTACAAGCGAGGGTCCCTGGTTCGAGTCCTGGTGGTGACAGTCAATTTTGTCTTCAGGCTTTTCCCGTTTGTCTCTTTATTTATTTTATTTATTTATTTATTCACAATCACGTGGCACTAGCCAATGAAATGGTGATGTGGGCGATAGCCAGCCATGGCGGTAATACAGCTAGAGGGGGAAAAGAAAAAGAATGAAAGGGGAACTGAAAAGCAAAAGAAGCTAGGGCAGGGCTGGATATCAACTAGTATGTTGCATTCTGCAGTAGCTGTGTGAATGTATTGTAACATTGGCAGGATTTTAGATGTTGTGGGAGGAGAGACCAATGGCGGTAAGCAAGGAAGAGAGGAGATGTTTGCATAGAGGCAGACCGCGCAATAGGGAAGCGGAGAGAGTTTCTGGTGCGCATGTCTTGAGATTGAGCAAACCAGCTTAGGCAGGAGAGAGCATGAAGAGGAGCAATGCCCAGCTTAATTTTATGAATTGTCTGGCATGCCAAAAAACGCACGCGGACCGAGAGCGGCACAGCAGAAGCAAGGCGGTATAAGTCTGCGCTTGGAGTCAGGCGAGGAAGCCGAAATAATATTTTCAAAAGACGCCTATGCATAACTTCGAGTCGAGCAATCAGTGTTTTAGAAATGCCAGCCCAAATTATGCAGCAGTAATCAAAAATAGGCAGAATGTAAGATGTGTAGATAACATGGCGACAGTCGGTGTGCAGGTGGGTGATGTGTGATGAGAGAAATCCCATTACTGAGCTAACACGGCTGTCTAAATTTTCGATCTGGGATTTCCAGGTTAAGTGTTGGTCAATAATGACGCCAAGATGCTTGTGTTTTTCAACGATGCAGAGTCTTTCCCTCAAACTAGTGAAGATTTTATGACTTGGGGCTCCCCGCGTGCTAGAGTGTACGTGAAGTGTGTGGGTACAGTGAGGGCTGCGTCCCACCCGCCTGTGTGGATTCACAGGAAGTGTGAGTTACGAAGTCTGAAGAAAATGTTGAACAGTCTCTGCTGGGATGACGACTACACCATAGCTCAGTGGTTAGAGCATCGCTAGCTACAAGCGAGGGTCCCTGGTTCGAGTCCTGGTGGTGACAGTCAATTTTTTCTTCAGGCTTTTCCCGTTTGTCTCTTTCCCTCAAACTAGTGAGAATAATAATATTAATTTGAAACTCGGGTATTGAGCCAATAATAAAAGTAGAAAGGAAAAGGACATATGGAAACGAGTTAAGAGTAACTCTCCACCACTGTAACTAGATACTATATACAGTCAGAAAGTGCAAATCGCCTACTGGTCTCGTCATCGTCCAGTGACAATCGACATTCTTTGTTCCGTTGGGACTGTAGCTTGTGCTCGTTTTCGTTGCGCTTGCCTTCCCCTCTTTGGTCTTTCCATAACCTTGAACCTTCCAAGTTGGAAGGCTGTCGGTTAGCGCTACGGAGATGTGTTGAAGCTATGTGTCAGGACGTCGAATGTCTCAGTACTCTGTCAGTTTTGTGCCTAGTTGTTGCACTTTCCGACTGTATATAGTATCTAGTTACAGTGGTGGAGAGTTACTCTTAACTCGTTTCCAGATGTCCTTTTCCTTTCTACTTTTAATAATAATAATAATAATAAATCGACGGGGTTCGCGTGCCGGGCAGGTCAAGAACAAGGAGTCGTACAACTCCCTGGTCAAGAACCACCTTTCTGCTTCCGTGGGACGCCACCACCCCATGATCAGGCGTCAGATGCGGCACCTAAACGGTGGGGGAGGATAGATCAGATCCACCAACCAGAGGCCAAAGGCCTAAATCCCATTTGCCACATCCATGTTTTCCTCATGCCAGGCCACGAGTTCCCAACTAACTGTGAGTCGCAGCACTGTTGGAAAACATCCTTCCGCTTCCAAGCAGGAAGGCACAGTGGGTTGTGTAGTGTTATCTTGTTTGTGTGTGTACCCATTGTGCATGCCTGTTCTCTTATTATTCGTACTCTTCTCTTGATAGATCTAGACTATCCATTACGGTATCCCTTTGTTGATTCATCCCATATCTAGATGTGTCATGCTCTGTACCGTACCCTCAAGTACTCTACTAGATCTCGATAATTTGGAGTACCTGTCTTGCTGTATTATGTTTCGTTCACGACTATCTGTGTTCCTGCACTGATAATGAAAAGGGTTCTTTGCCTCACAACGAGACAGTGTTGAGTTAGTTATTTGGTGTGCTCTCGACACGTACTACGGACGTCGGGAGGTCATTACAGGTTGGTCTAAGACCATGATTGAGAAACGAGAGGTACCAGGTTCAACTCAATACACATACAGACGATTAATTATACATTGAGTCTATACCTCAATGACCTTTGCACATGTACGTGGAAAGATAGCTGTAAACGGGCTAAAACGATAGATCACGGTGTCATTACTTATACCAAAACTGGGGAGGGGGGGGGGGGCGAGGGGCACATTTCCGAGAGAAGAATAGAGATGCAAAAAACACTTAGCTTAAAGTTCCAATTCAGCGAGAACTATGGCCATTCACTGTAAATTTTCTGATGCAGGATGCAATAAGTCTTACTTTCTCAGATCACAATTATGAGCGCAGCAGTAGGGATAAACAGAAAAAAACATTACGATTTGAGGAATTCCGCTTTGAGAGATGTAGTCATGTCTACTGCCTTTGGCTCCACTAAATATAACCAAAGGGAGAATACAAATTTTGAAATCCGCGTTCACTTCAAGTTGCCCGGAATGTCACAGGCAGCGTGTGATGGTGCAACGTAATTTTCTATGTCAACGACTTGAAACTGTGCCGTCATAGCGAACTGTGTGGCTGTGGCGAAAACCAATTCTGAGCCTTCATTGGGAACTTGGCTCTTCATGACTTGAAGATTGATTTCCTTATTTCCTATTGACGGCCATAAGTACTTAGGGGAAACCAGACCTGCGTTCAAGTGAATGTCGCCCATCAAGAAGTGCGTATCACTTGACTCAAGCGCCTTTGCAGCATCCACGGGAGGAGGAACGGGTATAGTGGCAGGTCGCATCTGCCAAGTGTATTGACAGAGGCACTCAGGGGTAGATTTTAACGAAATACCGAGGAATTCGGGGTGCTTTTGGTATACAACCCCAGTTGACTCAGTAATCACGTTAACTACTTGGAAAGCGACAGCGGCGGTTCCGGTGTTAGTATACATCTGAAACACTCCTCCATCTTGTCTTGGATCTGAAATAAGCACGTGAGACAGAACTAAACGTTATGGGCCATAATAATGGTGACTTGATAAACGAAGAGTCTTATTCTCGTAGCTATAAACTACGTAAACAATTTGAGGGTGATAACACTTTCCTTCTATACACACAACACTTACTGGTCCAAGTGAATGAAGATTGCCCCTAAAACTTTAAGCTGCATAATGTGAGTATGACTCGCACGACACAACACAGTGAAAGAAGAATCCGAGTACGAATGACAACAATCAGGATGACCCACCAAAAGCCTGTGAACTGCCGATTTCTTCACACCCAACTTCAGGTCACAATCACACCCAACATCACCAGCATCAAAAAGTATTCTTTCTAGACCAAAGAGTGGTATATTTGATAAAATTTAATAACGATAGAAATATTTATGATACTTCTCCAGACGTTTCGTTGTTCTGAACAACATCGTCAGTGGATAAATACTGACGATGTTGTTCAGAACAACGAAACGTCTGGAGACGTATCGCAAATATTTCTATCATTATTTAATTTTATCAAATATACCACTCTTTGGTCTAGAAAGAATACTTTTTTGATATTACAATGAGAGTAAATAATCAACGGCTTGTCCACCAACTCTTTATCACCAGCATCATCGCCATCCGCTTCATCCTCCGTATCAACTTCTCCAACTGACTCATCAGAACGCTTCTCCTCTTCTCCCCCATCCACCGACCTCCGTGTTAGCACCTGGTCAGCTCCTCCCTGCTCCACCGATTCATCATCATGCCCCGCATCCTCTTCTTCGTCCGTTGACCTCCGTCCTCACTTCCGGTTGCCTACTCCAACCAGCACCGTAGCCCGTGCGCCACCACCACCAAAGAAAACCGTATAGTCCACAGCTGTACGACGCGGTCGTAAACACATGGAGCTGGTAGCCACTAATCCCGAGATTTTCTGTGTCGAGCCGGCCATTGGTATCAGAGCTACGTCATTGCATGTTGACTGTGTATCTACCACATCCACCATGGATGGTTCCACGCCAGATGCTCTAATAGTTGGCGGTTCTGATCGCAACACGAGTGTAGGAGACGCCACTGGCAAAGGAACGTTCCTCAGCTTGTCACAACGTCTGTGCTGCACTGGATTCTTTCTAGGCCGGCCGCGTCTAGGTCGCGCAGAGCGCTGGGATTCCGGTAGAATCTTGAATGGTACGTGTTGTTTCATGCATATGTACAGATGTGAACAGTCCTACCGATATACCGGTTACCACACTGCCGGCATTCAAACTGGTAAACCAGATGGATAAGTTGGTTGGTTGGTAGGATATCCTTCAACACCCCAAACGCACGCATCGTTGTAAAACTGGGCGAAATTTGACAGCGTAGTATGCCTTCCGCACCAGAGCTCTCAACTCTCGGCAAACATTAATAGATTCTTGACCGTTCCAGGGCAGACACAAATAGATAGGGCACCTATCTGGACCAACGGCCGGTTCTGGTGCGGAAGACCTACTACGCTGTCAAATTTCGCCCAGTTTTTACAACGATACGTGCGTTTCGGGTGTTGAAGGATGTCCAACCAACCAACAAACTTAGCCATCTGGTTTACCAGTTTGAATGCCGGCAGTGTGGTAGCCGGTATGTTGGCAGGACTGTTCAACACCTGTACACACGCATCAAACAACACGTACCATTGAAGATTCTACCGGAATCCCAGCGCTGTACGCAACCTAGACGCGGCCGGCCTAGAAAGAATCCAGTGCAGCCTCCAATGCAGATTTCGGAATCGACTGACAGCATTTCGACTTCAACCATGTCTACATCAGCTTCGCAGCACAGAGGGTGTGACAGGCCGAGGAACGTTCCTTTGCTAGTGGCGTCTCCTACACTCGTGTTGCGATCAGACCGGTCAACTATGAGAGCATCTGGCGTGGAACCATCCATGGTGGATGTGGCAGATACACAGTCAACATGCAATTACGTAGCTCTGATACCAACTGCCGGTTCGTTACAGAAAATCTCGGGACCAGTTGCTACCAGCTCCATGTGTTTACGACCGTATCGTACAGCTGTGGACTATACGGTGTTCTTCGTTGGTGGTGGCGCGAGGGCTACGATGCTGGTTGGAGTAGGCAACCGGAAGCGAGCACGGAGGTCACCGGACGAAGAAAAGGATGCGGAGCATGATGATGAGTCAGTAGAGCAGGGAGGAGGTGACCAGGTGCTAACACGGAGGTCGGTGGATGGGGGAGAAAAGGAGGAGCGTTCAGATGAGTCAGTTGGAGAAGTTGATACCGAGGATGAAGCGGATGGCGATGAGGCTGGTGATGTCGGGTGTGATTGTGACCTGAAGTTGGATGTGAAGAAATCGGCAATTTACAGGTATTTGGTGGGTAATCCTGATTGTTGTCATTCGTACTCGGATTCCTCTTTCACTGTGTTGTGTCGTGCTAGTCATACTCATACTATGCAGCTTAAAGTTTTCGAAGCAATCTTCATTCACTTGTACAAGCCAGTGTTGTGTATACAGAAGGCAAGTGTTATCACCCTCGAATTGTTTACGTAGTTTATGGTGCGAGTGTGGTGAGTATGATTGTCCCCCCCCCCTCCGTTCACACTTCCTTCCGTCTGTTCAGGTTTGTTCGTTGTTTTGCTGATGCTGATGATTCACATATGCATTGCTCTTGCCTGCTCAGCTTGCCCCCTGCTGAATAGATGTAGTATAATCACCTTTTTAGTTTTCACTCTTTTTCCCCTTCTTTCACTTGTATTTGTCCATATAAGATTAGTTTCAAGTAGTCCCCCTTCCATTGTAGATTTACTGATGATTGTAACAAGAAAACAGTTCTCAACGAATCCCCGCCTTCCCTTTCGCTGTGTGCCTCGCAACTAATCGTACAACATTTTACACATACATGTCGACATAAGCATTTCATATATTATATGAAATGCTTACTGTGCAATTAGTTGTCTTTGTAGCTATGTTAAAACTGATGTCTCCGAAACGTTTGTTAACTCGTGAAATACTGAAATAATTCTCAAGTCGATCAATCGCTGTGCCTGTACATGCATATCCAACACGTACATGTAGCTACAGTGCAATAACTCCTATTCACTCAAACCGTTTCAGTGTTGTACTCGAAGTATGTACATATGTTCACTATTGCGTGAGCCAGGTCAAATGTCAGTCAGTCGGCAGGGAGCTCCAACATCAACATGTCGTTTGGAGAAGCCACCTTCTTTGACTTATCAACCAAAATAATGGGAATGACGTTGGAGGTGAAGATAGGTTGGGATTTGAACTCACAACTAACTTTATGGTCAGCAGACAGCATTCATTTTCACAACGCTAGCATGAAAGGCAAATATAAATCGTGGGTTTTTGTTTAAAAAATGTTACTGGGTTCTAGCAAATTGTAAACCATGAGATGGTCGAATTTTTCCAAACCCTTCGCAGAACAATTATTTACCGGGCCGTGACAAGCTCTTCTATGTACTCTGTTGCCCGATTTTGCCGATTTTGTTGGAAATGGACTGTAGGGAAAATCCAAAGGTGGCCAGGCATCAAGTGAAAAGTATTCGTGCAACACTCATCCCGTACAGCGAACTTTCGTGAAGACTTAGGGCAAGCGTTATTTGAATAAATTCAGCTTGTAGAACGAACTTTCGGTTCCCTTGGGTGCCCTGGCGCTGGGTTTCTGTTAGTCAAGCCTGTTGCGTGGGAAAAACTACTTCAAGAAATTGACACAATGTTACAAGGCGGAGGACATGCTGTCATGAATTCACAGCACATTGTTTTCTGTGTATTCACTGTGTGTAACATATGGCTCAGACGAGCTCACGTTATTGTTGGCAAATAGTATCGGTCTCCTAAGGTTCGTTCTAACCCTTTTGCACCAGTCACACCACACTTAAAAG
>NC_088645.1:39647019-39659519 GCF_964019385.1 Sycon ciliatum | reverse complement strand
ATGCGGGAAAATGTATCACCTGATCTTTGGGCGATTTTGAGGGATATAAAAATTTCAAGGTTTCCTTCAAAACGTAGCATTGCACGGTCTGTCTTAACCGTAAAGAAACTCTCTGCTGAAAGGTTTGATCAAATTTTGGGTTTCTCGAACATGATCAATAATAAATTATTAATGAACGAAGAAGAGACATTACCTCCGCTCTTGACCAAAAGCCTGTTTGATCCATCCCCTGCGCCTGGTAAGTTACAACAAACAACAAAAAGACGTGGAAACAGTTACAATAAGAACAGGACTTGAAGGCACTTTTTGTCACTAGTATTCTTCACACTTCATTCAGCACTTGATTCTTGTTTCTTTATCATTCAATATTGTACTATCTTTAGCGTTCATCTTGCCTCGTGAAGAAGGACTTTTCATTTTCTGAGTGTTCTAAAAGGTTTCATGCAGCATGTTCTCCCTATGTCCTGATCGGGGGGGGGGGAGGGGGGAGGGGGCGGAGGGAGCTAAACCTAGTTATAGGGAATTGTTATTCAACTTTTGCATCGTTCCTATATTATCACATACATGTTCATTATGTAAAGAAAAAGGACCTGTTTGATTTTAACTTAATCCTCTCATTAGAATGAAAAGTAGAACGTTCAGATTGCGAACCTCCTCGCATTAATAAAAACTCGAATGTTGAGCCAATTGTAATATGAAAAGAGAAAGGGAACTATAAGTTATCCGTTTTGTCCAACACTAACGGTTATAACCAGAATACTGTTGAGTCAAACATGTGCATCAATTAGCCCAAAAACTGACTGAGTAGGTCCTGACATTCAACGACCTGAGGCTTAGCTGCATCACGTCTAGATGCTCAAACCAGCAGCCTTCCGAATCGGAAGGTTCTAAGTTGTAAAATAACGTAAGAAAGGGGAAGGCGAGCGCACTCTAGACGAAAGCTAAGCATAAGGTCGTTGAATGTCAGTATCTCATCAGTCAATTTTTGTGCTAATTGTTGCAAATTTTTTGACTCGACAGTATTCTGCTTGTAGCCGTTAGTGTTGGACAAATCGGATAACTTATAAACTTATATAGAAAGGAAAAGGACATAATGGATACGAGTTAAGAGTAACTCTCTATCACTGTAACTGGATACTATATCCAGTTACAGTGATGGAGAGTTACTCTTAACTCGTACCCATATGTCCTTTTCCTTTCTGCATTTATTTATGGCTCAACATCCGAGTTATAAACTTATGGTCCGCTTTTTTAATTATAATCCTTGCCTTTCCATCCGGGTTTAATCTAGACCTATACGTTTTTAGACTAAAAGTCCACCAAGATAACGAGATAATATAAAGTCACATAGTTCGACAATACGGCACAAAACTGACAAGGTATTGAAACATTCGACAACCTGACACCTAGTTCCAACAGATCTACGAACCGCAAGCCAACAGCCTTCCAAAGTGGAATGTTCAGGTACAGACAGCTCCAATGAGGTGAAGGTTTGATCTAACCATGAGCTAAATATGTTTTTTTAAAGATTCGCGGTTGGCGTGAGACTTTGGCTGGAGACCGCATTTTCCGCATCCTCTAGGACGCCAACACACCCAAAGATCAAGAAGTCCTAAAGCGGTTTGAGGTGAGTAGATCATACCCACCACCAAAGTGGTCAAAGACCGAAAATTGTATTTGCTGCATCCATATTTCATTATAATTATGTGCGAGTCTCTTTTCTCGCTTTCGATCTTAGCTCGGTTTGTGCGAATCAGGGGCAGAAGATTGGTGATGGCATATAAGTCCTTTCTTTTGATTTTTAATATTCGAGGAACGAGGACGAGAATATAAAGGAAGATATTGAGAACAGGAAAGCTTCTGCTGATCGCGATGGTGTGCTTAGTATTACTGACTGATGTCTGGAAATGGCTGAAACTACAGTCGGTTTCAAAAAGATTAGCAATCAAGTTTGTGTCTTAAAAAGTATGAAGATAAGGGAAATCTGGACAACAAAATACATAAAATGGTTTGTTAGGGCACGGCAGCTTGTTCTGTGAAGGTTTCGGAACAATTGGACTAACCTTTAAGGAGTTAGTATTTCGGCCAGGTTTCTGGCCTTTTCCCATGGTTTATGATTTGCCCTGGAAGCCAGTATCGATTCGTTATCAAAATCCACGATTTATCCCATATCCTTTTTGGCCTTGTGGTTATGCATGCTGTGAGGTTAGGAGTGGGGTGAAGGGGGGGGAGAGGGGGGGGTTCAAATGTGAGTATGTCTATCTGTTCAAGTTTGCTTCCACTTCCACTCCTTTTAGAGAGAAATGAAGTACACCAGCGTGATCGAAAGTCAAACGAGTACAAAACCAGACGAGTATGTTTTGGTAACATCTCCCCTCCAATTTGGCTGGTGGGTTATTTCGAGACTGGTGTCCACCTGTTTTCGTACAGAGAGGAGGAAATAGTCTTGTTTCGCTTTGCACGGGAAGATATGGAAATCCCGTGATGGGGATTATTTGGAGACGTTTACTGAGCTTGTTTTTTATTATTCTTTTTTTACTCTGTTCACATAGTACCCAACTCGTAAATAATAAAGAAAATGGAGAAGCGAAGAATGCATTACACTATTCCGATTTCCTCTACGCTTTTTACAACCCGCTGTAGCCAAGACCTGAACTCCTGTTGGTATGCATTTTAGGGCATTATTATTTATAATAATAACGACAGTTCGCATATCACTCATTGCATGAGGTCAACGCCTCTGTTGACAATTTTGAGCCAAGCAGCTCTATCAGAAGCAGATTGCACAGCATCCAGAAGCGAGAGATTAACGCATTGTAAGTTTTTCTCGACGACGTCTATCCATCTCAGACGTGGCACTATTGCTTGCAATTAAAGTGCTACAGCTACGGTATACCGACTATGGAAACTATAGAGGTGCATTCCCTTCCTTCGCTTACCAATGGTCAACGAGTTGATAAATATATGCGGAATGGATAACGAATTTCGCGGAAAACGAATGGCTGGCGCTCGTAGCTCCCTAAACACTTCATTATTTATGGGAACATAAAGATTTAGGGATTGGTTCACCTGATTATCTCAAAATAACATACGCATAACATATACTTACGGACAACAAAACAGTCCTTGCCCGCATTTGGTACCTTCAACAATACAGTCTCGCCAGATTCGCCGTGGCAGTCTCGATGTTTAGGTGTATGATCACTCGGGGTGTGACCAGTCTTAGATTCATCTCGGAGTCCACGAGAAAACCTGCCAGCAAGAAATGGTCGCTTTCTGGGGACGTTTTCTGTGTCCGTCGAAGGCTCCAATCTAACAGCTAATCCGCTGTCTGGATAGGATAATTCCTGTGGCAGAGCCGAGTGGTCTGGATGAGATTTCATTCTTCGGAGTTGTGTAGGGTCCCACGGCCGGAGGCGGAAAGTTCTCCTCGGAAATTGAGGTTCCTGAAGTTCCTGCGAGGAATTGGAAATGGCGCCTTTGGATCCAAAACAACCCATCGCTGCGAAAGACAGTGCGATTTTCCTTCTCTCAATCACACTTGACAGAAGTGTAGGGGGAGAATGAAAAATATACTTTCTCTCTCTAGGTGTTCCTTTCGTCACCTCTTCTTGTGTACATTTCTCGCAAATGTGTACCTGGCAACACAGCAGTTGTGTGCAAGATCATGGGACGGTCTGTAGACTGGAATCACGGGGTAAAAGCTGACCCATGGCGTCATGACAAGCAAGCGTGAAAGTATGTGAGAACTGTGCCGTTTGAAGGACTAACTTGCATATGACTGCGGGATATTTGGTATGGAATGCAACGGACGACATCGGCTCTGGAGATGTTCCTTCTTTCCACATCTGGTCGCGTGTGCTCTGCTATTATACAAGAAAATGTCGAGAATGGATGACCATTTCAGGACCTCAGACAGCTTTCTCACCATCCGGGTCGTAATACTACATAATAACATTTCAACGTTTGTCAGCATAGAAGATTGAATCACGGGACACATTTTAGCGGCAAATGTACGTTGAAGTACATCATTATGAAGAAGGCTCCCGCTTTGTCAGCTATCTTGTCAAGTTATTTCGATGATACTAGATTCTGGTAGACGTGGAACTATCTAGCTGTTGAATACTGATTCTGTGCTGTGAACATCGACTATCCCGACTGAGAGAAATGGATTGCGAGGGTAGTATACTCACTCTGGTCCAAGATTCAGCTTCGGATGGTCTGATTGCTAGCTGGACGTACTGGCAATTTCTAATCAAAGCCAGTTTGGTATGACGGATACAGTTACCACCAATTATCAAAAGGCGATGTTGAAGCATAATTCTAGGATTGCACTTCTGGTGTTGCGCATGTGAGAATAGGGACCGTTTTCGTCAGAATTTGACAAGAGTGTGCTCCCTCTCCCTTTCCTCGCTGTCTGACGAAATATTGTATGCAGTCGCTTCAGGTGTATTTGTCTGGTCCTAGGAATCGTACTGATCGCAACTGTTTGGTAGAGCAAGCCAGGTATGTTGCTGAGCAGTTATGACTACAAGGTTCATGTGTGTGTTTCTCGCTGTAGGGATTGGAGAAGCCTGACGGCCTTGGTCTTCACTGATTTTCTTCTCCCCAGCCCGTCATGCTGGCAGTGTAGCATGGTGTTCAGTGTACTCCATGCTACCCTATTTTCAAAGAGCACAATAAAAAGGTCAGACTTGTTATCCAGGCTTCTCTCAGACAATCTATCCTATGGAGTTATTTTTACCCAGATGCAGGTGTGCTCGTGCCAGCACGTGGCATTATCAAAACCTTCTCGCTCCTACGCCTCAGGGGCACACTTGACAGGAGTATGTGCGTGTGCATGTCACTTTTGATGTGAGTCCGGCTGTTTTACCATCATCAGTCCACTGTGCAGCCGTTCCCTTGACTTGGGTATTGGACGTTGTACATGTATCTTCTCCGCGTTCTGTATCCCGTAGCCTAGTGGCTGCATGTTACATAACAGGTACGTGACATGGTACATGATTCACTTCTGTTGAATGTGAGCAAATCTCTTTGTTCACTAGTAATGTTTGTGCTAGTACAAGATGCTTTGTGGGAGCAAGGTTTGAGATCCGAAAGGCCATACAAAACAACTTTCGTGAAGAAAAGGCACCATGCAAAATAATTATGTAAATATTGGCCTCCGCCTCTGCAAGTGTGGCCGACTTGTACAATTGTGATGTTTTTCCTGAAGGCACCCGTTGGGTGCATGCATGCATAGATGAGCCTTTTTGATGCCAAGTAGCATTATCCACTGCCAATCGCGAGGGTTGACTTTTCACATCATTTTGTGTTCGACGTCATCCAAAGGATGGAAGAAATGCCTTAATTAACAAACGTCTTTGTATAGATTTTTGGGAAAAAAGGCAAATGTTTAAACTTTTATATATCTTTGGCTTTATTAGTTAGATCTGTTCCAAAGAACAGGTCTAACCAGAGACATAATGAAGCAAATGCGCAATGAATCAAAAGAAATCGGGAGCCCAAAGAGACAGGCGAAAAATAAGTGTTGTAAAGCAGTTGCACAAAAAGGGCAATGATCAGAAAATTTGGGAAATATGGAAGGTTATTGATTATGATATCTGCTTAGTTATAACTACATGTAATTTGGAAGACAAGATACCTGATGGTTCATACCATTCCTAACAAGCTAAGTTGGGCCACCCCTTATCCAGTCTTACTACTCACGGGTAGGAGTAGCAGGGATGTAGGAGTGGTAGGAGAGATCTAACAGATCATTGGGACACTTTATAGCATGTTACTAAAATTCACAATAAAAGCGAAATTTGATCATACTATTCTCATGCCCTACACAGGTTTACAACTTTGAATTTAGCAAACTATGACAAAAGTAGCTGAACACATCAAGAATATTAGACAGTTGATAGACAAATTCGATTTGAAAATTTTGTGATAAGCAAATTTCATGTGTACATGTAATCGGAGTCCAACATTTCTAAGAATCAGATGTTCGTTCATAATGGTATCTTTGAACCTCTGGATTTACATTGCATCCTTCTGCGCGCTCTCAAGATGAAACTGTGTCGTCATAGAATATTGGTCCTGGGTAGCGAACCGTACTGGGAACTCACCCTGAGCACTCATGCTCTGCTGCTCTTGCAAATAGAGTCCTGGTGTAATTGCTGACCGTAGGTAGATTGCGTTCTTATTGTCACTTTGGGATTGTACGAAGTGACTTGATGCCTCCTGTAGCGCAGCTATAGGGGTCGCAACTTGTACAATGCCTGGCAGAATCTCCCACAAAACACTATCGCTGGGTGTTGTGCTCGCCTTGACCGAAGTACCCAGATATTCTGGATAGAGTGCAGGATTGCTAGTGGGATTCGCTTCTGAAGAGGGTTTGGCTACTTGGAAGGCGACCACGTTCTTGTTCGTACTCAGAGTGTACATTTGGAACAAGGCTGCTTTTTGTGGTGGCTCTGAAACACACACACACAGGGTATACAGTACGTTGAGTTCGACAAAAGAGTCACCAGACACAACGGACAACTAGAACGGGTAGTTAGAAGGATACTAATAGGCGACGAGACGGAGACAAAGACGAATGAAACGACTACATTGTGGAAGAGAGAGAGAGAGAGTGAGTGAGAGCGGCACGATAACGAGCCTGGGTAGCTATGGCAAATATGGGCGCGCTAGAAGCTACCGAGGCCAACTGAACAAAAGGGGACTAAAGGAGACAAAATGTGAGTACGATGATGCATGCAGGCCAACTTGGAAAAGGTTGGATAAGGTATGGGAGGGGGTACCTAACAACAAAAGACCACGATGGCAGGTTCAATGGAGTTGTGCAGTGAAAAAGATTATCTGTGAGTGTTAAATACTTTTTTGCAATCTTTCGCTATGCTCAGCCGTGAAATTAATTTTCCATTCAAATCATAGGGTTCGAACCCGCACTATCGCAATACATGCATTCCTTCTATACACTTCGCATATACTAGTAAACATAATACTATGTTAACAAAAACAAAACAATCCAAGTTACGTCACGAAAATTTGGATTACGTACTTCCTATGTTGCCTCGTATGGGTGGACATGATGCACAGTTAATAATTCTCATACCGTTTCTAAGAACGCAACTTTTTGCTACTAAACAGGACAGTCGAGAGCAGGTATAGGCATAATGATTATGTGGCAAGTCATCTCCATTATTCTTTCTAATCTGCTTGGTCTACCGCAGACCCTCAACATAACAGTAGAATGCCCCGCATGCGCACTGAACGAATAACTGGCTAGGTACATTTTGGTCTGCAAAGCCCAAGATCTGGAATGAAAACCCTCATAACTGGTATATCGAATATGTATAACGCAAACAGCAAAGGCACTGCCCCACACAACAGTGCTCAACTGCTGCAACAGCAGAAGCGAAATCGTTGCGTTGTGCAAAGTACTACCCCACACAAGAGTGCTCAACTGCTGCAACAGCAGAAGCGAAATCGTTGCGTTGTGCAAAGTACTACCCCACACAAGAGTGCTCACCTGCTACAAGTGCAGGAGCGAATTTCACTCCTGCACAAGTTGCAGTTGAGCACTCTTGCGTGGGGTAGTGCCTTTGCTGTTTGCGTTATGCAGAGCTCACTGACTTATCAGTTTGAGCACTCTGGCAAGGTACGATCGGGCCTGGTTTAAATCTGGCTTTGGAAATTTTATTTTTCATTGCCATCGGGATCGGCCTTATTTCCTCTGCGCTGCGCTGATGATCACAGTTCTGTGCACAGATTGAGTATCCATTATGTCCAAAGGTGTGAAACCTTACCTTTTGTGACAATCAGGAGTTCGTCTTTGGATTTATCGGCGTCCGGAACGTCTTTTGCACCTACATAGTTTCCGCCTGTAACAGGAAAAGTCACAACGAATAATTGGCTAGGAATGTTATGGTCGACAAAGCCCAAGATCTGAAAATGAAACCCTCCTAACTGTTGTATCGTATATAATTATATTATGTACCTGAAGATGGGCTTTGCCCGAAAATTCGAATCATTTAATATCTCTTTCTCTTTTAGTGATTAGTGCAGCCCAGAGACCGTTTGGAGAGTGAAGATGTATGGATACGTACAAAGGTGTCCTATCTTACCTTTTGGGACCGTCAGGGTTTCGTCTTTGGCTTTATCGGCATCCGGAACGTCTTTTGTACCTATTATAGTTGCCGCATGTAACAGGAAGAAGTCACAAGCAATCTTCAAAGTAAGTAGATCTTGGGAGTTGTGACACTTATGACACCGTTTTTGCTTCGATCTTCAACATAACAAGCTGTTCAAGACAAACATTTACAATACACGGCAAGGAAGGCTCTTGAGCATATTATGCGAAAAAAGGGTCTCTTGTTGTGTGTAGACTCTGCTAAGAACCAAAGAACCAACTGATGAAAATCAGGTGACCGGTTGTGTATCTTATACGAGATATTGAATCATGGCCTCAATAAAGGGACACGGTGAAAATACTGCAGATATCCAATCAGCTCAATGAGTAAACACTTTGCAAATTGTACATTTGACGGTCAGTTTCTTTGAAGTAGATGTCCTCCTTCTAAGCTGTTTCTATACTGACAAGTGGAAAACGAAGGCCAAGTGCCGATACGTTGCAACACTCTGTCAGAAACTGGCCAACTTGGGCTTGGCAATTCTGTAGAATTCCTTTTGGTGCGGAACTTGCAACCGGTACGTGGGCGACGAATGCACTGTATCGAAATAAAACTTACATGTACATGAATTTTTCATGATTGTGTGAATATTACAGACTCCATTCGTTCATTCCCTCAACCATGACCTTATACTTACGTACTAAATAGCACTTGTGTCTTGGATTTGGTACCATGATATTCACCAAACTGCCGGGGATTGCACTCAATCCTTCATGCGTATATCCTGAAGACTTATCTTGGATTCCTTTTCCGTCCAGCGAACGTGCTTCCTTTTCTGGCGAAGCAAGGGCACTTGCGTGCGCCGGCCCGCTGTCTGGATAAGACCGTTCATTTGAACCAGCCGACAGACTTTCTGGAAAGGATTGCCTTCCTCCTCGATATTCTGTGGGATCCCATTGCCGCAGTCCGAAGGAATTACCACGCAGGCGAGACCCTTGTGGGGGCTCCAAAGCGTTCAGCATTGCGTCTTTCGATCCAAAACAACCCATTACGTGGCATTCGAGTGCGACCTCCTTTCTTTGTCTAATACAACCACCTTATAGTATAGAAAGAAACATATCCCTTCCAGACACTTCTCTGCTTCTCGTTGTGAAGTATGCTTTGCATGTTATAATAGTACTTGGCGTTAGTACTAGCTGTGTGTAAGATCACCCCACTTCACTTTGAGTGGACCCACTGTCGCGGAGCCGCATACATGTACATGACTATATGAACAGCCACAAAGAAGTCATGTATGATACCATTTGCCACCTCGAACCTGTTCGTCAGAGAGACTAATACTGACTTGTGCATGGAAGAAATCTGGCTGTGCTAGATGTCCTGACAGCAGCCCTGGGCGAAGAATGCAACGAAACGTGCTGACACGTGGACCACTACTATTACATATTTTCTTCTTCAGATACCCCTTTCTGGAGCGCGCTTGGACCCCATCTGCTGCATGGCAACACGAAATGTCAACACTTGTCTTACCTACGTTCAGCCTAGTGTGGAGCATTCCTCGGCAGTGCAGACCTATGACTGGCGGGTGGCGATGATAGAGATATAGCTCTGGAAAGGGCTCCTCTTAGGCTGTCTTGTAGAATGTGGTCACGAGACGTGCTTCACAGCACAATATGGATGATTCCAAAGGCCACCTGTCCTGCCAAAACTGCGATGATACGTGCTGAGGTAGAATTGAGACTGTCGAGCTGCCAATACATGTACCCAACATAAGTTGGATGCGATGAAAATCCACTCCATTCCATAGGTGAAAATGTAGGATTTTAGGCAAGCAGTAACCGATTTTCCTCCTGGATTCAGCCTCAATCCATTTAGATGCTGGATTCAGCCTCCAAAGGTCCGGTTTCCAGAGTACGATGCAAAGGACCTTGCTTACGCATAATGGTGCTATATTAATACACAGGCTCGACACGTGGCATCGCCAGAAACTACGATCCATTCTTGGCGTAGTGTATCCTCAAAAAAATCGAACAAAAACTTATACAAGCTGTGCAACCAATTACAGTGACTCAACATACTACAAAGCTCTACTTTCAATCGACACCAAAGACATCAAGCAGCCCAGAGAACGCCCTGTCACCAGATGGGTCGCCAACATCAAGAATAACTTAAAGACAATACACGTTTCCATTGCCGAAGTGGAAGCTATTTCTCAAGACAGGGAAGCTTGACTCGGCATTGTGAATCATCATGCTAAACATATTACTTGAACTTACTCAAATATTTAAGTAGTAGAGCCCACACGCTCTCTTCCATTAACACTGCAAAAGTTCAACTCATTCCACAATATTACAACGTTTCGGCAAATTGCCTTCATCAGGTTCACAATGATGAACAAGCTCCCAAACCAGCATTGATAAAGGCCAACAACTCCCCTGTCGACAAAAGGGTGTGAGAAGCCGCGCGAAAAAGAGTTCAGCTAATACTAGCGCTAACATCGACTATCAGTGGAGGGGACTACAGCTGAGGTAAAACCAAAGCAACACAATCTTCAGCGCCGGTGTCATGATAATCAGAGAATAAACGAGTGGCGATACAAATTACAGCAATGACCACCCAGCGTTAGTGTTTATCTTTCGAGCCAAATTTCTGATCTCCACAACCTCCCTCAATTTCCTGCTAAGTCTGTCGCCTTCCCGAGCGAGGACTAATACTGCTGTGAAGGCGCTATTTCGCAGCCTCAATCATTACAATTGGATTGGACTTTAAGTTGAGGCTGCGAGATAGCGCCTTCACAGCAGTATCAGTCCTCGCTCGCGAAGGCGACAGAGCTAGCAGAAAATTGAGGGAGGCTGTGGAGATCAGAAATTTGGCTCGAAAGATAAACACTCACGCTGGGTAGTCATTGCTGTAATTTGTATCGCCACTCGTTCATTGTCTGATTATCATGACACCGGCGCTGAATAATGTGTTGCTTTGGTTTTACCTTTTTTTTTTTTTTTTTTTTTTTTTTTTTACTATTGACACAGCCCTACTGGAAAACAGGTGGAGCAGTGACGACGGGCAGTGGATCCAGTTCCATTATTACTTTGAGCAGGCAGGACCGCGTTTTCCAGCCCGCGCTGTTTGATCTGTCATTGGTCCAATCCAAGGCGACAATCACGTTACATACGGGAATTGGGGTTCCTTGGTCTTTCCCTTTTGTATAAATTAAACCTTGACTCTCCATCTGAGTCCATTTGCTGGCCTAACTGCCTTTTAATGCTTTACATGTATTACCCACTCTACTCAGTATCAGTGCCTTCACTGGCCTTTTATACTTTATTCTCCTTTTTAGTCGATATCATGTCAGGCCCATTGGGTTGGTCAAAGACTATGATTGAGATATGAGAGGTACCTCGTTCAAGTCCTGCCTGGGAGCGGGTTTTCCAGCCGTGCTGCTACCCACAGTCAACTGGGAACTTGTGGCCAGGCACAAGGGTACATGGATGCAGCTAATGGGGTCGTTGTCGGCACTTGTGCCAGTTGTTGTGAGACTTATCCACTCACTCCCACCGTTAGGCGCTGCATCTGCCGCTAGGGTTTATCGGCTGTTAGCGGCCGTCGTGAGTTCCCTTTGGGAACGGACACGATAATTTACTTTTTTTTAAGTCGATATCATGTAATTAGGCAAATTTGCCTGTTTGTTCTTCGACTCTAAATGAACAAACAACAACAACAACAACAACCCTTTGTACCGAAAAAGGTAAGCGCAATGGGAGAGTTGAAGCACGATGATGAGGGCAAAGCAAAAGAAACAAGTGACATACACTGTGAAAACTAAACTTATGACAAAGACGCGATACTAACAAATACGAAGTACGCAAGTATTGCTAATAGACAGGTGTAAATTCGGCAGACAGAAGGGCATGGTAAGTAGCAACGCAAGATGCTCGGGGGGGGGGGGGGGGCGGCACTCCGTCCACTCACTCACCACACCGCATTTCACAATCGTCACATCACAGGTATTTTTCGTTTCCATGACGCTGCTGTAGCTTAGAAATGCAGTGGCAATACTGCGGAAAAATATTTTTTTTGGAATGAGTGCAAGAGCTTTGAACTACTTACAATGATAGTAATAGTAATTCATCCTGTTCACATGTTACCAGTCAGTGAAATTAGCCATGGGATGAAGGCACCAACTAGATTAAAACCGAGTAATATACACTGTGTTCCGTTATCTTATCATTATGATTGGGAAACTGCCTTCATCCTCCAAGGGCTTATAAAAAGCATGGACATACATGTACCCATATTTCAGAGAATGACAAAGTGATATTCTATTCACCCGAAACGTTTCCCCATTTGAATGAGGTAATGAGTCCCTTAGCTTTGGCG
>NC_088645.1:39582019-39644519 GCF_964019385.1 Sycon ciliatum | reverse complement strand
GATGAAATGAAAGGAAAGAAAACAGTAGGTATTAATTTTATGAAGGGGGGGGGGGTATGAAATGGGTATTATCATAGTTGATGAGAGAAGTATGATATCCAATATTCTTGTTCTATAGACTATTTAGTACGGGCATTTCATGAGAGTCATGCATGGGCAAGGCAGGATTTGGACTAGGATAGAGGACAAGAACATAATAGACCGATCCCCTTATTATACTGGGTTCGAGCACGGGGGCAACCTCACTCGCGATCGAGTTAGTTTTTGAACGTGACAGCATCTTTGACAGTATGTTTCAGGTTTGTTTTGGAATGTCTTCTGCTTAGTTCAAGTAGTTTGCGATGGCTTCGAGTGGTGCTAAACCTCCTGCTGGTAGGAGCAGAGTCTCCGAGAGAGACATGGACTGTGATGCCGCTGCAGGATTTTTTCAAGGCGCGGGAGGGAACGATCTCGGGCCACAAACAGGAGTTACTCCAGAGGTGAGTTTTGTTGTTGTTGAAATATTCGAATCGCGAATCGTGTTGTGAGATTTATTTGTGCCTAGGCTACAGCAGATCACATTTCTTTCTCCTTGCGATCGGCGCTGAAGATAATATTAACCTTTTTCTGGTCTGTCTTTTCCTCTCCGGAGCCATCTTCTATGAAGGTAACCGTGGTGCTGCCAAGTCACCAAGTCGCGATCAGCAGCCCTGAAGTGGAAAATCGATTTTCCAACGATCTGGTTGGACATCAGCCACTAAAGTACTTCTGATTTGCCTGTAATGACAACAGCAGCCATCCTTGGACACCTTGCAAAGACAGGAAAAGCCACTGGTGGAAGCGACTGCTATGAGGTGACGATAGCAGTGCAGTGGTGATCGCTGTTTTGTCAAGTCGAAGGGCTAGCCAACCCAGAGGAAGCATAAAAAACGATGAGCAGTGCGTGTTATTTGTTGAGCGTGAAGAGTTAGAGGAGGACAGTGCAAACACATGGACGGAGTGGATGGTGTTTGAAGAACAGTATGCTGTGTTCCGGCTGGTGGTGATGGTGGTCTTTGTCAGCATGTATTCGTGCTGCTTCTTGTGCTGGAACACTTCTCGCCCAGGAAGGCAGATTGCGTGCTCCCTGGCCCTCAGTTGGCTATGGGGCATTTGTTCCAGGAACAGCACCCCAGAGCCAATGATGAGTCGTACCTTTGAAAAGTCGAAGCTTGCTGTTAATCGCAAGCGTAGCGCAGTGGATTGCTCCCTCTTCGAAGCACGAGGGCCAAAGCTTGCCGCTGTCTGCAGCAAAGTGTGTGTGCGGTTCTTTCGAACCTATGAATATACCCCCTGCACGTTCAGAGTGAACTATTTTCTAGTATATTTAACATCCTCAACCCGCCACCACCATGCGCTCTTGGCCGAACTAATGCACGAAGCATAAACACACCAGCACAGCAAGGACACTTCCGTTGACAGATATTGTTTACGCCTCTAGACCGCTGTTTCTTTTCTTCGAGCTCATCGTTAGAGGAGGATAGTAGCAGGATACTAATGATGATATAATAGAAGATTATAGACGGTTTATGGTCCGATATTGATGATTGAAGATGTAAGAAAGCAATGACAGTGATTGCGAAATGGATAATATTATCATGATTATATGCCAGTCTGGCAATGCCTTGTACTAGTGGACAGTATTGAAATCATCACTGCATTCGATGCAAATATTGGTATACCTTTGGTTTCAGTATTGGAAAAAAAGAGTAAGAGAACCTGGTTGATTTGGTTGCATCTGCGACTGGCTACCGGGTGTTGTGATCAGCAATGTTACCATGGGAGAAAATAAGAGCACAAGGATCTGTTGGGTCTTGTTGTGCCGGTGCGAGAACCCTAAGTGCATGGCAAAATAGAACTGTTTCATTCACAATGCAGAATGTCTTGCGGTACATGGCATTGATGACTGAACATCTCGCCAGCTCGCCCAAATGGGGATCATGCCCAAACGGAGGAACAAGACAACTTTCCAGCTCAGCTAGCTATATAGTATATACCGTGAAACGGATGATTAACTTGTGCCACGCATTACAGCTTCTGTCCCATTCGGCCCAGGCTTAGACACATCAATGCCAATAGCAGCTGATCCTCCATTACATGCTCATTGGCGATTTACGGCCACCTTCAACTGTATCCGCCGTCCCTCAGCTTCCGTCTTCGCAGATCTGGCTCGGCGCAGTACATTTTCTCGGCTAGGCTCAAAGAAGTCCCACAGAGCGGTCCAAACACCTGAAGGCAAACCAGTCAGAAACTGGCGCGGCTCAGAGTCTTTCTTTATGTTATTGTACGTAAGCTGTTTTTCGGCTTTCTTCACCCCATCGTCCAACTGCTCCACGAGACTCTGTACACGAGCTCTACTTGCTGCCAACTCCTGATGCAGATGCTGCACTTCCATTACAGGACCAAACTGCACTAAGCCAGGTTCCTTTCCAACTCAAAATGCCGTTGCCTCTCAGCAAAATACTGGTTTGCGAGCATGGGGAGCTCGTGATGCAGACGCTGCACTTCCATGACCGAACTGCACTAGGCTCAGCAAATACTGTTTTGCGAGCATGGGGAGCAGAGCGTCCAGACTCCACTCTCTTGCGAAAAGCAAACCTGGTGCCGTAGGACAGCTGTTTGTTTTCCTGGACTCATCCTGCCCTTGTAGAGCTGGGCAAAACGATTTCGACTTCGGGATCGAAATGATCGCTGCATCTCAAATATTCAGAGTGCCCCTAAACTACGTCCTTCCTCACGGGGAATAGCCTGGATCCGCTTGCTCCAGGCCGCTGTGGCTCCACACGAAGAAAGGAGTGAAATGACTTGTTTGCTTCGTCCTCCTGTTCTGACAGTGAGGAACGCAGCAATGATCCTGAGAAGGCATCCTGAAGTCGTAAAAAGGAAGACGTCTAAACAAAAACAAAACAGCTCAAATCAAAAGTCCTTGTGGCATTTTTTGTAGACAGGCTTGCACTGCGTGTAGATTTCGCGTGCTCTGCACTTCGCATGCGAGAAGTCACGCAAAGCCGAGGTGAGGTTGGTCGTGTGTGTGCAGCAGGATCCCACGCGACTGCGGAGTTGCCCCCTTGCTCGAACCCAGACAATAATAAGGGGATCGGTCTATTGATGAGCATCTGTTCAGGCAGAATCTGTGAAGAAGACATGGTAGGCACAACATCGGAGAGATAGTTGAGGAGGGAGATAAGGTCAGAGCCAGACAGCAATGCTTGAAACGTGTGGCGTACGTCGCAAGCGCGAATATCAGCATGGAGAGAGTTCCATGTGGTACTGCCAACAAAGGCGATAGAGCTACGGCCTAAGGGTTTTACCTCTGAAAACAACCGCACAAATTAACAAGCAGGTTGTCAGAGAAAAAGGGAGAGAGACGGGCAGGCAGACCAACGGACAGGCATATAATGAAATTATGGCGATAGTGATCCGTCTGACCTCAAAGGTTCATGGTGTGTGGAACAGCAGCAGTGCGAAATTGGGTCGGGTGCGGTATAGCCCATACCTCGCTGGGCAACGCATTCCAGAGTCTAGCTCCTTGTAACGCCAGACAAGCCTTACCCAGCTCAGCGCGCGTTGGCGGTGGTTTTAGACCCATAGATGATTGGAGCCGAGTAGGAGCGCCACTGGTTGGTTAGCAACAGCACTTGCAGTGTAGGACTGGCACGGGAGTAGGCGCAGCGCCAAACTAGGAAGATCAGCTTCTGGATGAAGATCTCCCGGACACAGTAGGCGCCGAGTTGGAGTAGCAGGTTTCTGGCAGAGGTGCGCGGCGAGCATCCGTACACAGCTCGACCCGCACGATTCTGCAGAACTTGGAGACGGTCCAGGTGCTTACCCGCCAGCGATGCTGAGAAGGCATTGGAGCCATACGAGAAATCGGGCATGATCGCAGACTTGAAGTATTGGATGCGGCTTTGCATGATGAGGCAGCAGCGCATCCGCCACAGAACACCGACTCTTGCGGAGGCGGTCAACGCACCTATCCAACTGGGTGTTCCAAGACGAGGGGCGATGTCAATGTGCACTCCGAGGTAGCCAGCAGAAGAGACAGATGGCAGCTTAGTCGCATGACACTATAGGTCCAGTTCAGTTTGTGTTTCTAGCTACCCAACCGGTACTACGAATTACTGACTTTTTGATGCTGTACATAGTGCGAATGTGTCGAATTTTCGCTCTGTAAACCATGGTCTTTTGCCGCACCGCGGTCGGAATAATCGCAAACTACTGCTGAAAACTTACGGAATCACCTACCATCGAAAAAACCGTGTGCTGCACATCATTTTTTCTAGAAGATCACGGTTGAATGCGCCTGGGTGAAGTTGAAATTTCAAGCGTGACGCACTTCATGCTAAAGGAGCATAGAGCACTGTACAAACAGCTGTAACTTCGGTCTGCCTACTTCAAATTCAACATAATTATTATGACGGCTCATTGGAAAGCTACTAGTATTGAAAGCAGCTTTCCACCGATGTTTCATTCGATATAGCGCAAAGTACAATACTCAAGCGCCGAAGTTCGAAGTCCAGGAAAGAGGTGAAGTTGAAATTTCAAGCGTGTGACTGTGACACATTTCATGCTAAACGAGCATAAATCACTGTACAAACAGCTTTAGCCCCATCCCTCACACAAACAAGTCAACAAAGAGGCATCTTTGGATTGAGGAGTGCTGGTTTCGAAACAACTGGTTTGAAGCTCAAAGTAGACCTGGTGTTAGCTCAGAGCAGAGCTGCTGTTAGCTCAGAGCAGAGCTGCTGTTAGCTCAAAGTAGAGCTGCTGTTAGCTCAAAGTAGAGCTGCGGTTAGCTCAAAGTAGAGCTGCGGTTAGCTCAAAGTAGAGCTGCTGCTAGCTCAAAGTCGAGCTGCTGTTAGCTCAACGTAGAGCTGCAATGCTAAATGGATGTAGCGCAAGGCAGAGCCGCAGCAAATAGCTAGATAACACCCGTTGTGAGAGTGGACCCATGAAACCAGCACTCCGTTAGCCATAGCAGCGGTGGTGGCTGCACCAATGTGGACTGAATGCCCGGAGTAGTTCGACTGGGATGGTACACCAGTCGCAGCGACAAGAGATCATACTTTTAATGTGAATGACTGCCTGGTCACCTGCTGTCTGTTCAAGAGTACGAACAAGAGTTGCTCCTGTCCCTAGCGACGAGTGACAAATGGGTAGCTAACAATGGCACGGACCGGGCAGTACGGCGGTACAGACGGGCCAATGTCACAAGTAACGCCTTTACCGAATGGGTCTGTCTTGGATGAAAGCAGGAAGAGTTGCAGGCGTCCGTCACCAGGGGAGCTAGTACAGCCCCGTGTGATGCCATTAGTGAATTCGGCACACCAAAGAAATCCAAAGAAGCAGCATGGCGGCTTGGTGGAGCAGCTTGTCATGGCCATTCAGGATACTACTTTTCCGGCGTGCATCTGTCAGGTGTCGTAGGATTGGCAGAGTTATAGGAAGGCGAGGGGTGAGTACAGCCGTATCATGGCATCGCTGGATGCCCTTCAACACCCTCTTCAGAAGCCACGCATCTACTAAGGGGCCGGCAAACCCATTCTCAAGGTGGGCTTTATGCACCGCACTCGCATACTCAGATACAGTTCAGGGCACGCTGATCATAGTTCACGCATGAATGTGTGTCCAGGAACGATGACTCGGGCAGCAAAAGTGAGCTTCCCCAGGAGGGACTCGAGTTGACGCTGGTCGATGCTACGCTCACTGATTGCAGCCATGAGTAGCGCACGGATCTCGGACAGCTTGTCCTCTGGTAGCCGAGCATCGTGGCGCTCGCAGTCTAGGACAATACCAAGGAAGGTCAATGATCGTGATGGCCCTTCGAGCTGGGATGGAGCAAAAGGAGTGCCAGGATACGTGAATTGCCGGAGGGGATGGTGAGTTGCTGGTTGGCTGCAGCCAAACCAGTGGAGATATAAAGAAAGTCATCGAGGTAAGGAAGCCGGTGATCTATAGCAAACTCGTGCTGTATGATCCAGTTGACTGCTGTGGCTACTGAGTCACATACGGCTGGGCTGGGGCGGAGGCCGAAAGGCAGAAATCGCTCGTAGTAGTAGGAGCCTTCCCAGAGAAGTCCTGAAGGCGGACTGGGATCTGCCGAAATGCACTGCGTACATCAAACGTGGACAAATACACAGGCTGTGGGCATGACATGATGATGTTGATCGCGTTGTCAATGCTCGCATAGGGCAGAGAGAGCGGCTCGGCAGGAATGCTGTTGTTTGCGCCGGTGCCTTCCGGACTAGAGATATGGTGGATCATTCGCAGCTTGCCGTTCTTTTTGGGGATGGCACCAATACGAGAGCGGCGCATGAACTGAAGTGGAGGTGACGGAAATGGGCCTGTGGTCTCGCTGCGGGCGCAGGAAGCAGCTAATTGCTCGGATATAGATGCCGAGTGAGTGAAAGCCAAGGGTAGATTATTGGACAAAACGGAAATGTCGTGTTGGCCGGCAGATCCAAGAGTAAAGCCACGGCGCAGGCCATGGAAACATACGCAACACATTATTGATCTGAGTGGTTACGTAACAGGCGGGCAAAGTGGTCAGCTAGCACTGTGGTGTCTGCAGAGTGTATAGGAAAGAAGCTACGTACCGAGTCAAGCGATTCAGTAGCCATTCTGCTAGGAGCGGCAGGTGGCCGATTGGCTCCGCGCTGCTGCTGGTTGCACATGATACATGTGTGGTCCTTGCCACACTGGCTGCAGGTGTGGGAGAAGCGGCACGACGACGAAGATCAGCGACCTCAATTAAAGTTGCGGCACATTACTTGGCCGTCGCTGGTATGGTTGCGACTACTGGAGGTAAGTGCTGCTGGCTTGGGGACGAAAAGGACACAAACCGCCCCTGGATGGACCGTCTTACATTGAGCGCATTTTGGGTGTGCATGGCCTGTGACAGCTATCTGCCAGAGGTTCACGTCGATGGTGTCCAACCTCTTCGTGCCTGGTTACTGGGCCACGAGCATCCGCGGCTGGCGGTTGTACTCTAGCCACTCGCTTGGGAAGAACTGGCGGTTAACAGTCTGGATCAACTGCTGGTACGCAATCAGTTCAGCAGTTCAGCAGTGCGGTGTAGCGCAGCAGCCGTGATAACAGACATGTATGTAGTTCATGCCTCGAGCCGGGTAGCTACATGTATAATTATCGTGAACCCTGCGACGCACCTGCTTCGCGTCATCCGACTCAACGATGTTCAGCTGGCTATCGTTATTCGGTCCGTGCACCAGCCGGAATGTTGGGTCGGAAGTGTGCAAGAATTTCAGGCAACAAACTTGAAAATCTACGAACTCCCTTCGCAAGATACTTTCTTGCACAGCCTTGAGCACAGCTGGTGCAGGTGGCTGATCGGGTGGGTTACAGGAGCTTGGCCTGGCGTAGTGGCGGCAGCAGCCGCATTGCCTTGGCCTCGGGTGAGGAGCGGCACAATGCTCTCCGATAATAATAATGGCCGCCGACAAAGCCTACTACACCTCGTCCCGTAGATCTACGAGAGCGCAGAGATCCGTTGAGCCCGCGTCACCTGAGCTGGCGGAGGAGGCATTGGTGCCAGTCGGGCTTCTGGGCTCGCGAGCCGTGTCCGCACTGTCATGTTGTTGGTTCTCCTGGACGGAGCACACCTGAGCTGGGCCCTCACTACAACGGGCTAGCTGTGCCAGCAGAGGGTTCTGTAAAATACTTCTACTAAGTTTCCTTTCGGATTCAAGCCGCGCTGAGAAAGCTCGCCGCGGAGGGCTTTGCCAGGCATTGCCTAGACAGTGTCGACAGTTAGGTCAGACATACTGAAGAAATACAGTGTGGAGGTGACACTCGGGCTGGCAGCAAAGCTACGAAAGGAAAAGAAACACTGCTGAAGCACGATCCGTTGTCTGGAAGAGCACAACAGGGCAAGCAAGATTTGTTTTTCTTTTCAGCAAAACGGGCTGGTGCCATGTGATTCCGCAGCAAAAACAAAGCGCATGACGTCAGTCTTGAATGCAGTACAAAGCAATGCAGTGCAGTGTGTGCGCTAGTTCGGATTGTTGCTAACAAGTGCTGGTGTAGTATCCCTGCTTTACAGTTTACACATGACTAGTAGTACATGTATTTTGCATGACTCTTATTGTTTAGAAGTATACAGTATACAGTACTTCCTACATTTACGATTGTTCTTCCATGATCCTTGCATGGCGCCACTACACACTGGAGAGTAGCTAGACCAACACTATCAGTAGTCTTCATTGTTTCCAAATACAATACTTGTGCCACTATGCTTCATTTGCAAGAGGTCCTTGTGCAGTTGTATGGACTTATCTTCACTGCGATATCAGTTTCATGCTCCAATGCTTCCTTTGTAGCACTGAGGCGTGCTGCGAGTAATCAATGGCATTTCCAGGTTGCTTGCTACACTATCACATACATTCTTTAGCTGTTTTTCTGCCTGCTGCTTGTTTCCCGCAATAGACACCAGCTGAAGCTTCCTAGCTGGCCCCCTTGCCAACGGCCTTGTTATATTCTGTATAAGTTCTCTAGTTTGCAACTCATACGAAAGAGTCGTGGTTGATTCGAGAGCAAGTTCACTTACGATTGATATAAGATAACCTCCAGGCCGTGCCGGAGTAAGTTCTGATACGTTAGTTGACTGACTGTGGGTAGTAGCCTCCTAGCCTTAGACCACGCACGCTACACTAGCACAGCTAGTACTGTAGTACACCAGTAATGGAGACATTGTCCGGTTCATTACATCACTGTCGCAGACCGTGTCAGCAGCAACTATCAAGGTGTACCTGGCTGCAACAAGGTATTACCTACTGTCTTATGGCTCATCAATATCATCAATAGAGGGACTGCGCTCCCAACGCCTCACGGCCGTCCTGAACTTGAAGGGCGTTGAGCGGAAGCAATTCGACACACGTCAGGCATATAGCTATGAATAGGATGAAGGCCGCAGACATCACACAACTACGTTACTTGTTTGACATGATTGTATTACTGCGTATTTTATAACAAAAATATTCGTGACACTTCGTTCAGTGCCTTCTCGCCTTTGGTTATGTAATCTTGTTACCTTTTTTGCGTTTCCTCTAGTGGTTTTATTGCACTTGTATCTTGACGTTATTTCTAACACCTTTCTATTTAAGAAAGGGTTTGCTCCCCACACCGGAGCTCGCGCTATTCCGCCGACTTTACTTGACACTTGACTGACTCACGACTGCCATCCAGAGCACACGAGAAGTCCATCGAACCTTCGACTCGGCAAACCTGCAAGAAAGCACCACTCCCTGCTCAATACACAGTGTTTCGGGGAATTCACCCCTCATCAGTTTAGCTTGAGTAGGCTGAGGAAGATTGTGCCTGAAGAGCACCACTTATATAGTGCTCTCCAGGCACAAACATCACCAGGGATACAAAATTACAGAGACGCTCCGTTTCCAGCGCGACAAACACCTCGTGAACACCGGATAGCAGCGTGAGTCAGTGTCGCTCCTGGACGGTGAGACAGACGTCGAGAACCCTTGGTCATTCGCAACGCTGTCACCTCCAAACCAACTAGTCCCAAGCCCGCACCCAAGTTGGGTGGTGTGCTGCTTTGCTGCTTCGAATTGTAGTTAGACCGCTTTGTCAAATGTCGTACTGGTCTCGTCATCGTCCATTAACAATCGACATTCTTTGTTCCGTTGGGACTGTAGCTATTGCTCGTTTTCGTTGCGCTTGCCTTCCCCTCTTTGGTCTTTCCATAACCTTGAACCTTCCAAGTTGGAAGGCTGTCGGTTAGCGCTACGGAGATGTGTTGAAGCTAGGTGTCAGCACGTCGAATGTCTCAGTACTCTTGTCAGTTGTGTGCCTAATTATTGCACTTTCTGACTGTATATTAACCCTCATGCCACACAAGAGAGACGAGCCTGTGGGGTGTCGCAAGCGTTTATTCCAGCATGAATAATCATGAGCCTGCGATCGGTAATCAAGTATGACGTACATGTACTCAGTATGAGGTCATGATTATAAATGATGTACACATATCACGCATCAGAGAGGCAAGGACAGCAGAAGCGACCCGCGGGGTCGTGCGCCGTCGGAACGGCTACGTGTACTACTAGGTTGCTATGGCAGCGGAACACTAAATCTCAGTACACATGAATAGTTCAATGGTGCCGATGTGCGTGCACTATGCGGCGCCCATCGGCAGCACCCGTGCCTCCTGCCTTTTAAACGGTGCGGGAGGGTGGGAAACAATTTCTGCGGCGGGCAGGCACAACAAACAACTGGTGAATGTCTTTACGTGTTCCTGCCTTGCGAGGGTGGCCTTGGGTGAGCTTGCACCCAAGGCGGATAGGTGGCTTATACGGCATGCCGTACGCGCATCGCGGTTGCGAATGCTTGCGTGGGGCCCCGCGCGGGAGCCCGGCAGTGCGTACGACTTTAGCGGAGCTCGTATGAGACTTAGCCGGTTTTGGCGTGTCTGCGGACGGCATCTCCATGCGGGAGATGCGGCTCTGTGACATGTAGGTTAACTACGGTTTGCGCAACGCAAACCAACATTTATACAGTCCATTCAGAAAAAGATGGACTTCTTGCTTTTGGCCATAAATGGGTCAAACTTTGGGTTTTTTTAGAATATTTTTCTGCAATCCCCTATGGAATCCTCTTCCAATTATGTTTCCGAAGTCTATTTGTCCAAAAAGCAAGCCATAACAAGAATAGGATATCGGCCAGGGTTTGTCCCAGAAGCATTGAATTGGGAAAACCATCAAAAACCAGGCGGTTTGACCCTGCCTGCAACAGTGCATTGTGGGGTATTGGGGGGTTCAAACCCAGTTCAGGTACCCTTTTGGACTCTTTTTCAAAGTTCAAATTTCGCAGCACTGCACTGTGTCAATGAAATCACGAATAATCGCCAAATACGGGAGCTCGCCAGAGCCAGGGTCCATCTTTTTCTGAATGGACTGTAGTATCCAGTTACCGTGATGGAGAGTTACTCATAACTCGTATCCTTATGTCCTTTTCCTTATTATTATTATTTTGCTTGTTCGCGTTGGCATCAACCTGCATAAAGCAGGTATATAGCCTTCGCTTAAGCTGCCATAAAAAAAGAAATCTCATCCTAAGCGTGAGGGCTAGAGGAAAAGATAACGATAACGAGATACAGAATACAAAGAAATACAATGAGTTAAATATACGTATACAGTTCAAAACAAAACAGAGCAGAGCCGAAGTTAATAATCGGAGTGACAAATGCGTTGGTACCGATTGATCCATCAATCGAGTATTTTGAGTAGTAGTAGTATTGACATATCCGCGGCAAGCCGCTTATGTACAACGGCATGGGAGAGGATAACAAAAAATGAAAATATAATTATTGTTGGGGAAATCCACGCTATTATCGAATATTCAACAATGACGGGTGTGGGGTTATACCAAATTCCCATAATGTGGAAGTACGTTATTATTGTTGAAAGCACTAGGTGATCTGCACTCTACAATGTGACCTGTGCGATTATATCGTTGAATGATTGCCTGTTCCGAGCCACCAAACGCAGTGTCTCAAGGTCCTTCAGACTCCGGAGACGCATGGACGTTGCCTTAGCTAATTCGTTGTCCATCACCACTGGTAGGGTGATGCGCGGGCGTCCGAGCCAGCCCCGATTCTGTCGCTGGAAATACGCTGTCATGCTCACCTGTGCTGGAGTTGCTTCAGGGAGGCGTAGAATATGACCAAACAGTTTCCACCGTGCTCTTCTGCTTAGTACGGATATTGGGTCGGCATTGCAGCGGGCATATAGGTCTGTGTTGGAGATAATTTCCGGGTAAGATATCCCTAATAGACGGCGGAGCTGCTTTCTGTGGAACGCATCCATTGCTGTAGCATCCCGGGATGAAAGTACCCACACGCCGCAGTTGTAGGTCAAAATAGATAGCACAAATGCATCAAACAACCTCAGGCGGGTTGCTTCAGAGATAACTTGTCTCCGCATCCACAGGTTGACAAGTGTGTTGAAGGCAGCTGCGGCTTGCTGGCGCCGGCGCTTGAGGTCTTCTGTGACTCCGTACAGTGAACCAAGCAACCGGGTGGACCTCCATCGTTCCTCACCTCGTCTTGCAACATCCTCTTCTTGGTATAGATGGGTCCACTCGGTCTTGGTAGGGTTGATGTTGAGGTTCCACTCTTTGAACACTACCTCTGCCTCTGTTAGTGCGCACGCTAGATGGTGACGGTCCGTGGAGTACAGGTTAACGTCGTCCATGTATGCTGTTTCGCAAGGTATGGACATATCGACAGTCGTGTAGGCTGTCCCTCCAATATTCAGTATGGCAGGTCTTGGCGATATCCTGGGACGCAGGCAACGCATTGTCGCTTCGAGATAACAGGTGAATAGCACCGGCGACAAACTATCTCCTTGTGGGATGCCTATTGATGTTGGAAATTCTGCCGAGAGCGCATTCTTTATCTTCACTCTTAGCCTTGTGTTGTGCAACAACATCTCCACCATTCGTACCTCATCTGTGTTAACTATTTGTTTCATTACCTCCACCAATCTTCCCCGCTGCACTGTGTCGAACGCCTTGCTCATATCCATTCCGAGGACCGTACATTGCCACTTGAAACGTTCAGCCTTGGCTGCCAGCCACCGGCCACACCAGACAATATCCGCGGTACTCCGACCCGGACGGGAAGCGCTCTGGGTTGGAGATAGGTAGGAGTCAATCTTTGGCATAATCCTGCGAAGTGTGATTGTTGACAGGCATTTGCGTATAGAGTTCAAGAGTATTATTGGCCTGATACTGGTTAGCGGCCCTCTGGGTTTCCCTGGTTTCGGGAGCGGGATTAGTGTTCCACATCCAAGATCCATTCCACTGCCATCCGCAAAACATTGGTTTAGAATGGCAGCGATCTCATGTGCGACCCTCTCACCAGCATGCTTGAACAGGTCCCCGGGGATGCCATCCGGCCCAGCTGCCCTCTGCGATTTCAGTAATCTAATTGCCAGGGCAACCTCCGCAGCGCTGATCCTATCTTCAAGATACTTCGAGCCCAGCGGTCTCAGAATATCATTTACTGCGGATGGATCCCGAAACTGCTGCCTGAAGTGGTCAGCTACCTTCTCTGCCGCTTCTTTATCGTTGGCGATTATCCGTCCAAGAGCGTCATGAACAACCAATGGCGCGGGAGACTGCCGCCTCAGGAAAGAGGCTGCTTGGAAGACCCTTGCATTGTTTTTCAGCTTCTCTACTTCTTGAGCGAAGGAGTCCAGGCGGGCTTCAGAGTTGTTCCGGGCGATATCTCGTATCTGGTGTAATATCTGATTCCGATCGCGTTTCAGTGATTTCCTCCCGTCTGGGCATTTTGTCGAGTCGATTTTTACCCGCAGTTCTTTTTGTTGGGCTGATAGAAGGGCTATGCCAGGATCATGGGCTTTTCGGCTACATTCGGCTCTCTTTTTATATCCAACTGTTTTTGTTGCAGCCGACTCCAGTGCATCCCTCACACCTCCGAAACGTGCCTCAGCTGAAACAGTTCCCTGCTGCGTTTGTTGCGTTGCCAGTGCTTTGTCTACCTCCTCCTGGAATTGACTACAGACCTGGGGGTTCTGAGTAAACATCGACGTGTTGAAGCTACGCTTAGTTGTCTGGTTTCCCTTCCGCCAGATTGGAAATAACGCACGAAGCTGCAGTGTGGCAATGACTATTCTGTGGTCCGTTGGTGTCTCGCAGCCTGCATAGCTACGTGCATTACACAGCAGTGGCTTGTGTTGCGTACGGCAAAGAACAAAATCGATCTGGTTGTAGACAGGTTGTGGGCCAACTTCTCCACTCCCAGGTCGCCGCCAACCCGTCCATGTAGTGCGGTGGCTCTGGCGGTGTTGAAAAGCTGTATTGGCCAAGAAGGCATCATTGTCAATTGACCATTCCAACATGTGTTGTCCGTTATCATTTCTGGCGCCTCTGCTGAAGGAGCCTAGCCATTTACTTTCATCAGCTCTCTTACGAATTCCAACTTTGCTGTTGAAGTCTCCAGCGATGAAGCATAGAACTCCGCTTCTCGTTGTATCTTTCCATACAGTCGACAAGGCGCTGTAGAACTCCTCTCTCAGCGATGGGTTCCCTTCACAGGAAACAGCGGTAGGGCCATATGCACTTATGACACGTACCGTGTTGTGAGTTGGTTTACAATTACTATTATTTTTGTTGCAAGGGAAAACAAATTCCGCAACACCAATTCTCTCACCAACGCTCCAGTATCTTGACAGGAACGGGTCCAGACGAGGAGCGACGACAATGCCTACTCCTCGCTGATATCCATAGTCCTGAGCGAACGTTATGAGCCGGTACCCCAGCGGTAACACGGTACAATTTGCTTCACAAATTTTTGTTTCTTGGACTGCACAAACATCAACTCGATACCGCTTGAGGTCTCGTTCGAGCGAGTGCCTCTTCCATGGCGCAGTGAGTCCTCGTACGTTGAATGTAGCGACCCTAAACTCATTGTTTAGCCCAAAGCGTTGTGCAGACTGTTGTGGAGGATCCGAGGAGGAACCTCCATCCATGGCCGTCACCCCATGGTCCGAAAAAACAAGTGGAGCGAAAGGCAAGGGCTTGTTTCGCATTGGTACGTTCAACGTCCGTGGACTTACTTCAAATTTCAAAAAAAATCAACTTATTTCAGACCTCAATAAATACAGAGTTGAACTCTGCTGTCTTCAGGAGACTAAAATCTCCGAAGGCTACGATGGAAATATTGACAACTACCGTCTACTGTGTCTCTCGTCGTCGTGTCGACATTATGGACTCGGATTCGTGGTGGAAAAGCAGTTACTGCACCGAATATATAGAATAACATTCTCAGCCAACCATTAGTCACACATAATGGAACCCCACAAGGTGATTCTCTATCTCCAGTCCTGTTTACTGTCTACCTCGAGGCTGCATTGAGGTTGATTCGAGAGCGACTCTAACCGCGACCAGCATTGGATATTCAGCTTCAATTGCCCAATGAAACAGCGTATGCGGATGACGTAGACTTCATCAGCACCAGCCTACAATATTTGCACGACAATCAACCCATACTATCATCCTCGTTAGCGGAATACAATTTAAAAATGAATGAAGCCAAAACCGAATATACTACAATTAAAAGAGAAAAGGACAGAGTAGACGAGCGATGGCGGAACACGGTCAAACTGGGACCAATGCTTGGAGTGGAGGAAGATATCAGTCGGAGAAAACGTCTAGCAACATGTGCCTTACATCAGCTGTGGGTGATATGGCTAAGAGGTAACCATGCCCGTGAACCCCTTCGGATTAGGTTATACAGCAGCTTTATTCTCCCAATACTTCTTTATACCTGCGGAACATGGAGCCTGACAGAGACTCAAGAAAAGAAACTTGACTCGTTTCACCGCCAGCAGTTACGAGCAGTCATAGGGGTCAAATATCTCCGTATAATACGCAATGAAGCACTGTACAAGCGCACTGGCTCCAAGCCACTCAGCAGAATCATCCAGTCTGCTAGGTGGAGAATGCTTGGCCACATGCTTCGACTAGACACCTCATCCCCGGTCCAGCAGGCTATGTCAGCATACTTTCAACCAGGAAGCTCAGGGTTCCGAGGCCGCCCGAGAACAACCCTCCCGCGATCTATCCACAACGACCTGAAAAATTCCAGATCCACAAACTCCCTCACATCACACGAGGATCTAGTTGCACTGAGGCAGCTTGCCCAGGATCGTCGAAAGTGGAAGGAACTAATGTGTGCTGTGTGTAGTGGCTGAAGTTATACAATAATTACACTAGATACTCTAACAATAATATCGGATACAATTACACTAGATACTCTAGATACTAGATACTCTAGATACCGTACTGGCAATATATGTTGCCGCGTAACGCGTAACGCAGGGGGGTGCGGCGTAACGCGCGACCAGGCTAGTGCGACAAATTTTCGTAGAGTTCGTAACGCGCGTCCGGCGGGGTGCGGCGATCTTTTCATTGCAGTTTGCACTGCAAAAAAAAGGCTGAAAACTGTGAAAGCACGTGTACCGCGTGGTGAAAAGTTCAAAACTGGACGCAGCAGGAAGTCCTGACACTCGAAGGCGCATCATTCAGTGGTTGGCGATCTCAATGGTTTCTTCTTTCCCGAGGTCGTTTTGCGAAGAAGAGCGATGTGTTTACCAGTTTCCTTGTGACAATGCAGAAGTCTCTATTCGCCTTCGGCGTGAAGAAAATCACGCCCAAGGAAAGTGAAAAAGGAAAGGATGAGGAGAGAAAGGAGACGAACAACAGGATTGCTGCCGATCGTGCAAAGAAAGTTTTAGTGAAGCAGAAGAAAGTTCGTGAGCAAACGAGAAAGCGTGTTTTTGTGAACAGATCACTCTGATAGTTAAAATATACAGTCTTCTATTGATATCTTTGTCGCCCTTTGCCGTCGGGTTTGTAACAGTTGGATAGCAACTGAATTTCTGTGCCTTCAATGTGGATGAAAAGAAAAAATGATGCGGCAAAAGCAAAAAAATGATGCGGCAATCGCAAAAAAAGTGATGTGGCAATAGCAAAAAAAGGACTGCGGCAATATAGAAACCTGTGTAACGGCTCCTGTGCGACTTTGCATGTAACGCCCTGCGTGCGGCAAACATGTGCCAATGTAACGCTTCATGGCCTCACTGCGGCAACATATATTGCCAGTACGGTACTAGATACTCTAGATACTCTAACAATTTTATCACTAATTATGATAATAATTACCACATCAAATGCTGCAGAGACCTACCCAGAATCGGCAATATGCTGGCCCTGGCCTGGAGATCTGCAACTGCAATCGGTTTCTACTTTGCAATATTAACGGATTAGTCTCCCTACGTGAGGAATTTTGTTCACTGCAGAAATCCGCGATTGTTGTTCCCGACAAGGCCCCTGCACGATCTACTCAGCACCAAGTCCAAGGCGACAAATCTCGTACCCGCACGAAACCTCGTAACCGTCCTCCCCAGCAGGGCCAGCCTGACCCAGCTGCAGCAGCAAACCAGCTCGACCCAGCCGATGCAGATGCTGGACAACAGTCAGGGCAGATCGACGTGGCCTCTGGCTCTGCACAGCACGAAACCCGTACCCGTACGGACGACCCCGGCTTTGTCGATCCTGAGCCTGTGCAATCAGACTGCGAGAAGAGCCACCCTATCATGGCCGTCATCAAGGATGACAGTTGGAAATTAGTTGCGGCGGGCCCGCCAAGAAAGAAGCGATCTGTGTTCTTTGTGGGCAACTTGAGCCACGACTGCACAGTGGACAGTCTCACTGAGTTTGTACACCGTAGATCAGAAAGCCTAGGGACGCCTGTCAAAGCCCACCAATGCAGCCTACATACAGCCGGAAACGGGCAAGTGTCAGCCAGGATATCGGTTGATGCCACCTCCAAGCTGACAGTGACGTCCGCCAATTTCTGGCCAAGGCCACTCTACTGCAGGCCGTGGAGATTCCACACCTCCACAAATGAGAATGCAGCCAACAGCACCAGCAGCAGCAAGAGCAGCCGCCACAACAAGAACAACAACAGCACCAGCAGCAGCACCAGCAGTCGCCGCAGCAGCACCAGTAGTCACCGCAGCAGCACCAGCAGTCGCCGCAGCAGCAGTAGCACCAGTAGTCACCGCAGCAGCACCAGCAGTCGCCGCAGCAGCAGTAGCGACAGTAGCACCAACCAGCTGGAAGCACAGCAGCATGATCAAGAGCAACAGCAACTTGGGATTGCCGCCACGATAAATGACTTCCTGAGCGCGAGTCGTGGCCTGTCCGCTGCCGCTGCCGGCACACCTGTAACCACGCCACACAGCCACAAACGTTCTTCTGCGGAGCGGTCACCTGATTCGCTGTCGCATGATGCGAAGCGTCCTGCCCAGCCTGGTGCGCAGCCACCCCGGCAGGATAACCAATCCTCACAATGATGGCTCCAACACGTGCACGGCAACCACCTAGAATGCTCCGCCTCATACTGACAAATGCTTTCGGTATCTTGTCAAAACTTGGGGAGTTCCAAGCTTCTCTCAATGGCCACCACCCAGACATTGTTTTTGTGACTAGAGTCTAGACTCTCTTAGTTCCACAACATAACTAACTTCATAAGGACTGGGATTAATTCTCATTCAGTACTACATGACTTACTCTAATCTCTGATCATCAAGAAGCCAGGTAAAACCATAAAGCCATCAAAACAAACAAAAGGGCTAATGCTACGTGGACGATAACGTCACACAAACATACACGTGATATTATGTACAACTTCGTGATGTAATCACGACATTCCCACACACAGGTCGAGAGATCAATCACAAAAGACCTGGTGACCAAAGGGAGAAAGATTATAATAGCGCATAAGAACTGCGTATTTAGGTGATTATTTTTATTTGGGTATTGTTAATGTTAACTAGGGCAGTCCCCACAGACGCATGTCTCCTGACAGGCTACGCTAATGATGTGACATATCTTGTGAACCAAATTGCGAAGGTACTGAAGAGCAAGGACACATAAGTCATGGAGCCCATACTACACCCTAGTGCCAAAGTAGTGATTGGGAGAGCAAGTTGGCAGAGGAAAAGAAAACTTGAATAAAAAAGGGGGTGAACATAATTATACAGCTTGAGTGGATGATAGCTGATTGAGACAGACACCAGCATGGTGAACTAAACCAAGTCTGCCTCGTGCAAATCCAGGACACGTCCTAAGCCTTCGATAGCAGCTCGTCTTACCGGTCGAGAAACTGTTACAGGGAAGTGTGCGTCGTTGGTTACAGCGGGAGGCTGTGGTTCATTCGACGAGTGGTCAGCAGGTCGAGCAGACTCACACTCCAACGGATATAGGTGCTGTAGTGAGCGCCGTAGGAGCTTGTTATTGGGCGTCCTCACAGTGGCAGAACGCGTTTCTCCATCACGACTAGCGTGAAGTTCGCTGATGATACCCAGTTTCCACATACCTCTGGGCGCGTCGTCCTTGATGAGGCACACATGTCCAATCCTTGGCTTAACGGTAGAATGAGCAACCTGTTTCAATTGCGATTGTTGCCGTTCTCGTAGACTGGTTAGGTATTCAGATCTCCAACAGTTCCAAAACTCATTCAATCGCTTCTGACCTTTCTTCCACGTAGAAAGTAGCAGTTCCGCTGACGACATTGTTGGGGCGAAATCAGGGTCCTCTTCTACATGCCCTTGGGGTAGACTGATTTCGGCTGATAATGATAAGAAGTGGGCAGGTGTCAAGACCGTATAGATCTCATCGCTTACGTACACCAGCGGTCGTGAATTTACTACTGCTTCAACTTCGACGAGAATGGTTGACAGCTCCGTTGTTCCGAGAACTAGTCTGCCAATAGACTTACGGAGGGCTTTCTTCACGATTCCAATCGACCGTTCATAGAACCCGCCCATCCATGGGGAGAGTTGCACAATGCAAATCCATTCGATTCCATGGGAAGCAGCATAATTAAGAGTGTGGTCATCCTTCACAATGGCTTCCCAAGCAAGCTGTAGAGTCGATTTCGAAAGCAGGAATTGCTGAGCGTTGTCAGGGAAGATCTTGCGCGATACTCCTCTTCTTGCCACAAATCTGCGCAATGCCATCAGGAACTGTTCTGTGGTCATGTCAGCAACAAGCTCGAGGTGGATGGCACGTGTGACCATGCACGTAAATAGGCACACCCATACCTTGTGGATGAGTCCATGTTCTCTGACTGTCATTGGGAAGTAGTCGACGCCGACGTGTGTGAACGGTTTAGACTCAGCTACGCGCTCTGGAGGGTAGGGTGCCATTTTCGGTAGCGAGTACGGCCGACCATTGAACCTCTTGCATACAACACATTTCTTGAGTACAGTCTTGACGGTTTGTCGTCCTCTGGGGACCCAATAGTCATACCTGACTCGCGATAGGGTATGGTTAGTTCCACTGTGCAGCACCATGCGGTGACAGTCATTGATGACAGCTGTGGTTACTGGATGTGAACGAGGTAGAAGGATGGGATACTTCGCTGAGTATGGTAGGGATGAATTCTCCAATCGACCCTTGCAGCGGATGAGGTTATGTTCATCTAGAAAGAGCGCAAGGTTTTGGACCAGCTTGTTCTTGGCGTTGCTTTTGATAGCCTCAATCTCCGGTGTATAGTGTGTTGCTTGAACATGTTGAATCCACAGATGTTTGGCGTTGTCGATTTCAGCAGCAGACAAATGAGTGCCGCATGTGGTCTGTTGACGCCATCTCTTGGCAAACTTGATACCGTATGCTGTTACACGGGCTAGCTTCTCAAACGAAGTATACTTGCTCTCATCTATACTCAGCGGTGATGGCTTGCTGCTGGTCTCGGTTTCCGCAGGACCCTCCGCCGCGAATAGAACTGTGGAAGGAGCATCGATGACGTCTTTGGGCCAGTGTACAGGAGGATCTCGAAGCCATTCTGGACCACACCACCAAGCTGTACTGTCTGTCAGTGTGGCTAGCGATGCTCCACGGGATGGTAGGTCGGCTGGGTTGTCGGCTGTACGGATATAGTTGAAGCACACACTCTGGTCTGCACGGATTTCCTTCAACCGATTGGCGATGAAGACAGGGTACGATTTCTCAGTATTCTTAATCCAGCCAAGCACGCACTGTGAGTCAGACCACAGGTGGGTAGCTGAGATGTGAACTGCGCCCAGAAGCTCTTTCTTCAGAAATTTGATGATCCTGGCGCCGATGAGTGCTGCTAGGAGCTCTAGACGTGGTATACTTGTAGCCTTGATGGGCGAGACTCGTGTTCGGCTGTAGATCAGGTCAACTGACGAATAGGCACCGTCAACTTGTCTCACACACAGGTACGCGGCTGCACCGTAACCATCTTGAGACGCATCACAGAAGACGTGGAGTTCATAGGTGACCTTGTCGACGTGGATTTTTGGTCCAATGAAGCGAGGAATGGCAACGTCACTTGCGCAGGACAGATCGGACAGGATATCCTTCCATTCATGAACGAGAGCGTCAGGCAGCGGAGAGTCCCAGTCTACATGTAGCTTCCATATACTCTGTACTAGGATCTTCGCACGCATGATGACCGGGGAGAACAGGCTCATCGGATCATAGAATTGGGCTATGCTGCGCAGGACATCTCTTTTGGTAATGACGGAGTACTGGTTTGTGGTTGACTTTGCCGTCGACAGAGTATCGCGATTGGTATCCCATGACATACCCAGTACCTTCATTACATCACAGCTAGACTTGTCTTCAGGAGCTAGAGCATCTCTGAAGTCAGGATCGTTGGTACCCCATTCACGCAAGTTCATGGTGGCACTGGCAAAGGCGTCCTTTGCCTCTCTGTAGTATGCAGTAGCATCCTGGACGCTGCTCTGCCCGGTGACAACGTTGTCAACATAGATACTGCGACGTACATCATCGCATGTCCCTGTCTGTTGCTGTTGGAGATGGTGGTCGACTGTGGCGGCGAGAAGAAACGGGCTAGCGACAATGCCAAATGGAACTCGGCAAAAGCGGTAGATCACTAGGTTGGCTGTGGTGACGGGTTTTGTAGGATCGCGAAGCCATAGGAACCGTGTTACATTGCGATCTGTCATAGATAGACCTAGCTGAAGGAAGGCCTTCTCAACATCGCTGACAATGCCAATGGGGTTTAGCCGAAATCTCACCAGGATACCACACAGATCCGGCAGAAGTATCGGACCTCGGTGCAGGCAGTCGTTCAGGCTGTTGTGTTCTGCGTGAGTTCTGGCGGAAGCATCATATACCACACGAACCTTTGTTGTGGTACTGCTGGGGCGAACAACACAGTGGTGGGGGATGTAGTGAATCGGCCCATCCTGGTGATCAAGGTTCACTTCCTCGATAATGCCATTGGCTAACTGCTCTGTGATGGTACAATGATACTTCTCTAGCACTTGTGGTGTCTGCTGGAGTCGTTTGACTAAGGATTTGAGACGGCCGAGGCGAGCTCGTAGTTCTCTGGTAGATTAGGTTGTGGAGTATGGCTATCTTTCCATGGCCAAGATACCATATATCGGCCGTTGATCAGTTGCAAGGAGCTGCGAAAGTGTTCCAGGGCAATGTCGTCCGCTGTCTGCGGATCACTGATGTCATCGGTGATACCAATATCTTCAAGTCGCCAGAAACGTTGGAGATCAAATACTGGGTCTGGCAAGGTGGTAGCATCTGTGAGCATTATGTGGCCCGCAGTGTCATCTGTCTCTGTGTCAGTAGGGCCTGCTGGGACAAATCCCAATTTGGAGTTCAGCAAGACCAGGCCATTGTTGAGTTGGATGTGACCGTTACCCATGATGGAGAAGTAGAAATCCGTGCCGATAAGGAGGTCAATTTCTACCTCCTCACGCTTGGTGACAATGGTGTCAGCTAGTTGGATGTTCTTGACTTCAGGGTACTGGTCGATGTCGATTGGGGATTTGACAACAGGACAACAAATCCACGGCATAACATTGGCGGTTACGGGCAAGGCTGATCCATCTCGACATAGGAGGGAAAACTCCACTCTCGGCAAGGTGACCGTTCGCTGGGACGCAGATCCAAAACTAGCGATGGACAACACGTCTTCACCGACAACAGCTGCGTTGACAGAGGCAGCTAACGATTCATGAATAAATGTGCGAGTTGAGCCGGTGTCAAACAACAGTCGGCAGTCTGAGATGTTGCCTTGCCCGGCGACAGTTGCGATGGCGGTTGGGAGATTCACACCTTTGGACTGGACGTGCACCGTAGCGGTAGTATGTTTCTGTGGCCCTTGCTGCTGCTGAGTAGGATAGAAGGTACTTGCGGCAGCTGACACTGGTGATGAGCCAAATTTCTGAGGGCACAGGGCACGGTGATGGGTCAACCGATTGCAGTGATAGCAGGGTCTTCTAGCAGTACAGTCCTTTGCCCAATGTCCCTTCCGTAAACACACAAAGCAGTGGTCTTGTAGCTGCTGCTGTCTGGTAGAAACCGTGTTGAACGTTGGGCAGGTGTCCGAGAAGTGTTGCAACTTGCAGAAGAAGCATCTCGGAGTGGCGCGCCGCACAGATCTAACTAACGTGGCTGCCGTGGCCGGAGGTTGGGAGTAGGCAGCATGAGGCTGTGCGGAAACAGGCGGTGGTCGTGGCAGAGTGCTCTCTAGTTTGCTGGCTGTGTCTCCTGCCAGTCGCTCGGCCGATTCACGGACCTCCAGGTAGATTCCCAGCTGTTTCCGCAGCTCATCAACAGTCCAACTCTGATTGTGGGGTTTCTGTGTCTCAAGTTGTACGATGACGCACTTTGGTAACTTGGAAGTGATGACAGGAATCAGCAGTTCCTGTTGCACACTTTGACCTTCCGCTTGCAAACAGCGCAAATTAGCCTCCACCTCGTTGTAAAATCTCCGCAACATGTGAGGTTTATTTGATGGCGCTGGCATTTCGGTAATTGCGCGGTATCGGGCTGCGATGATGGCATCCTTCTTGCCAAAGCGATCCTTCAATATTCCTAACGCCACGGGGTAATTTGAATCGGTGGTGGGAATACCGGCAATAACATCCAGGGCCATGCCTGTCAAATGACTTCTCAAATACGACAGTTTCTGTACGGCAGACAGGCTTTGATTTGTACCGATCGCAGATTGAAACATGTCAATGAACTCAGTGAAATGAAGTATGTCACCATCAAACTTCCTGATTGTGAGCACGGGCAATTTCACAGATCCATGAGCACTCTGTGCAGGCTGTGCCGAGTTGGCCGCCAGCTGGCCAACCGTGCTGGTGTGCTTCCCAATGGCTGACAGCAACTGCTGTGTTTGTTGCTGAGTTGCGGTGTGCATTGTCAGCAGCTGCTGGACGTCAATTCCAGGTGCTTGACTGCTGGTACTGGTGTTCTGGGCACTGGCGCTGGCTGTGGCTCTTTTGGCTTGAGCACTCAGCAGGGACAGATTTTTGAAGTACGACGGTAACGTACTGGCCATATTTTCATACTTTTCTTCATCTTCTTTCTTTTTCTTTTTTTGAGTTGCTCCACTAGCCACGAAATCTTATAACGCAGCGCCGTACTTATCTAGGTCAGCATCCAACTTCGTGAGGGCATCTCTATGCTGTTCACAAAACTGGGTCCGAATCCCAACCCACTGGTCTGCGTCGTCAGATGGACAACTTTCTGAAACTAAACGTTGGCACTTCGTATCGTCATCGTGGACAGTAGAATACAATGCACTAATTTTATTTGCTAAAACTCGGAGACTCCCTGGATACTCGGACATGGTTTCGGCACCAATTTATGTTGTGACTAGAGTCTAGACTCTCTTAGTTCCACAACATAACTAACTTCATAAGGACTGGGATTAATTCTCATTCAGTACTACATGACTTACTCTAATCTCTGATCATCAAGAAGCCAGGTAAAACCATAAAGCCATCAAAACAAACAAAAGGGCTAATGCTACGTGGACGATAACGTCACACAAACATACACGTGATATTATGTACAACTTCGTGATGTAATCACGACAATTGTCATCGTCACGAAGACAAAAGTCACGGAGGACAAGGCCACGCCTGCTGACCTCACATTCCCTGGATACTTCCCACCAGTTCGAAGGGACCGTACGGCCCAGGGGGGCGGTGTTGCTATCTGGATTCGGGCCGACCTGGCTTTCACAGAACTAGAATGTATTGATAATGGTGGAAATGAAATCCTGTGGGTTCGCCTCAAGACAGCAGCTGGCCCATCCATTGGAGTATGTGCTGTGTATCGCTCAGGTTCATCCGCTGATGGAGACATCTCTGCCCTAAACAGCATCAGCTCTGGCATAGATGATGCTAGGCAATGCTGCCAGAATATCATCGTTGCAGGTGACCTAAATGTTCACAACCGAGAATGGCTAGGCAGCAGTAGAACTTCCCCTGCTGGTGAAGCTGCTGAAGATCTGTGTTACCACCATTGCCTCGATCAGCATGTCCATGAGCATGAGTCCGCATCGGTAGCGAACTGAGCAACATCACAGTATGCACTAGTGGAGTACCCCAGGGATCTGTATGGGGGCCCATCTTGTTCAATATATACACCCAAGCGGTAGCTGCGGTAGCTCACCCGACCCCTAGCATACAATTTGCTGACGATATTGCACTGTACCAAAGTGGTTCCAACACGGCAACTATTTCACTGGGACTCTCGTCATCCGTCACTGCGCTGGCCGACTGGCTCGAAAACCGCGGCCTGATATTGAATGAACGCAAAAGTCAAGTTCTGTCCATCTGTGGGAGGGATGCGCAAACCAGTATCGCTGTAAATTGCCATCAGACCCGCTTACCTGCTTGTACTGCGGCCAAGTACTTGGGCTTAACCATCACCGAGCAACTGACCTGGGACCATCATATCCACGATGTTACAGCGAAGGTGAACAGGAAAGTCGGAGCATTGTGGCGAGCCCGGCGATCCCTTTCCCAGAAGGCCAGGGTCCAATACCTAAAATCCGTTGTGATGCCCGACCTATTATATGGAAGTGTGGCCTATAGCACGTCCCTCTCAGCTTTCGCTCTAGGGAAACTCCAACGTCTTCAGAACCGTGCCATCCGCGCTGTGTTCAGCCTACCACCCACATCTTCGGTAAGCCACCGAAGGGAGAGCATATGTAACAGATTCACACACTCACACTGTGCATCCTACTACACGTTCCCACTTACGTTGTGTTACATCACACCTGTGTTGCATGTTCACCTTGGATTACACTTCTGTCCCATATAACCCCGTTGATGGTATAATAAAGTCGTTCTACTCTTGATCCTGAATCGCTCTGGTTGGACGGTTACACTGGTAGCAGAGGATGGTTACGATCCATCGACCTCTGGGTTATGGGCCCAGCACGCTTCCGCTGAATCGCTCTGGTTGGACGGTTACACTGGTAGCAAAGGATGGTTGTCGAGATTTTTTGTTTGCTGGTATGCGTGGCCACCCTTCTGTTAGCTCGGTATGACCGCTACAAGGACGGAGCGCGTCGACGGGTACAAACTGCCGCAACGACGGATATACCTCAAGGACCTCAACGGCCCACGGACCAACGACTGCTCGACAGGAAATTTGATGGGACAGTCAATAGGCCTCCGGTGTTTTCGGGCAACCCTGCGGACTTCAGGGAGTGGGTCTTCGCTATCGAGCTCGCCATGGTGTCACAGCGCGTCAACGACGACCAGGAGCAGGTGCGATTCGCTGCCAGCTACCTACAAGGCAACGCCAGGCTTTGGCTGATGTCGGTACTGGATTCCGGCGCCTGCATCCACGACTGGCCGACGCTAAAACAGTCACTCGGCGACGTGTATGGCCCAGTCCATGAACAGGAGGAAGCGCGCCTCAAGCTGTTTGGACTGGTGCAGCGCGGCAGCCTGGACGCATACGTACAGGAATTCACTAACCTCTGCCTTCAGGTGAACGACCTGAATGACCATTCGAAGGCGGTGCTGTTCGTGAGGGGCCTGCATGCAGCAATCGGTCACTCGGCTCTTCGGGAGCACCCGACAACACTAGGCCAGGCCATTCGTGCCGCACGCATGGCAGCCATGCAGGCATCAGGAGTATGGAGGGAACAGACCACCACAGGCACAGGCATTCGTCGGTCGAGGCACCCGGGTCCGGCACCTCACGCTCAGGCCAGTACACCGAGGCAACCTGTCAGTCCATGGGGACGTCAGCAGCAGCAATCTAACCGTACGAGTGAGCCCATATGTTACTCATGCAGGAAGCCTGGACATATTGCCAGAAACTGTCCAGTCATCGTGAATTCCCCAAACGCTTCCAGCCAGTGAAGAAGGGAGTGCGCTCACTGGCGGTGGATACTCAGGCACCCACACCACTCATTGTGTTCAATAGGTTCGAGGGCCTGAGTGTTGAGGAAGGAGACAGCGCAAGCGATCCTGCAGTGGAGAGTTCTGACGCTACGCCTAAGGCGCACATCAGCAGCGTGGCGATGAGCGCAGAGCACGATCTGCTATGTGTCACTGGGAAGGTGAATGGGAGGAAGGCTACCATGCTAATAGACTCTGGCTCTACCCACGATTTTTTGTCGTCGGAGTTCGTCAGGAGACATAACCTGAAGACTGACACGGCGACCAAGGAGCTGAAGGTCACATTAGCAGATGGCTCGTCTCGTACACAGCCTTTGGAAACTGCCGGGCCAGTAAAAGTGGTGGTAGCTGACTTCAGCGAAACCCAGACCTTCACCGTGCTGCCACTGGCGCGCTACGACGCCATCTTGGGAATGCCGTGGCTGTCTCGCCACAACCCAACGATCGACTTCCGGAGTAAAAAGGTGCAGATCCAGGAGGACACCTTCGTGGCTCGAGGCCACGAAGCTGGCGAGGACGCCGAGTTCGCAGAATCCCACTTCATCTCTGCAGCACAAGCGAATGCCGCTATTCGTTCAGGAGACGAAGCGTATATAGCCTGGGTCTCTATGGAGGATGATGCGCCGGGCCAAGATCCACCACCTATCCGTGACAAGGAAGGAACTCACTTCGGAAGTGAGCTGAACGCTCTGCTACGTGAGTTCGACGACCTATTTCCGGACGAGCTCCCTGACCAACTACCGCCAGAGCGAACGGTCGACCATGAAATAAAGGTGGCGGAAGGGACAGCGCCACCATCACGACCGGCATACCGCCTTCCGAAGCCGGAGCTAGACGAGCTCCAGAAGCAGATTGAGGAGCTGCTCCGGAAAGGCTTCTTAGAGCCGAGTAAGTCGCCCTATGGGGCTCCTGTGTTCTTTGTGAAGAAATCAGATGGATCTCTTCGCATGGTGTGTGACTGGAGGGAACTTAATAGAATAACAATTAAGAATAAGGCCTGCCTCCCTAACATTGAGGACCTATTCGACACAGTGCAGGGCAGTGCATATTTCTCGAAGCTTGATCTTCCCGCAGGATACAACCAAATCAGGATACAACAGGAGGATGTGCCGAAAACGGCAATTAACACCCCGTTTGGCCACTACCAGTTCAGGGTCATGGGGTTTGGTCTGACTAATGCCCCGGCAACCTTCCAATCACTGATGAACTCCATTCTGCAGCCGTACTTGCGCCAATTCGTGGTAGTGTTCCTGGATGACATTCTGATTTTTAGCAAAACCCTGGAAGAGCACGTTGAGCACATTCGAACCGTTCTGACTACCCTCCGCGCTAACCAACTATTCTGCAAGTTACCGAAATGCGAGTTTGCGGTGGAAGAAATTCTATTCTTGGGTCACCGTTTGACCGGTTCCTCGATTAGCCCTGATCCGGAGAAGTTGGCTGCAGTTCGTGATTGGCCCACCCCATGTACGGTGAAAGACGTGAGACAATTTCTCGGGTTTACCAATTACTTCCGTCGCTTTATTAGACACTATTCATATATTTCCAAGCCCTTGGAGGAGCTAACGGGTAAATACACCAGGTTCTCATGGACTGGTGAGGCCCAGGCAGCATTCGAGGAGTTGCGAAGGGCACTGCTAAATCCCCCTATTTTGAGACTTCCAGACGTATCAAAACCTTTCCGAGTTGAAACTGATGCTAGCGATTTTGCAATCGCGGGGGTGCTCTCGCAGGAGGGGGAACCTGGTTGTTGGTTGCCAGTGGCGTACGGCAGTCGAAAGCTTTCCTCGGCGGAGCGGAACTACACAGCGTCGGAACGAGAAACGTTAGCAGTTGTGTCCGCCCTCCGGATGTGGCGCATTTATTTGTTTGAACACTTTGACGTTTTCACAGACAACCGAGCAGCAGTCTACTTACTGACAAAATCAAATCTCACGAAAAGGGAGTCCCGTTGGGTTGAATTTCTTGCGGACTTTGATTACACTATTCACCATAAACCTGGCAAGGAGAATGTGGCGGATCCGTTGTCACGCCGCCCGGACTTAAGGGACGAAGATCATGTGGTTCCGCCTGAAGCTCGACTAAACGCTATAGAATATACCTTGGAGGTCAATGACGATATAGCCAACATGATACTGGACAGTTATGCCGTGGACCCTGAGCTGAGTGTAGTTATGGAACGAATGAAGCGCCCCGACAGTGACAATGTGCACAGTCAGTACTTCATCGACAACGACTCCGGGTTCCTCTACTTGAAGGCGTCTCCTAGCAACCGTTTATGCATACCGAGGTGTACCCTACGGCTGAAATTGGTACAGGAGAACCATGACTGCGTGACGGCAGGTCACCCAGGGCGTGACCGCACGTATTCACGCTTGGCAAAATTTTTCTATTGGCCGAAAATGGGACTCGATGTCAAACGTTTCGTGAAGTCTTGCGATATTTGCCAGCGAACTAAACCGGGGAGGCTGCGCACGGGCCTGCTGCAGTCATTACCAATACCCAAAGGCCCGTGGGAGGATATCGCCATGGATTTTATTACGGGTCTTCCTAGGACAGCTGCTGGACATGATGCTATTTATACCTTTGTGGACCGCCTGACTAAATGCGTTCATTTGGTACCGACTACCACATCCATTGATGCCAAGGGCAGTGCTGAATTGTACATAGCTAACGTTTTTCGGTTGCATGGTTTGAGTTCATCCATTGTCTCAGATAGAGATCCTCGGTTCACTGCTGCCTTTTTTAGGGAGGTGTTTCAACTTCTGGGAACCAAGCTTTGTTTCAGCACGGCAAACCATCCCCAAACAGATGGATTAACGGAGAGGGTGAATAGGCTGGTTGAAGACATCCTCCGTGCATTCATTAACCATAAGCATGACAATTGGGATAAGCTATTGCCTCTTTGCGAGTTCTCCATCAATAGTGCCCACCATTCCTCTACATCGCATACCCCATTTTATTTGAATTTTGGGTTTCACCCCCGAGCCCCAGCGGATTTGCTGGGTGATCGTATGGGAGTCGGACACTCTGATTGGGTGAAGGAGCAACAGGATGCGTTACGCGTTGCTAAGGATGCTATTGTAGCGGCTCAGGCGCGGCAGGCCTTGTATGCGGACAACACTCGTGCCCCCAGTACTATAAAGGTTGGTGACCGTGTTCTGGTCTATAGGGATTTCCTCATTACTCCCGAGGCGCGGAATCAGCCGTCCCCTAAGCTGCGTTCCAAATGGTATGGTCCATTTCCTGTAACTGAGAAGGTTGGTGCCAATGCCTTCCGGTTGCTACTTCCTGCCAATATGCGTTGTCATCCGGTGTTTAATGTGTCAGCTCTGAGGCGGTATGAGGAGAACTCTATACCAGGACGGCAACAGCCGCCTCCGCCACCAATAACGGATCTGGACGGCAACACGCGTTATATTGTAGACGCGGTCGTCGATGAACGGAAACGGAGGGGCCGCATGGAGTATCTAGTTCAATGGCGTGGCTACAGTGAGAACACCTGGGAGCCTATCGAACATTTATTGGACGAGTCTAACAAGGAAATTATTCCGCTGCAGAGTTACTTGAAAACGAAGCGTCGTCAATAGCCGCCTTTCCTGCGTTGAGTTTTACTTCCTACCATACCTTGAATTGCCTCTTGTGTTAGCAATTATTTTCGAACCAATAATATTGATTTACTGGTATTATAATGCTTACCTACTCGTGTTTAGCCCGGCTCACCTTTGCTGACGAGGGGGGTGGTGTAACAGATTCACACACTCACACTGTGCATCCTACTACACGTTCCCACTTACGTTGTGTTACATCACACCTGTGTTGCATGTTCACCTTGGATTACACTTCTGTCCCATATAACCCCGTGGATGGTATAATAAAGTCGTTCTACTCTTGATCCTGAATCGCTCTGGTTGGACGGTTACAGCATATCCCTCCGGAAAATCGAGGAGACACAACACCACCGACTCCTCGATCTCATCTGGCGCGGCCTGAACGGCCAATGTAGTACAGCGCTTTCAAAGCAGCTGAAGCCCGCAACCACGGCCCCAACTCGACATCAAGCCAACGCCGGGCTCATTCTCCCGCTGCCCAGGACGAATACAGGCACTCGCCGACCGTTCTTCCGTGGACCTGCGCTGTGGAACACTCTGCCAGCCAGTGTACGTTCCTGCAAAGCCGTGGCCGATTTCGCAGCAGCCGTGTACCCGTACACTCTCAGGCCATAAACGTTTTTAAAAGAAGAGAAACAGTGACATGCCCCCCCCCCCCACACACACACGGACAGTATGTATAGGCATATAACGAACGGTCTTTTCCTGTTAGCTCTGTTTGTCCAATACATGAGATAAAACGTCTTTCTTGTTGTTTTTCCTTCTCCATGTAGCTGCTTCCAGCATGGTAAACGACAGTACCATGGCCTTTTCAGATTCTCATTGTACCTATTTGTAGTACCTCCCGGGATCAGTATTTTTCACTTGAAATAACATCCACCCCAATGCCTCATTCTTAGCATTCTTTTATTCGCTTCCATGTAATTGGGCTTATTGCCCGTTTGGTATTGCGAATTCAAATAAAAAACAACAACAACATGAGCCAACACGTGGCAATAATATCCTCGACCTCATAATGTCAGATATCCCTGGAAGCGTCATCTCAACTCTCCATCCACCTCTAGGGAAATCTGACCACGCAGTTGTGGTAACTGACTTTGAAGTTGCCCCCTCCTGTGACCGTCCCAGTAAGCGAACCGTGCGGCGCTACCAGCATGCTGACTGGCCTCGGCTACGGGCTTTCTTTCGGTCCACAAACTGGGTGTTGACTGATGACAACAGCATTGACGTCTCTTGTGTGAAACTCACACAGAAGATCAAAGACGGCATGCAGATATTCATTCCATCCAAAACCCTGAAGCTGCGCCAGGGAGACACAGCCTGGTGGTCACCTGAGTGCCAGGAAGCTGCTGACAGGAAGCAACGTGCCTGGCGACGTCACCGATCTTCGCCCAACAATGCACACCTGCGGCTGGCCTACTCTATGGCAACAGGTGAAGCAACAAACTGTCTGCACCGAGCCAAGCAAGCGCACATTACCAGTATCCGCCGAAAGATAAGAGAAGGTGCCCTTTCCAGCCGACAATAGTGGACAACCGTCAAGCGAGCAGGTGGGCAAGGACACCGCTCTGCAGACATACCTGTTCTGCGTGCGTCGAACGGAACTGAGCACACCACCTGCAGCGAAAAGGCCGAAGCATTCGGGCAGTATTTCTCCGCAAAGTGCAGTCTTGGTGACAACGACTTGCAAGCCAACAGCCTCCCTCCAGTCCGCCCCCGATCTCAAGCCCAACTCCGCAATGTCCACTTTCGGCCAAGCACGGTTGAGCGGAAGCTGAGGCAACTCCACCCCGCCAAAGCCACGGGTCCAGATGGCATCCCCGGGCGTGTACTCCGGCAATGCAGCAAAGAGCTGGCTGCACCAGTGTCGCGGCTCTTTTCGCAGGCCTTCCACCAAGGTCGGCAACCTACAATGTGGAAGACGGCAATGGTTGTGCCGGTGCACAAGAAAAAATCCAAGTCTGATGTTAAGAACTACCGCCCGATCTCCCTCCTCTCTATTCTGTCAAAAGTCATGGAGGCCATTATTAACCACTCAATCCGACAGTTCCTGGAGGCACACAACATCTTATGGAAAAGTCAGTATGGCTTCCGCAGCCAACTCGGCACCCAGGACATACTAACGCTACTCAACTACCAATGGAGTCGCGTTGCAGCCAGAGGTGGTGTAGTTCGAGTCATTGCAGTTGATGTGGCTGGCGCATTCGACCGCGTCTCTCATGTAGGTGTTTTGCACAAGGCACAATGCTATGGTGTAACTGGTCCACTTCTCGCTTGGCTGAGGGATTACCTGACTGATCGTCACTTGAGGGTTGCAGTTGGAGGTGAACTTTCCAGTCCGTACCCGACCAAAGCTGGCGTGCCGCAGGGCAGTATCCGTGGCCCCACCCTGTTCATCCTCTACACCAATGATGGCGAGGACCACCTCCCACCAGGTATGGAGCTAGCAGCCTACGCTGACGACACCACTCTCTTCCACTGCCTCACATCAAGAGCTGACATTGACTGTGGCTCCGAGCTCCTCCAGCAGGGCATTGATGCGTTTTCCCGTTGGGGACATAAGTGGAGGATAAAATGTTAGCCCTCCAAGACGCAGGCTATGTCTATAGGCCACCATCGCCAGCCCTGGGAGCTCCCTCGAGCAACATTTGACGGCACACCGGTCAGTGAAGAGAGTCGGCTGAAACTCCTGGAAGTCACCTTTGACGACACCCTGAGGTACTCCTTCCACCTCCGCTCCCTAGCTTCCCGTGCTAACCAGCGGATTGGCTTCCTGAAGCGAGCGTCTCCCATTCTGGACGCCGAGAGCCGCCAACGCGTCTACAACGGCTTTGTGCGACCCACACTCGAGTATTGCCCCTTAGTGTGGATGGGCTCACCCTCGTCCCATCTTAAGAAGCTGGACCAGATCCAGCGAAGGGCCCTCCACATCATCGGAGCAGGTACTTGGCTCCCTAGCCTGGCACTCCGTCGCCTGGTAGCTGCACTTGCCTATACCTACAAACTCTGCTATCTAGATGCATCCAGCCCTCTAAAGCAGATGCTGCCTAAACCAGCCACTCACCGTGGCCCCGAGACAAGACCTACCCGTCATTCTCTCCAGCTGCAGGATTCCCATCCATACCAGATGACAACTGGCCTGCCTGCCAACACCCGGAATAGCTGTCTCCAAGGATTCCCTGCTAGCACCGTTGCAACATGGAATGCCCTGCCACCAGACCTGTTCCACCACCCACCCGCCCAGCCTCACACGCAAAGCTTTAAGAAAAAGGTGTACCGTCACCTTCTTGCTCAGGACTGGCTCTCTGCTACTGATGCACTTTGAATCCGCTCGCCAACGCTTTCCCTGTTCTTATTAGTGTTCAGCTGCTTACCTTATAACCCTGCTGCCATCATCACCAATATTCTGATTCTCATGCACATATCCCAGAACCTGCTATCCTTCGCAGTCCCCATCACCAAGAGCACTGTGCTCTTCTATCTCCCAGCATTCCCTCTCTCTCTCTCTCTCTCTCTCGCCCTCGCTCTCTCGCTCTCTCTCTCTCTCTCTCTCTCTCTCTCTCTCTCTCTCTCTCGCTCTCTCTCTCTCTCTCTCTCTCTCTCTCTCTCTCTTTCTCTCTCTCTCGCTCTCTCTCGCTCCCAGCTTTCTCTCTCTCTCTCTCTCGCCCTCGCTCTCTCGCTCTCTCGCTCTCTCTCGCTCTCTCTCTCTCTCGCTCTCTCTCTCTCTCTCTCCCTCTCTCTCTCTCTCTCTCTCTTTCGCTCTCTCTCGCTCTCTCTCGCTCTCGCTCTCTCTCGCTCTCTCTCTCTCTCTCTCTCTCTCTCTCTCTCTCTCTCTCTCTCTCTCTCTCTCTCTCTCTCTCTCTCTCTCTCTCTCTCTCTCTATCTCTCTCTCTCTCCTCTCTCTCTCTCTCTCTCTCTCTCTCTCTCTCTTTCTCTCTTTCTCTTTCTTCTCTTCTTCTTCCCCCCCCCCCATCTCCCGATAATTATTAGCCCCCGTTTTCTTTCGACGCGTTTGCTGTGCAGTGAAGCCGAGACCCTAGGTCGGTGGAGCACATCAGACCCCGTCACCACGTCCACGATTCATGCCTGCGATGCTGCACCGCTGCTTTGCATGTCATGATTGGAAGCTGTGGCCTTAGTAAAAAAAAAAAAAAAAAAAAAAGTACTTTTCCTTTCTACATTTATTTATGGCTCAACATCCGAGTTTCAAATTGCCCACCTGATGAGCCATCACGAACCATACGGTGAAACGTACATCGTGTGAAACAACTTGTTTTGTAGTCAACTAGTCCATCACAATGTCATGCATGAGGAGTACTGTAGGAGTTTGGCTTTTGGCCTGTACAATTCGTTTTCGCAAAGCTTCCCCTTTCTTTACTTATCTTTGATATTTATGACCCACCCAAGTTGGGTGGTGTGCTGCTTTGCTGCTTCGAATTGTAGTTAGACCGCTTTGTCAAATATCGTACTGGTCTCGTCATCGTCCAGTAACAATCGACATTCTTTGTTCCGTTGGGACTGTAGCTTTTGCTCGTTTTCGTTGCGCTTGCCTTCCCCTCCTTGGTCTTTCCATAACCTAGAACCTTCCAAGTTGGAAGGCTGTCGGTTAGCGCTGCGGAGATGTGTTGAAGCTAGGTGTCAAGACGTCGAATGTCTCAGTACTCTTGTCAGTTGTGTGTGGTTTATTTTTATTTTTTATTTTTTTATTGGGAACACAGCCCTACAAAGAGACATGTGGAGACAAACACAAGACAAGACACAGGGGATGTAGGGACGACGTGCCGATGTACAGGGAGCAACTCGACCGACCAGGGGTCTCGGCGTTAGCGTTGCAACCTGGCATCGAAAAAAAGGGGGGGTGCATGGTCAGGTAGCATAAATAATAATTTGGTGCGAGAAAGGGGCGCTAGTATTGAACCAAATAATATAAATACGTGTAATGACTAAACCAGAAGGGAAAAGGAAGAAAGAACAATAATCATAACAAGCAAGCACTAGTAGAGAGGTAAATACTAAATGGGTCTCAATATCATCGTCACAGGTACTGTGTGGACCACAGCCATCTCTTTCGGATAAGATCCTTACATACGTTGACCTTGAAGGTTTGGAGGCGTCTTGAATGAGGCTCGTGAAGCAGGAGGTCCGCAGGCAGGTTGTTCCAGGGTGTGATGGCGAAGAAGGGGAAGGATCGCAGGAGGTAGTCAGGGGCTGTGCGAGGGGGTGTCCACTTCAGCTGAAAGGCATGGTGCGTCTGACGTTTTTGCCGTGTGCACATGCTAGCTACGGCAGGGGGCTTGGTTGGTGGCAGCATGGCCTTTACCTGGGGAGGCCCTGGAATGTAGTGCAGCTTGAACAAGTATGACAGGGCTGCCACCATCCGGCGAAGCTGAAGACTTTGGAGGATGGTTCCAGGTCCCAGGAAATGCAGGGCACGTTGCTGAACCTTGTCCAGCTGGGCCATGTTAGTTGCGGCTGCGCTCGACCAGGCCAGTGGGGCATATTCAAGTAGGGGTCGCACGAATCCCTTGTAGACCGTGTGTGCCTAGTTATTGCACTTTCTGACTGTAGTATCCAGTTACAGTGATGGAGAGTTACTCTTAACTCGTATCCTTATGTCCTTTTCCTTTCTACAATAATAACTAATAATAATAATTTGAAACTCGGATGTTGAGCCATAAATAAATGTAGAAAGGAAAAAGACATTATGGATACGAGTTAATTAAGAGTAACTCTCCATCACTGTAACATGATACTTTATACAGTCAGAAAGTGAAATAACTAGGCACACAACTGACAAGAGAACTAAGACATTCGACGTCTTGACACCTAGCTTCAACACATCTCCGTAGCGCTAACCAACAGCCTTCCAACTTAGAAGGTTCAAGGTTATGGATAGACCAAAGAGGGGAATGCAAGCGCAACGTAAACGAGCAAAAGCAAAAGCAAAAGTCCCAACGGAACAAAGAATTTCGATTGTTACTGGACGATGACGAGACCAGTACGATATTTGACAAAGCGTTCTAACTACTTGTACAATTCGAAGCAGCAAAGCAGCACACCACCCAACTTGGGTGGTGTCTTTACTTATCTTTGACATTTATGACCCACACAAGTTGGGTGGTGTGGTGGTGAGCTGCTTTGCTGCTTCGAATTGTTATCGTACTGGTCTCGTCATCGTCCAGTAACAATCGACATTCTTTGTTCCGTTGGGACTGTAGCTTTTGCTCGTTTTCGTTGCGCTTGCCTTCCCCTCTTTGGTCTTTCCATAACCTTGAACCTTCCAAGTTGGAAGGCTGTCGGTTAGCGGTACGGGGATGTGTTGAAGCTAGGTGTCAGGACGTCGAATGTCTCAGTACTCTTGTCAGTTGTGTGCCTAGTTATTGCACTTTCTGACTGTATATAGTATCCAGCTACAGTGATGGTTATGGATAGACCAAAGTGGGGAATGCAAGCGCAACGTAAACGAGCAAAAGCAAAAGCAAAAGTCCCAACGGAACAAAGAATTTCGATTGTTACTGGACGATGACGAGACCAGTACGATATTTGACAAAGCGTTCTAACTACAATTCGAAGCAGCAAAGCAGCACACCACCCAACTTGGGTGGTGTCTTTACTTATCTTTGACATTTATGATCCACCCAAGTTGGGTGGTGTGGTGGTGTGCTGCTTTGCTGCTTCGAATTGTAGTTAGACCGATTTGTCAAATATCGTACTGGTCTCGTCATCGTCAAGTAGCAGTCGACATTCATTGTTCCGTTGGGACTGTAGCTTTTGCTCGTTTTCGTTGCGCTTGCCTTCCCCTTTTTGGTCTATCCATAACCTTGAACCTTCCAAGTTGGAAGGCTGGTGGTTAGCGCTACGGAGATGTGTTGAAGCTAGGTGTCAGGACGTCGAATGTCTCAGTACTCTGTCAGTTTTGTGCCTAGTTATTGCACTTTCTGACTGTACATAGTATCCAGTTACAGTGATGGAGAGTTACTCTTACCTCGTATCCATAATGTCTTTTTCCTTTCTACAATAATAATAATAATACCACAGCACGCGTAATAATATAATCATGTGGGTATAATTATACGTTCCGCTTCTGTCCTATCTCATATGATCAAATTCCATTATCAAGATAAATATTTATACGGTGGACTGATTACCTGTGACGCCAGATCATGGATTTTCAGCCAGATTGCTCCAATTAGGCTTGTCCAGAGCGATGGCCCTCACATTCCCCAGCTGATTGCTGCGCTTCAAGTCCATGTTCCTTCTCTGTAAGTCGTTTGTCAGCCAGATTGCTCCAATTAGGCTTGTCCAGAGCGATGGCCCTCACATTCCCCAGCTGATTGCTGCGCTTCAAGTCCATGTTCCTTCTCTGTAAGTCGTTTGTGATGCGCGTCGCAATGGATGTCCTTTCTTCCATTAGCACTGCAATAATTCAACTCATTAATTTTATGAGTGCAATAAAGAGTATAATAGATGCAGACATAGCCAGACAACAAACGAGTTCATGGAATTTTAAAGGATTTTTATGTTATTCAAAATCGATTTTCGTGTTCCGCTCATCAGTGAATAGTATCGGAACTAAGGGTACGGGTACTGTGTACAAAAAAGAACATGTTATATCAGCATAGTTAAAATTGTGAACAAAAAAGGGAAGTACTACAGCATTACATAATAGGTGTCAAATATAGTGCTACTTGTAAAATATATAACTGAGTGAAGGCACAAAGCATGAGGTGATACAGTGCAACATGACACGAAATTTACATCTGATAACCAGCTACGAGAACAACTTCAGCGCGACTACATGCTTCTTTTGTTTACAAAATATTATGTACATGCAATGTACTAGTAATCGATCAAGCATCAGTGGCCATAAAGCACACTAGTGAAACAAAAAGCAGTACATCGATTTTTTCTGAGAGCAACAACATAACATCAAATTCGTGTCATGACGCATTTTGATTTACCGTAAGGGAGCATCTCATAAGTTCGCATTTATTTTGCAAACGTAACGCATTTCGAATAGACTTTACCCCCCTACCTCCCCCCTCTATTCGAAAGTTTTATCGCACATTTTCTGTGTTTATCTACTGTACACATCCATGCCCCATGCTATGGTATGCTTATGTACATGATTGTACATGTACATGTACATGAATGTTTTGCTAGAGCGGTCGTGAATGGCATACAGTAGTACCGCATTTACTGAGTACAAAGTACAATCAATGACATTTACACGCAAATAAGCATAGTTCCTCCACAACAACTGTGTAAACGCTGGCCAGGTGCACGGTTTGATCAGGCTGGTGTGACATTTGACACCTCTGAGTAGCCTGCATGCATGCAGTGCAAGGGTTAAGCTGATCTGCAAACACAGGTAGATCTCCACCTAAACACACTCATTTGCTGCAGGGATCTAGCACTAGCACAGTAGATTGTACAGTTCCAGAAAATGTGCGAACAGTCATTTTTCTATTCGAAATGGCCGCTACCCCCCTACCCCCGTTTCGAAATGCGTTACGTTTAGAAACAAAATGCGAACTTATGAGATGCTCCCGTAAGTTATTATGAACTCACAAGTGGCGACTTCGGCGGTATTTTTGACGAAATTGTATTTATGTAGCTTTTATTTCTTGTGTTCTTGCATACTGGTATTAGTTTAGGCCCACAACCTGCGATAAAATGATCAGCTGTAGCACCTACTCCACTTTTATGTCTATGTATCTATGTCATTCGGATCTTCCCAAGTTGTACATTGTACTGTTGAGATACCGAATTCAAATAGATCAATACCATACCATACCAAGTTGGTTGTTCCAACGAGGAAAGCACGCCTGCAGCCGAACTTGACAGTTGGCTGACTCACGACTGCTGTCCGGAGCACACCAGGAGCACGTGGCAGCTTCTAAGTTCGTATTGTTGTCAGCTTGTGGACGCGTGACTACTTGTAGGAGGCTTTTTTTGGATCTAGAGGCTTAAGTATATTTTTTACTAGCTCAGTGTAGGAGTTAAATTGGCACACCTGACGAGCCGTAAAATACGGCGAGACGTACTTAATGTGGAAACTACTTGCTATCGTAGTCAACTCGTCCACAATACATGTTCTGTCCTCTTGGGAACCTTTAGCATGGCGACGGCAGATTCTTGGCCTTGTCTATTTCCACCATGTATTCTCCCAATACCCCTCCTTGTTGTCTCACTTCCAGCTACCCTCTTCTCAAAGCAGTCGTCACCCTTCATCCATAATTCTTCCTAAAGCTGGTACCTACTTTCGTAAATCAACTCTTTCTTTCTTTGAGTGTTGCCTGGAATAAACTTCCTGAAGATATTCGTTCACTCTCTACAACAGCGAAATGTAGTATTGCTGTTCGTCGGTATCATTCGCAATCTATGCTTTCTTTGAAAGGTATTCCTGACTTTTGTGTCTAGGCTAACCACATCTATGATAGTTTCAATAGTTTGTGTATATGTCAGTTATAGTAGTCCGCAATGCTGCTTTTCTAATTCGCATTATGATTAGCATGCAATGTACCACCCGAAGTACTGAATTTACTTCTTTCGTATCCTATAATCTAATGTATCTTCTACCTCTTCTCCCTTACGAACATACTTTCTCATTTTCCATACTTACTTAGGAGACTCCCTTCGATAGGAATCTATTTGCCTCTGGAGGATCCGTGAAATAAAAATCAATCAAATGTAGTGTCATGCATGAGGATTACCGTTAGATATTGGCGTCCAGTTTTGTACAATTCGTTTTGGCAAAGCTTTCCATTTCTTTCTGCTTCCGAAGCGTAAAGGTGGTTCTTGACCAGGGATTTGTAAGACTCCGAGTTCTTGACCTTCCCAGTACGCGAGCCCATCGAATTTTTTCCCTTTCTTTATCTCTGATACTGCTGACCGCGCAAATGTGTTGCTTTGTTGATTTGAATTGTAGTCGGACCGAATTGTCTTGTCATTAACTGTTCTCGTCATCGTCCTGTAACGGTCGGCATTCTATGCTGCCGTGGGACTTAGCTTGTGCACTTTAAGATGCGCACACCTTCCCCTCTTCGTTCCTACGTAACCATGAACCTTTCAAGTTGGAAGGCTGCTGGTTTGCGCACTTGAGATGTGGTAGAGCTAGGTCTCGGGTCATTGAATGTCTCAGTAGCCTGTCAGTTGTGTACCCTGATATAGCAATTTCTGACTGTTTATCATCAGTTCTTGCTACAGTTGTGGATAGTTGCATTATAACACACAGACAACTAACACACTCTCTCTCTCTCTCTCTCTCTCTCTCTCTGCAGCTACCCAAAATAAAATCAGTTGCCAGCTATTCTACCTGCCTCCACAATAAAAGGTTGCGTAGCAATGCACAGATAACTGACACTTTCTCACACACTCCATATCGCGCTACATATCACATGGTAATTGTTACGCTTGGCTTGCCACATTCATGGTACAGCTGTATATAGCAATACTCTCTGGGCAGGGTTAGTATCTGTCTTCGTCTAATGATCGATTCAGTTCGTGAAACTCAGGGTTACGAAAAACAACTGATCCTTCTTCTATCTGCGCAAGTAATTTTATAATAATAAATAAAATTCCAGGGCTCACATATAGAGGTATAATATGTTTGCAGCTGTCGGAGGAAGGCGGAATGCTCGCTAGATGGCCGATGGCGGACCCCAACCATAATCTGAAAAGCTCAAAACATCAGTCCGAATGAACTCAAGTACTACGTCGGTGCGTCAGACACACAGTTCAAGTTACAGTATAAAAACAACACGGTGTCGCTTACACACACACACACACACGCAAAGTACCAAAAAAGCAATGAGCTATCAAAGCACTGGTGGAAGTTGAGGGGCGACAGCCAGGAGTACACGCAAGCCTGGTCTATCAGGGACAAGGCCGTATCGTACAGCAGCGGAACAAAGAGATGCAACCTCTGCATCTCCGAAATTAGACCAGAATAATATTCTAATCACCCCTGACAAAGGGAAGTTTATGAACAAAAGAAGCGAGATCATCAGCAAGCGTCGACACGAGACGTGGATAGCATTTTACCGTTCACACTGACATCGACCGTCGGCCTGCACCGGTTTTTTTTTGTGTTTTCAAGGCATGGTTAGCATTTCGGTTTCTGACACAACGATCGACTTGTGACGTCATCCTAATTGGAATCTTTCAGTTTCGTTTTTCCTCTACACAGAGCTTTCTATCGTCAAAGCGATCACAAACCTACGATTTGTGGGTGCAGGGTACGAGTACAGTGCACGGCTAGATTTAGAGTGAACGGTAAAAATGCTTACCATGTCTACTGTAACAAGCTCCGACTCGCTGACATCAGCTCCATAACGTAACACAGGAAGGTGTGACCGGAGCATGTGTGACCAGGTCTTGCATGCATGAATCTTACGCCTTCATCCTACCCCGTCATGCCCGAACTCTGCACGCCAAAGCCTATCTCAGTGAAGATCTTCTCTACTGGACTTTTCACACCGTCTCTATCTGCTAAATATTCGCCTTCACACTTCACGCTTCGCTCTTTTTTTTCTTTTGTGCGCCTTCCTGTGTGTAATGATCCGTATCCCTGCTTTAGATTTTTATATTACCTGATGACTGCTTTTGAAATCATGAAACTCCGAGTAGCAACGCATATGTTTTCATGCTGAGGATCGCTCCCACCGTGTGTACTAGCTCCAGTGCATCCTAGAACTGTTGAACACTCTTGGCAGTGGAACAGGACCACTTTTCTTGTGTGTTTACATGTAAAAACTCAATCAATATTATTAAACCCCCGCCGGAGTCAAACATTTACAATATTTATTTTTCTTTCAGACTTGTTTCACTTTGCTTCGCGCCGTGTAGGTTATTGCCCCTTGCAATTTGTCAATTTGAACTGTCTGTACTTAAACATGACTTATCTGCCAGGCCTGGGAGCGGTTTTTCCAGCCGTGCTGCTACCCACAGTCAACTGGGAACTTGTGGCCAGGCACAAGGGGTACATGGATGCAGCTAATGGGGTCGTTCTCGGCACTTGTGCCAGTGGTTGTGAGACTTATCCACTCACCCCCACCGTTAGGCGCTGCATCTGCCGCTAGGATTTACCGGGTGGTAGCGGCCGTCGTGAGTTCCCTTCGGGAAAGGACACGATAATTTACTTTACTTTATTTATTCTGCCAGGCTGGCTATCGCCACCTCCCTCCATATGGACCCTTATTCCTGGCCACGGGAAGGTGCAATATATACATAAAGATAGGTGGACTAAGAGTTGAGGTTTTCATCTCCTCCCAGGTGCCCCTTGCCTCCCCAATTGAAATTATGTGTTGCCAATCCAAGATGGGACTTATTTGGCGTGGGGTGGGGGGGGGGGGAGGCGGGGGGGGGGGGGGTAGGTTCAGTCAGAATGGCAATCGAACCTTTATCATCGGGTGTGAAGGCCCGTGCTTAGACTACTCTGCCAAGTGCAATCCCGAATGCATTCTTGTGAATTTAATCCACTGCACGTAGAGGTCTCTATTCCCCGAAAGAAAAAGGGCGGAATACACAGACAGAAGAATGAGCGAACTGATTTTCGTCTGATGATCGATTCAGTTCGTGAAACGCAGAGTAACGAAATAACTGCTCGTTGTTCTGTCTGTGTAATAATAATAATTATATTCATGGGTTTGTGGAAAGATGCAAACGGTAAAAGACTGAAGAAATGTTTTGACTCGAAATACTAGGGTTCGAACCAGGGACTTTCCCTGAAGGCTAGCGATGCTCTAGAGTACCACTGAGCTATGGTGTAGGTATCATCCCAGCAGAAACCGTTTCAAAACATTTTCTTCAGACTTCAAAGCTCACGCTTCCTGTGAATTCACACAGGCGGATAGGACTCAGCCCTCTCTGTAACCCGTACACGTCACGCATAAACTGGCAGGTGGGGAGCCCCAAGCAATAACATTTCATTGGTTTGAGGAGAAGATACAAACGGGATGGTAGGAAGCGCACTTCTCAAAGCTTTATCGGGTACAGGAACACTGCAAGGCTCATTATGGAAGAAAAATACGTCAGAAATTGTAATAACCCAGGGCCAACTGTATCATAGATCACTTTTAGCATACAATGTTACGTATTTAAACTGGGATAGGGAGCCAGCAATAAATGTGAAAAAGAAAAGAAACACATGGGAACGAGGTATGCAGCAACTATCCACGACTGTAACAAGATGATAAACAGTCATAAAGTGCGATAATAGGGCACAAAACTGACAGGCTACTGAGACAATGACCTGCCGCTGGATATCGCATACGCGGACGATGTTGATTTTGTGAGCCGGGATGAGACGTTTCTCAGTGAAGTTGAACAACAAGCTCCAGCAGTTCTTGCGAGATGGAACCTGAACGTTAATCCCTCCAAGACAGAGCATACCACCGTCGCCCGATTTCCCGATAGGAACCAAGAAACGTGGCGTACTGTCCGCAAACTAGGCTCCCTCCTGGGTGACGCCGAAGATGCTGCTCGGAGGCGTCGACTGGCCGCCGCCGCCTTCAACTCACTCCTCAAGATCTGGACCCGGAGGCGCCAGATCAGTGAAGGTCTTCGGCTGAGGCTCTACAACGCCTACGTCATCCCAGTCCTTACCTACAACTGCGGCACTTGGGGCCTACCGATGTCGGAGCTCGCGCGAATGGATTCGTTCCACAGGACCCAGCTAAGGAGCATCATCGACATGCGGTACCCTAAACGAATTAGCAATGACACTCTGTATGAGCGCTGCGGAGCTGTCCCCATCAGCGAGATGATCGCAAGGCAGCGCTACAGTCTCGCTGGCCATATTTTTCGTTTGGCCCCAACTGCTCCTCCACAGTTGGCAGTGGATATGTATCTTCGCCTGGCCAACGAAGAGGGCACTGAACGCTTCAGGGGTCGACCTCGGACGACTTTGGTAACGGTCTTGCAGACGGAACTGTTATCATGGCATGGACTTACCCTACACCAGCCGCTAGATGTTGACGCAGTCCGCACAATGGCAGCGGACCGACAGGCATGGCGTGGAGCCCGCCCCACCTAACAGGACTTACCAGACATGTTGTATGCATATTCTATTTTATTTTATACTTTGGATGAAGTTTTCCATTAGTCATATTGGTGTTGTTGCTAACGGCTTTTGTTGACGTCACTTCTGTCATTTCATTGTATCGTATTACTCTTCAGACATCCTGAATGGCATAAGCGAAAGTGGCACCCCCGCCACCTATGCGAACATGCTTTTAATAATAATAATAATAATAATACTGAGACATTCAGCGACCCGAGACCTAGCTCAAACACATCTCCAATGCGCAACCCAACAGCCTTCCCACTTGGTAGGTTCATGATTACATGGGACCGAATCGGGGAAGGTGAGCGCAGCGAAAATGTGCACAAACTAAGTCTCACTGTTTCAAATTGTAGTTAGAACACATTGTCATGTTATTAACTGGTCTCGTCATCGTCCTGTAACAGTCGGCATTCTTTGTTGCCCTGGGACTTAGTTTGTGCACATTTTCGCTGTGCTTGCCTTCCTCTCTTCGGTCCTATGTAGCCATGAACCTTCCAAGTTGGAAGGCTGTTGGTTTTCGCACAGGGGATGTGTAAGAGCTAGGTCTAGAGTCGCCGAATGGCTCAGTAGCCTGCCAGTTGTGTGCCCTATTATCGCACTCTCTGACTGTTTATCATCTTGTTACAATCGTGGAGAGTTGCTGCATAACTCGTTCTCATGTGTTTCTTCTCCTTTTTAAAATGTCATGTACGGTATCTTGCCAATATATGGTTGACTTTGATGAATAGAACTCACCACCGAGGTACGTGACTCATGTCATCTGTGGAGTATAATTTTATCCACCACATGTCGGAATAAATGAAAAGATAATATATGATTAGTGAAAAGGAGCGAATTTAATGTGCATGTAACTGTCCACAATTACATGTACGAGCAAAAGGTGTTGCACTGCCCGAAGAGTGCTTCCAGCCAGGATTTTACAGACTTATTCGCATCGCACAGAGAAAGCAAAGTGTTAACAGGTGCTTACAGAGGCTTCCTGCAGCACATTGCCTGATGATCGTAGGCTCACGTTAAATTCTGGATTATCATAAGACATGTAAATGATGTAGGTACAAATATTACGAGCGAACATAATAATTATTAGTATGAGTTTATGCAACTTGGGGCGTGGAGTGCAAGCACTCTGTTGTAGAGAGAACAAGTCAGACAATGAGTTATGCATCATGAACGTCCTATTGTGAAAATCAAGGTCTAGATGCTGCTCATTAGTATCGGCCTACGAAGATTCTCGTTTGGTACTGGGGCTAATTCGTACTCACATACATTACTCGCCGTTTCCGCCGTTGCTAGGGGTAGCATGCTCAGTTTGTACCCGTTTGGCGTCGCGTCTGTACTTACAGCTAGGACGATTGTGTCATCAACGGACGAATGCAGGCGGAAGACCTGTCCCGATGTGTACTTCCTGGTGAAATAGGAACCGGGATTGAAAAGCGCTTCCACAGGTGAAATGACTGATGGAATACTCTTCACTTCCACGCTCCACTCCCATGTCGCGGTTGTCACTGGGCCGGTTTTCTCGAACGTCGACCCGCTAAAGACTGGATAAGGAACAGCGGTTGCAAGTTTGTTCACCTTGGCTAGCTCCGTACTTTGGATTTCGGGTGTTACCTTCTGAAAGGTGATACGCTCTGGCTCGGTGGGTGCATAATTGCAAGTCGTGTTGTGGCTACACGTGTGCACCCCGTATATGCCGTTCAAAAGGGGATCAACTGCATAAAAATAGGCATACAAGTCGCGAACCAGGAAACAATTAATAAAAAGGATTGCAAAGGAGGCGCGGCTACTACACCTTGTTCACACCTTTAATGCATCGCCCATATAGTTGCAGTCTCAGTCATTTCGTTGTAACCCATTTCGAGAAGGACACGAAAAGGATACGTGTTCGCCGTGTAATCGGGAAGGAAACAGAACGAAAACGAGTGCAAAAACTTGAAAGCCGTTTCACAATGATTCCTCACGAGGTAGTTGGCTGCACCAAAGATGGCAAGTGAATGGGGGGCTTGAGAATCTTGTGCCCCAGTCCAGTGCTGTGTATTAACAGCTGGACTGGGCTGGATGGCAAACTTTCACCCTGCTCCCATTAGCTACATTGGGGAATTGATTTTGCTCAATCGTCGACACTTATAATGTCTTCTGTGCACCTCAGAGTCAGAAAAAAATTTTGGTTCGAGCGCAAGGAAACCGATACTGTGGATTTCCACAGCTTTTTAGTAATTGTAATTTGTTATTGCTTTTTAAAAGGATTCCCCAGAGACACTCGCCTTTCGAGGGGTTTCCGAACTTTCCATTAAACCAAATCTGTAAAGGAAGTGATGAGCAGTACGTGAGCAAAGAAAGAGGTAATGACATAACCTAGAACCGAGCTCTGCGCTTGTACATATTATTATGATACTGGAATTCACACATGACACCTGACGGACCCCCGCAATTCAGAGAGCCATTACCACTTTCCAGAAAACCTTTATGCTTCTAAACACCATTCTTTAACATCCTTGTCACAAGTAAAAGCAATCCGGCCATATTAGGTTTTATTGGTTGTGTTACGTTTCATGATTTGGGGTTGCAGCAGGCAAACAACATCAAGGAAGACCTCCAGAAATAGCTACATGTAGCGGTATATACGTAGCCTGAAAAGCCGTTATTTATCCATTTCGTTGTCATTCTCGAAGCGCTTCTGCGCGTGCTACTGCGACAAGAGAATGCATCACAAAGACATTACCTGGGTCTGTTTGAGAGTAGAGCTCTTCGCCGGAACCGCTGCCGGAGATCCCTGAAGAATTAGAACACAAGCAGCTCTCCATTCTTAATGCACTATGGGCGGAATTCTCCAGCACCACCATCACCATGCTCCCTTAGGCAAATGGTTTGTCTTTGCTCTTTGAGCTGCGAACATTCTAAAAATTTTAATGTATCACAATTCCAGTGCGTGGAGTGCATAAATACGATCAATGTGCTGGAATATCCGATTTGACGGTTCAAAACGACACAGTTGAATGCTGTGAACAACGGATATGCTAGTCCTCGCATCAAGTACATTACACCTACATGTACTTATGAAAGAAGCCTCTGACAATAACGCGTTTTGTGTAGCCCTGATCATGACAACGCATTTTTCTGTTTTTGTGTACTCGCTCTACTTGTGAACACGGGCATCCGCGAACAGGCCCTCAGCTGCCCGACAAAGGTTTCTCCCAACATGATGCCCATTGGGCATCATCATGGAAATAAATAATTGACGGTCCGTGAGACTCGACTGGACTCCGAGTTTTCCCCATGCACCACCACCCTCTATAGTTCAAGGCACAGATGCAGCACCTAAAGCGGTAGGAGGTGAGTTGATCAGACCCACCACAAAGTCGTCAAGGACCGTAAATTCTATTCGCTGCATCCGTGCTTCCCTCGCTCCATGTAGGGTCCAGCGGATTCTTCCGGCAGAAAAGTTGGCAGAATTCTGTACTTTTTCTGGTAAGTTTCATGCATGTTTGGTATATTGATAAAGGAATGGAGCAGAATTCGAGGAATTGCCCGCCATAAGGTTTGTATGGTTCTGCCATTTTTCTGCTTTTCGAGCAGAATCTGCCACCTTTTGGAGCAGAATCCGCCGGTCCCTAGCTCCATGCCAAGAGTTTCCAGTAGCATGTAACTGTGGGTCGCAGCACGGCTGCAATATTCCTTCCGCTTCCAAGCAGAACTTGAATAGGGTTTAGCTGGCCTGAATGCTTACGACATTGGAAAGGCGTCTGATGTTTCTTTGTCGCCTATATTTTATATCCTCGTCTAGAGCATAGGTGGTGAAAAACACTATACCTTTTTCATGCTGCGTAGGAGATTTACATTGTTCAACCGCCTCAATTCTGTTCTAGCATAATAATGTGATCTGCTTCACCTTGTGTGGATATGATCTGGTAGTGCACTCAAGCATATCTTTAAAACTATGAACGGTACCATTCGGGTGTTTCTTTTGAAAAACCGAGGGTAGCAATGGTCGGCTTCAGAGCCCAAGTAGAAGTAGAGTTTTGTGTATTTTAAAGTGTACTCACGGACAATATAGTCAGCAGTCGACGGCGAAGCAATAGACACCGGCTTCAGGAAGTAGTACTCCGTTGTAAAGTCACCGATGCAGGTTCTGCAACTGCAGCTATCGTGCGATATAGGCGGCTTGTGGGTTTGATAAGCCATGGCGAACTGGTTGGCTATTACATGGAATAAATCAGTATCGAGCCAAAGCCAAACCAGTGGATGTATTTCAAGGGATTGAACTGAAACCCGATTGTCAGGGAAAGCTTCGCCACTAATTGAAATGGGTATTGGTCAGGACTTACTTTGCGCTAACGAATAGGACACACGCTTTTCTTAATGACAATGGATTTTGAGTTCGACTCCATAATCTGTGCTGCAACGAAGAACGGTAACTCTGGAAGAAGTATTCCGTAGAGTCGACACTCCATGCTCTCGGGATGCCATCGCAAAACCGCCCCTACTAGTCCCCGAACCAGTTGCATGCGTCACACACAAGTCAAACAGGGCGCCCAGGGCTCCATGAATGGATGCTTCTTGACAGGCGCCGCCAACTGCACAGTCCTAAGATAACTCCTTGGTGACAGATTGAACTGAGGATGACAAGATGAGAGACAGTCGCGAAAAGCAACCCTATGGAACTAAATCCTTGGAATGTTGATATCAGGGCAGAAGCAAGCCTCAATGACAGAATGCTAGGCCGATTTAGTGAGTTCTCAATACAAGGTATCGTCTCAACAACAGAAAATCCGGTTTTCCGTGAGTTCAAGTCCTTTTTTCTCCGTGTGAATGACGGTTGGAAGGCTTAGCACGAGGATCGTTCATTTCACTACCATTATTGTGCAACCTCCCCACCCCTCCCCCTCCCATCCCCAACAAGAAACAACAAAGCAACATCGGGCTCTAAGGAAGCCAAATTCATGCTCTGCTCTGTGATATCCTTTCCATTTGGTCACTTTGCGTACAAAAGTCCCTATTTGCTACTTTATGTACTGGCTTGTCATTAACATTTTCCTAGCTGCACTTAATTCGAAGTGTAATACTATCAGTGAGTTTGAAGTGTTTTTGGAAGATTGAAGTGCATTTTTTTGCCCCACTTCGATTTTCTGCACTGGATGGAGAGTCTCAGGCCTCATTTCTGTCGAATAACTACATGCACAGCACATGTAGAGTCACGTACTTGTAGTTAGCTGTCTGATGGATCACTGGCTGCGATCTTCAAATCAGGTAATACTACATACATGTGGAGTAGTAGTAAATGCTACATGGGCTTCGGCGACAAAAATGGCACGGTCAGTTTGTTCGCGGCAGTGCCCTGAGTCAGTCCAGCTACACCAGCGTCTACACTGCACTCCTGCTACTGCGCCCACGTGGGCGATACCAGGCGAGCCGCCACACATCATAATAATAGTATCATTATGGAGGTCTTCGAATTAAAACTGATACACACAATTTTTGTTGACACTCGGTCAGTAGTGATCACAATTTCATGCTGTGGAACCTGTTGAACATTGTCGTTAAAATTGTTGCTACTCTTGCATCATAGAAGTGGGAAGGATCCAGGGAAAGAGAGTGAAGACAAAAAAATGAATGTGTGTGTCTGAATATGATTGAGGGGGGGGGGGAGACTCAGATTAAAATTTAATTTTGCATTAATATACGCATGCAATGTTCGCCAGTAGTATACATGTATTTCCAGGAAAAAGAATTAATAAAAAAGTGAAAACGCAAATGAAATAGCGGTATAAGTAGACTTTTTTACAGTTACTTAGGTAAAAACCAGCGGCTTCTGATTATCATTATACTTGGATATACCCACCAGGCCTATGGCCTTCTTACCATTGAAATAATGCCAGTTCATGTTTTAACAGTGACATGTGATTCTACAAGTTCTCTCTCTACTAGAATGTAACAGAGGATAATCTGATTCGCTGAGGTCTCCATGGAGACAATCAAGACCATCACTGCCTGTTCTAATTTTCGGGGCATTTTTCGTTGAATTCGTTGACCAGTTTGAAGAATATTTCGCTCATATCATATTTGGGGCACAGGATCAGGCGTTGATTCGTACCGCTACCCTGGCGACATAGATAGACGTCTTTGTCGAACGAGGCATGAAGCGTGAACTTTCCCTCGTCCAGGTCGTCAAAAAGCATATACCACCACGTCCTGCCGTCCAGCATGGCCAGCTTATGCGTGACTGGTGTTTCAGGAGTGGCTACCAAGGAGACCATGACAACGTCTAGCTGAAGACCGGCGCTGTCGGTTGCTACACCGTTTGCTGGTGGAATCGACTTGGCCTTCAGGCCGAGAAAGGCGTTATCCGGGTACCAGAGCTGGTCACCCACTTGCTTGGCAGCCTGGATCACAGCCCGATACCATGTTCCTTCTGACCGTCCGTCCGATATGGGCGGCTCAACCACCATGTGCGCGGACTGCTGGCCACCATCCGTCATGTTGTCGGCCAACTCAACCTTGCTACGTCCAGCGCTTGCTTTGTCAGCCAGGACATGCACAAAGAAGAGACCAGAGGCGCCAATGGTTGCATCGTAAACTGCAAGGACATAAAAACAGATATTCGAACACGGTGTCAGGCAGCGTAGAAGCCGCTACGAACTCAGCCTTTTGAAAATTTGAAACACACCACCACTTTTCTCTCAAGAGCGCAATGTGGAGTGGCGGTGTGAATCCGGAAGGAAAAAAAGAAACTTTGGCATGCTCCCATCCGCCGATAATTCTCCGTTGTTTGAGTAATCTTGCACTAGGTCGACAAACTATTTACATGTAAATGTCTGTGATGAAAGTTATCATCCATGGCCGGTAGTTCTGCTCATCTAAAGATCCTATATGTAGCTGTAATGATTAAGCCCAGCTAGATGGATATTGTGATCTAAAACAATTCATGAAATCATATCGTAAGGCAGCTGTTGTTTTAATGTCAAGAACCACCAGAACATAACTGCGCTCTCCAGCACGACGGTGCTACAGCACAACAACGCGATACATCCGTTGGTAGAGAATTCCTTGATACAGTTGTTTAGAGCAGTGAGCTCTCCAGTCAGTTACGGCACATGTAGGCATTGTAGAATGGCTAAGGTATACAAAATCGCCCTTTTATACCTGAAAGAGATGAGTATGATGCGGGTGGCTGATGCGCAAAGGTTAGTGGTAAGCAGAACATCCAAGTGCAAAAGACTGAAAAAACTAAACTGGTGATAATAGTGAGGTTTTAGCATTCTGACATTCCGCAATAGATTCGGCACGCGGGAGCGAGGTCGAAAATGCACTCGAACATTCGGAATGTTTGTTGGAAAAAGCTCACTTCGCGGAAGTAATTTTTGGAAGAATTTTCTTGTAGAAACGCGCAAGCACGTGTTTTATTCTAAGATATTTCTCGTCTCGGTATGGCTTCGTAGGCGTCTTAAGCAACATCAATATCGTCAGCTTATTACTGTATTTGCAGGGGCGTAGGCATTGCCAAAGCACCCCCTCAAAAATTTCCATCTTGGTTCTCAGCTGGTTCGAGAGAGACCATAATACGCAGACCGCTCATCACACACTGTGCACATCGCACACTGTAGCTATCCCTGCTCAGACCTGGAAGTAGGAGGTATTCTATGTATTGTACTACTCCCTGGTTCAGACCTACAATGCATCTGAAACCAATCCAAGTTCAGTTGACTATTTTGTCCCGTGATTGGCCATTATTTAAATGAAACTACTAGTCTATGGCAACTTCGCTTTGTACCTGCCGCTGTTCCCTCTCATTTCAGACCTCAGCGGGCTCACCACATGTTTTGTTAGAAGCAAAGAATCATAACAAAACAAGCCATGGGTAAAGTAGGAATACAGTCTATGGAAAACATACGTCAGACATAGCCGTTTGGTGGAGCAATTTTCAGTATAATGCCGTTCTGGCTGCTGATTGGTCGCGTTGCAGGTTGCGGAAAGGCAAAGACGTTTCTTTCATGTATTGCAAGTGTGGATACAGCAAAAGCAGAGTGAAGGTAGCGTTGATGTGCAGTTTGCTTTTTTTGTGGGAAATAGTGTAGATCAATTATGCCTCACTTCACGATGTTGCAAGCAGAGAGTAGTAAAATACCATATCATTACTCCTTGGGTTGGAGGTCTGTCATTCACTGAATGATCTTCATCATCAAATGTGGGGCTAATTTTGCCCTCCCCCCCCCCCCCCCCCACTACTCCATATCACGGATCAAGTACTATGCATGGAAGGCCCAACAAACATGTAAAGGCATGTACTTTTGTGTGGGAAAGTTGTGGCACCCCCCCCCCTTGATCACTATCCTGGCTACTCCCCGCAGCTACCTCTGATTGCCCCTCTCCATTGCCTGTCTACTCCCTTTCATTTGGAGTGTCCTCATTAGGCTTTCCCCTAGGGCTGAAACAATTATACCGAATACTCGAGTACTCGCTCGGTTTTTTCAAAAATAATCGTACTCGGAATAAATCAGAGTACTCGTTCATACATGATACATGCATTTACCACAGATATCTGCAGTTGCAGAGCAGCAGTCGGTAGATATTGATGTGCAGACTGTGTGGTGAACATTTGTTCACGAGTAGAGAGAGCCCAAACGACCCACCAACCAATATACCCGAGAAAAATGACTGCTACTCGCTTCGATCAGGGTTGTATCATGTGATTTTAAGGCCCTTGGTGTGCAATTTTTAGGTGATGAAGAATACTCGAATACTCGAATATTCGATCGGAGAAAATCAGAGTACTCGAACTCGGCATCTCAGTGCCAACTTTCACCCCTACTTTCCCCAAATCGGATCGTTTTTTTCGGCTTTTCGCTAAGCTCAAAAATACATCATATTCGGCTGAAAAATTGGCTGATTGTTCGAAAATCGGCTGCAAAATTGGAATATATCGGAAGATCACCTAAACATATTGTTGGCATATTGGCTTCAAGATCGGTGAGATATTGGAAGATTTGGCAAATTTTCTGCGATTCTCAAAGAAACCCTCCAAAATCGGCGAAAAACTTAGCGATTTTTCGATACGCCTCGTTCTCGGCGAATTCCCCCCCCCCCCCCCGATTGGGGGATTTTACTAAAATTAATAACGATCTTCCTAATGGCTGATGTTTGTTTAAGGGGAGGTCAAAGGACACGAGTCAGACGACCTCAACACACTACAGTGCTACAAGAAGTACTGAAGTAGAGAGCTCGAGCGGTCATGCTTGCAGCAACATCATTCGTTCGTAAACGCACGTTGCAACAACATTAATTTTGGTAGATTTTAGGCGATTCTCAAAGGAACCCTCCAAAATCGGCGAAAGGCTGATCGATTTTTCGATCATAAGTCTCGTTTTCGGCGAATATTTCGGCCAGCCGATTTGGGGAAAGCCTTGTCCTTATCATCATCTGTGCGGCTAAAAATACAAGGCGATACGAATAAAATTTGACTTGGCCATGGACAAAAGTCATTTTTTAAATGACTAAAGAAGGGCGAACCGAACTTCATAATGCCAAACCTCACTAGTGTGTCCCGTTTCTGGTGGTGAGGTGTGGCAACGTCGTGTCGAGATTGGCTGGAGAGGGCAGATATGGTATGGTGGTGAATACAAAATCTGTACAGAACCGAACGCAGCTGCTTCCCCTATGTCTAACTGACCCTAGTAACTGTTGTTTAAACCTGACATAATCATTATTTACTTCTCGTGAGTGAGTTTCGCAACATATTAGGACGAAGACGAGCAAAATCATAATGATCATTCCAGTAAAAAAAACATTACTTGCTTCGGCATGGAAGTTTAACTCACAAGATTTTTAATGCTGCGTGTTCAAGTTTCATGCCTATCCTCTCTACTCGATCTGCATCTGTTACCTTTTGTATATTCCAAAGTTTTCCTACTAAAGGAACTTACAAGGTTCCTTCGCAGAATCCTCCTTCCTGACGGGAGGAATGGGCTCGGCCATAAGAATCGTCTCCGATTCAGCCCTTCTTCCTGGACAACACAAGTAAAGACAATGGCATGCAGTACAGTTCTTCAACTACACAATGTGATTTTCGCTATCGCAATTTCTTCTTCAACTCTTTTTATCACTTTTGGCTTGTCACGATAACTTTTTCGGAGCCAGAGAGATTTATAGCGCATAGATGTGGCTTCATACATGTAGGCGGTACAGGTATGCGCCGTTGATTATGCTGCACAGAATGTTGACTATCAAGTACTAGCTGGAACTGCTGCGAAACATTTTCAATTAAAATGTCCTAGTGTTCATTTGGACTGGTGTGGATTGGGCAGGTGCATGTGCTACATTCAAGAATTGCAGACGCTTCCAATTTTTTGTTCAAGACATTGCAATATTTTAGGACCACGAAACTACAAGTTGCTCTAGAATAATAATTATAAAGTCCACTGACACCATGAAACTACAAGTTGCTCTAAAAAATTAATAATAATTAATTAATTATAAAGTCCACTAACGCCACCAGTTAGTAAACAGTCAGCTCGTGCGATAACATTGCACAACGCTGAGCGACAGTACTGATGTTCTACAACTAACTGGTGGTGTTAGTGGACATTATAGCGTAACTTGTACTTTCTTGGTCCTTTTTCTTATTGTCTCCAAAAAATTATCCTTGCCTCTCCATCCGAGTCCGAAATTACAATATCCGTCCTTCCTTCTGGATATGATACTATAGTCCGCTGTTTCTAAATTCTCCAAATGCTGGCCACTGCCTTTTTTCAAAGAACTATGGAGAATGCGTATTGCTTAGTCCCATTAAATTTAATCGTACGCCATGAACGTTTTTACAATATTGTCCAGCTCCATGCAATCAACATTCATTCATGTTTCCCTTGCTCAATTCGCGCACGGTCTCTCTGCTGCAGTGCTCCCTGTACTTCTTTCACAAACTTTCCGGGCGTAGTCTACTGTCAGGGTGAAAGAGTCAAGCTGTTCGCACGTTGATAATGAATAGTTCTTTTTTTACAATGGTATGTTACAATGTAACTTCTGTGCGGACGGTTGCCATTCTGTATTTCAGGCGGGCTACTCATGGTGCGGTTCGCAACCTCGAGCTTCGGCCAACCGATCCGAATGATGCGTGGTGCAATATACAGCATACTAAACCGGGGAATGTTTACGACGTATCTACATTCTTGAAGGTAAATCTGGATGTTCACTGGTTGAGGGAAATGTCCTCAGACAAAAATGGCTGTCGCCATCAGGACTCTAAATCTGGAGTTGGTTATATCCTTACCGGGATGTTCACTACCTATTGGCAGCGCAACGGGAGCCAGGCATCGGATGATGCATTTATCGCCATCTTTTTTGCTTGCTGCGCGCGACACGGTGTCGATACGGTAGTGAACATCGCCACAGATCGGCGGTGGATCTTGCAGGCCCTTGCCCCTAACGGCTTCGTCGCCCGGCTTAGACTTCCGGAGGGTGTAAACCTCTGTGCGTTCAGAAAATTGCCGCACCAGTTCGTCCTCGTCAAAGCCTTGCAATGTTGCCAGGGATCTGATATCCACCGTCTTCAACTTTGTAACCTCGTCGGTCATGATTGCTGTTGTCGCTTAGAGAACTCCACTGCAGAAAGGTTGCTCAGCCAGTGACCGCTGAGCTTGAGCAGGTTGAGCTTTTATCGGGTCTAAAACGACAGATGCTGCATCTATTCACGTGATTTGTCCGTGATGTTTGAAATACACTGTAGTTCATGGTCGCGGTTCTCTACCATTTCGTACCATACTTCGCCTATCCTGGGTTTAGGGCTACAAGACTCAGTTACTCCTTTAGCCTCTGACATTATGAGCCACGTGTGCTTCCCGAACAAGTGCGCCACTCTCAACATCCCTGCCCTGGCGTGAAGATAAACACGGGGCCAAAGGGATTTTCTCACATGGCTCTGCTGCAGCGCCCTATGAATCAAGTGACAGGATCCTCTGGAATCCCCTTCACAGCTAACATCATGTCAAAGTTCTGTCAAGGCGATGAGGCATACTGAACTGCACACCACGTGCAACAGTATCAAAAAGAGGGAGTACTTTGACCCAAGTTGGCTCTGAGGTCGCAAAGGACACAGCTTGGGCGATTTCTGTCGCCCGTTGAGCTGTCCAGCATCACGTGTTCGCGATTCAGAACTAAGCTGATTTTTTCGAGCAGAACCAGCACCAGTTCCTGGGGAAAGAGCAACTTTCCAGCAGTTGATCCAATCAATTCAACCGTACTCATGATCAATAATATGAATGTATGGTTCAATCTACATCAGCAAAGAAACGACGAAAAACACTCGTCCAGGACTCCAGGGTGAGATAGACTTCAAAATATGAACTTGAAGCTGTCACTGCTCAGGTCGATCTGGCCAGATCCCAAGACAAGGCTGTCTTACCATGTAAAAATCCTGATACCGTTTTCAGTATGTAAATAAATATTTTTTCGGCTTTCCAGAGTCTCAATGGAGTTGAATATTTCCGCATCCACGAGAGTGAATCATTTTCTGTCTGCTGAAATACTCACTATTTAGGCACAATGTTGAACTAGGATGGTGAGCCAATTAAATGATGGTGAAAAAAGAGAATAGGATAAATTGTTACCAGTTATGACTAACTGTCCACCAATGTAACCAGATCTTATACAGTCGGCGAGTGCGACAAACAAATTGTGGTATTTTGTCGTACTCGCTGACTGTATAAGATCTGGTTACATTGGTGGACATTTAGTCATAACTCGTAACATTCTGTCTTCTCTATTGTTGAAAAAACATCCGCTGGATGTTCTGGGTGCTAGCGGCCGGCGTGAGTTCCCTCGCAAACAAATACGATTTTTGACGTCTTTTTTTAAATCCAGGGAGGTCACGTTCGCATTGTACTTTGCAAACAGGTCGTCTAATTCCGCTGAAGAATACATGAACAGCTCAATGTCAAAAATCAAATTCGAAGACCAATGAGATTCACAACATTTATGGGCCCACGCCTGGGCAGAACGAAGCCTTAAAGCACAGAACTATACCACATGGATAGCTTGCGAGCAACTCGATGGCGGGCACTAATACACCGTTACAACGCTTTACGCAGAGGCCCATTCTGTTATGATAAGCTCTGATAGGCAAGGAGAATGATGATAAAGTGCTGAGGGTATATTTGCAGCACACACAGGAAAGGCTCTCAAGTGCTGAAAAAATACTGAAAACCTTAGGTATGATTCTCTGCGGGAAATTCTTGATACAGTTGAAGGTCCGTCGAGTATTTGTCTGCATCTTTCTCCATGCACAGGGTGAGTAACGACTGAGGTTGGTTAGGACGGCAGAGCATGATGTGGGCGTCGAGCGCTGTGCGGAGCTTGAACCAGCTGCCGTCAAGTTGGCCAGCTTGGGTGTTCCAGTAGAGCGTCGGGTCGTCAAGGGCGACTTTGCATGCCACCTGATTGTAGGCTACTGGAACAGTAATCATCGCCGGCTCCCACATCACACCATTCTGCACCCCAGAAGCAGTCTCATGGGAACCCTCGACCGATCTCAGGCCCAGAAATCTGTTCTCCAATTCGAACTGCCGGCCATCAAAGCTGACCTGCTGGATCACCACACGCGTTAGAGGCTCAGTTGGAAGCGTCTGGTCAGATCCACTTCCTTCAGCTAGAGGCTCATGACCGGGGTAGTAAAAGATGGCATAAAGGCCACGTTGGTGGATCTCGTCCATGGTGCTCTCCCCGTTCGGTCCAGCTGCAAATCAACACAAGTACAAAACAGTGGTGAAACTCCTCAAAATTAACCTCAAGCATTAGCACTTTGACTGTACTCCGGGTTTTAATTTTTTTATTACATCTCAAGACGAAAATAGTGGTTGCGACTTCGGGGATGATTTGTAAGAAAATGGTTTGCTCCCCCACTGATGAGGGGTGAATTCCCGAAACACTGTGTATGGAGCAGGGAGTGGTGCTTTCTTGCAGGTTTGCCGAGTCGAAGGTTCGATGGACTTCTCGTGTGCTCTGGATGGCAACCGTGAGTCAGTCAAGTATCAAGTCAAATCCGCGGAAGAGCGTGAGCTCGAGTATGCGTAGGAAACCTTTTTCTAACATCTCAAGACTCGGTGGAAACACCGGCCAATATAAGTTAAGAAAGTGGGTGATTGCCAACCAGGGCGATAAATAAAACAAGTCGAGGGAAAATCAAAGAGTAGCAAAATCACCAGCAACAACAACTCCGTACTTCAGAAAGAGAACGTCAAGTAAATACAGTGAAAAGCAACAGACACGCAACCGACGTTTGCATAATGAGCTACTTATGTCGTAATACATGTAGTTTCTATATTATCTAAGCATCGTACTCGCTTGCGCCAGGATACTGTCTGAAGTCATAATTATTTGACAGTAGAGCCTGGATAGAGAATGAGCCATTGGTGCTATGCATATCAGCCACTAAGTGTAAATCGTCCACGGAAGCAGATCGATGATCCAGTACTCAACACAGTAGTTGGCAGTGAAAATAAGTTTAGCTAATAACCGAACCCAGTGCTCTTTCATCAGGTTCAACTGCTAACCAGCTTAGTTTTGGGCATTGGGAGTCGATGGTTTATACATGTATATATTTATGTACAGTACATGAACTGGCGACGAGGAGACAATAACATTAATTAAGGCGATACAATCGATTAGGAACATCAATTTTAACATACATGTATTCTCATTGATCATTTCGTAATGTCCGCTTCGCTTATACTATTTATCGCCTTAATAAAGTATATGAACCCATTGAACGCCAAAGGCACAGAGGAGGTTAACAGAGTTCGTCGCAAGCGTGAGTGTCTTGCACAACGCAATCATCAACAAACTCTGTAAACCACCTTTGTGCAGTTTGTGTGCAACATCGCTCCACATCATGGTGTTGAGCCCTCTCCGCTAGCTAAAAGAAAACTGTCTCCTTTTATGTACTGAGTACTATGCTTACGTCTGGGGTAATCGGCTACAAGATCCACATCGGAAGAAGCTGCATGTCGTCGACAGCAAGGAAGAGATCAGAGAGAAAAAAAAACAGAGAAAAGACGACATCCATGATTTCTTCACTTTGACCATGAATTGTAGAAATGTTTTGTTCAGGGCTGGATGCTGTAAATATTGGGCATCAACGTTCAACGGCACATCACTGGATGCGCTGATCTTAGAGTACAAAAACCCACGCACACGCACACACACACCCATACACACAAACACACACATTCAACACACACACCAACACGCACACCAGATGAAGCACACAGTGACAGCACCCAAGGACATAATCACACACGCCAACAAACAAACAAATACCCTGAAAAACAGTGAAGAGCACAAACATACTGTGATGATTGCACACATACAAACCCACACCGAAAGAAAACTGTTGCCAGGTGATTTTATCCTTTCTCTTTCATTATTGCAGCTCTGCTTTACAAGAAAGTCTACTTGTCTTCCTTGGACTGACCGGGAGTAGACCTTGGCGAAACATTGAACACTCAAAGTATTTGGCAGATGCCGCTTGAAATCATTGAATATAGATGGACCATACAAAGCTTATGGCCAGAAATTCCTCTGGTTCTGGTCCTCTTTTTCATGCACATGCACATGCATATACATGTACATGCACCAATCATCCATGCAACTTACCGGAAAAAGTACCCTTATGTGCCAGCGATATTACAATGCAATTCGCTACCGAAAAGCAATGATACGATTAAAGGGGCGGCAACCCATGAAAACATATCCAAACAAATGTACATATATTATCATGTCTGGAGTCTGGTGGCTAGAAGCCAACTAACAACAGAGAAAACAGCTCTTCTCCTGTAAATGGTTTTCGGGGTCAAAGTACTATCTACTAGTAAATAAATTTGCTGTGAAATTCTCGGCAACCCTCACGTTACAGCCATGGATGTACAATCGCGCCTGCACGTAAACACACATACACATCAACACACATGCATGTACATGTACATGCACACGAACATACATGTACATGTAAACGCACATACACGTACACACCACAACGCAATCAAACACGCAATCACACGCACAAATACAACACACATGCACATGCACATACATGTATACACACACACACACATAACATGACACAAATCGTACTCACCAGTACTAGCGATAGTAGCATGAGACGCATCGGAATGATCTCCGGGCTGGCGGAACACATACATTGCGGCCTGACCCCCTGCGACTAGCGACTTCAACCTATGAACGCGGTTCTTCAGGGTAACATAATCCAGGATCGTGTGGTTTATTTCGAAGCCTTCCTCCACCCACCCGTCTTCTCGAAAGGAGATAACAGCTAGTATTGTTGTCTCACTTTGCCAGCCTTTCATCGCCCTCCGAATTTCTTCCAACTCAATCAGGCCCAACGACTCCATTTGAATGGAAAGAAGACGTTCCATGGGGGCTGGATTTCGATTGTCTTCTTTTCGGGTGGCATCCTTCAGGATGCGATCACGTCTGTTCGCTTGGATCAAGGAGAGTCTGGAGCCCATTGTATTCTCTACAACAGAGAATACTAACACAAGATCCACCGATTACTCGGATTAGAAAGCACAAGATCAGGGCGCGAAAATTGACTGTGCTGCTCTGTTTCTCTGTCATGTACCCGACGAGCTCCGAAGCAAGTGCACGGGTGCAGGGACGCAAATTGGTGTTTTTACAGGTTCCAAATCTCAACGTGAGAACTCTTGCGAAACGCACAAGGTCGTGTACATGTACATTTGCGGCGATACACCTTTGGCCAAACAAATAATTGCAATACATGTATGAGTACCGCGTTCCATGCCGGTGTGCGCTTTGTAGTGCTGTCTGAAGAGGTTGGAGAAGTGCACGTGCACAAACTCCCTCATTTATCGTAGCTCCCTTCAACTGAGTACTTTAGGGACGGAACGTTCTCCGTTGAAAACAAAGGGAATATTTTCTGATCGCTGGCGGTGACAGCCCGGACCAATGCCCCCTTAGCTCTTGTATACTGGTGAGATGCTCTCCAGAGTCCGTTAACGCGTTGCTATCTCGTGACTCGTGAGTGACCTTTCAATGGCAAACAGGTATGCAGATTGCAGAAGCGGAGAAGCTTTGTTGATCAAGATCCACATCTCCATATCCTATCACCATGGATAGCTACTGAACTGGGTTTTTTTTTCATGACCATCATTGACCTATCTATGGCTCTCCGTGTTTTACATTGCATTCAGGACCACTTCCAACAGCTAGGACAGAAACATTTTAATGTTAAAATATTCACCGATTTGACACCGCATACCTCGTCGTAAAAAACACAACTCACATAATATTATTGGTGTCGTATATGCTTCTTAATGTCAACTAGCGAGGAAATAGGGGCTTTACTATGATCATGAACGCTGCTGCATCAGCGAGAAGACGTGCTACTTGTCGTGAGAATGTCCTTCACTGATACAGATCTCTACACCTGATGGTGAGTTACGTCCGCGGGCAACACAGAATGTCCAGAACATTTTAAGGTGTAATACTGGGATGAGGTACAGCATAATTATGCTCTTCGGCAAAACTGGGGTATGGTGTCTATCATCATACCTTCAAAAGCAATTTTGTGCATTTGCGACAGCGAACAAAGCATAACGTTCTTGCCTTACTCGCATACAAGCACGTAAGAAGTAGCTTCCATGGATCTCAACGTGAGGACTCATGCGAAATGTACAATCGTCATGGTCATGTACATGTGCACGTGCAGCGATACACGTTTGACCAAACAAATCGAAGCACATGTACATGTACGAGTACTGCGTTATAATACCGATATGAGCTTTGTAGTGTTTTCTGAAAAGGTCGGAGAAGAGCAAGTGCACAGATGTCCCCTTCATTCAATAGTTGCGCGCCACGGCAAATCTATGCTCTTCAACTTGAGTTCTCTAGGGACGTGGTTGAAAAAGGGGAATACTTCTAATCCCTGTCGGTGACAGCCCGCTGAGCCCGGACCAACGCCCTTTTCACCTCTTATAACCCATTTGAGATGT